>NC_069100.1:10337512-10652671 GCF_947172395.1 Bicyclus anynana | reverse complement strand
TGAAAAGGGGAAAGAGAAAAACCATACAAACAAAATTTTAGGTATTAGTATAAAATATACTCGTATAAAGTTTACATACATATTTTAAAATTCACAAAATGCGTCTTTAAGTGGCGCACGCCATGTTTAAATTTCAAAAGCACTTCATAAAGTGTTTTCATGATGAAAGCGAAATTAAACATTTCACTAACGTACACTTCACTTCAAAAGTGCTCTTTGCTTTCATGAATATGGTAATAAAGCTACATGGAAAATGTCCATACTATAGTATGGCACTCCCGTGATATGCGGGCGACGGGGGGAAAGACTGCGCGGAGGCGAAATCGTCTCTTCGGGGAAGTGAGGTGCATCTGTCGTGGGGTTTTCATTCATCGCTACACACACCGCGCAGACGTGTTTATTTTTTGGATTTAAGTTATATGCTAGGCTTCTATAATAATCTAATAATGTTGACTCCTAACAATGTTTTGACAGTCTCCGTAGCACAGTGTAGGCACGGTGGATCTAAAAGACCAAGGTCCTGTGTTCGATCCCCTACTGAGTCGATTGAGCGATTTAGCGTATCGGTACGATGCCGTGTAAAAACCGAAAGGGGTGTGGATTTTCATTTGCAAGCCGGGTGCTGTTTGGTTTGAAGAACACATTAAGCACACAATCACTCGAAAATCCTCTTAAAAAAAATTTGAAAATTTCAGTATTTTTTCTGTAATAAAGAAATATCTTTAAGTAGAAAGCTAATTTCTGCATAATTTTCTATAATTTAGGTTTTGTAGTTTCGGAAATTATACTAATTATTATAAAAAATAAATTATAATTATTATAAATTATAATATTATGCATATTATGCGCGAATATTCAATTTTCGTTTATTTTCTAAAAATCTTGAAGTACATACGGCATATTACGGGAAGTAGCTAATAAGTTTGATTCCTTTGATTGTGTCGAAATATGCGCCTTATGCAGAATTATCGGTCTTATGTTCGTGCATACCCTAGTTAAAAACCTTGTGCACGCCACTGGGAACCCTAAAAACTGAGTAACCTGAAACTTGACTTAGCGAAGGTTATGGGGTAGAGTTAAGCAAATGTGTCCGTGAATTCCCTCCATAATTACATTATCACAGCTTTTTCCTGGAAGCTATAATAATTTGCCCAATTTAGCCGCTGTCCTTTGCCCTTTAATCAAGTTAATGGAGGCGCTCCTATGTTTGTGTTTGGAAGACAGGCGGTCGACGACCCGTGCGATAAGCTACTTCGTTATCAATATTCCATAAAATATGATTAAATGGACTAAATGTGTTAATGAAAGTTGTACGTTGCTGAAAAGCTTTTAGGAAATTACTTTTTGTCATTCATGAAAACACTAATGAAAATTCATGAACCCACTCCATTCGTATAATGAAATTAATACCTCTGCCACTTCTATTTAAAAAAGAATAGTAGATAGACATGTCTTTTTAACCATTACTTACCCATTTCCTTTAATTTCCCAACTACTACTGAAAAGATTTTCATTCTAACTATTTTGTTTTTGTTTCTCATGACAAAGGTTAAAGGTTAAGTTTCCACATAAAGGTTTTTAAGGACTTTGATAGTTCCGATGCGGAGTTACGAGTAAGAAACTGTTATCTATATTATATAAAAATCAATGCCATTTTTCGTTGTAATTTTATAACTCAAAAAACTATTTAGTTACCAACTAAACCAACCAAGACTATTTAGTAGGTTTATGTGAAGTTTCAAAATCGGTCGAGCAGTTCTTCATTATCACATTTTTTGTAACTAATGAATTCAGGGGTAGGGTAGGGATAGGGTAGGGTAGGAGTAGTTTAGTAAAGGGTAGGGACAGGGAAGAAGTGCACATAAGTCAAAGCGAAGCTTGACCGGGTCTGCGAGTTGTATAAGAAATTCATATTTTAAAGACTTACAAACCCCCTCCCCCATCCAGTATCCCACCAAGTAGGCTCTGGTACCACTCTTAAAGATTCTGGCTAAAACTCTTGTGAGTATGCCCGACTAGTTCCGAACCCATACGGGGCCCTTAGTCATGACCTGGTTCTTACAACGCGACACAATCAAAGTGACGGACATACTCCTACGTTGTATCACGTGAGTTTTAGCCGTGTTTCATAATAAATTTAATATGAATACCACTCAATATAGTTTCAATTTTAAAATCATACATAACAATTCCGTACAAACAAAGACGCGTGTTTTTGCTAGTAAATAAATAAACAAACAGAAAATGAACAATAAAGATTGTATATAAACGAGCGCTTTCTTATAATTACTGAAATGAAGTAAAATTACTCGCTTTTGCATAATTAACGTGCATTTCCTACATTTTCTTTTGTTAACTTCCCAAGGGGACGCTAGCTTTAGCAACTTTATTTACTTTGCTGTTTGAAGTGGCGGAGTTTTCTTTTATCTTTTACACTTAGGTGCCTTTTGTTTGTTTCAAGCTTGTTAGCTTACTGCTTTGTTAGTGAAGTTAAATCTCGGAACTTAATTTTCATACAATTATTCTCGATCTAGTAGAATTTTTGCATACACTTTTATTTTGGACTAGCGGACGCCCGCGACTTCACCCGCGTGGAATTCAGTTTTTCACAAATCCTGCCGGAACTATGGATTTTTCCGGGATTGAAAAGTCCTATGTGAAAGCCTATGTGTTAATCCAGAGTAAAAACTATTTCCATTCCAAATTTCAGCCAAATCGCTTAATAGAATTATCAAGATTTCTTTAGATATAAATGAACTGCCGGGTGGTTAGGGTAGGCCTGGGCCGGGGATGGGTATTCCCCTTTTCCATTTCGTACAATTTCGACGTATAATGCATACCCTAGTTAAAAACCTTGTAAAGATACTGGATGAGAACGATGCCTAATCGATAATCTCCCTCTCAGAGGACGGAGGGCGCTGCTTGCCCGCGTTCGCCGGTCGGAAGCTGGGTGAGATCTGCAACAGAGAGAACCAATGCGACGCTGGCCTGGTCTGCGAGGAGGTGATTCCTGGTAAGATATGGACTAAACTCAATTGCATCCTCCTCTTGCATGGACCTCTAAGCACAACGGTCTCAAGCCGCTAGCATCCAGCAGCTTCCTGCAATCTTGATGTCCTCGGTCCACCTAGTGGGGGGTCGACCAACACTGCGCTTTCCGGTGCGGGGTCGCCATTCCAGCTTCTTGGGACCCCCTACGTCAATCGGCTCTTCGAACTTGCCCTGCCCATTGCCACTTCAGCTTCGCGACTCGCTGAGCTATGTCAGTGACTTTGGTTCGTCTGCGGATCTCCTGATTTCTGATTCAATCACGCAGAGAAACTCCCAAGTAGTAAGACGTACAGTTACATAGATTTACAGTAACATAGATACATAAATGTACAGATAAATAGATACATAGAGTAGATATGTCTATCTGTATGCACAGATACATAAAGATACATCGGTATACAATAACAAAGATACATAAATGGTAAACTCTTCGTTCACTTCCGGTCATAAAACTTTGTCATGATACAGGAGAGATGCACGTATGCCGCCCACCCTCTGCCGGTCGCAAACAGTACAACGAGGACTGCACCGCGTCCAGCGAGTGCGACATCTCGCGCGGACTCTGCTGCATCATGCAGCGCAGACATCGCCAGAAACCGAGGAAGGTGAGAAAAATTGCAAGAAACATCAATGCCGTAACGATGGGGGGAGTCCAGAGCAATTGCCTCTGGCAGCATTCGAAAGACGTAGTGGAAAACGCCATTTTGTCAATTCAAAATAATAAAAGAATATGCACGCCTTATAAAAAAAAATACCAAAAATACCTATGAAAGTCACAGAACAAAAAAAATATGTCTGTTAGTCTTTCCACTCTAATCTGTTGGAACTACTCAAAGGGTTTTCAAGTGATTTTTAAACAGCGGAGAAACCAAAATATTATAAGCTCAATATAGTACAAATAAGGTAAAAAGTTATCCGGAAAAAACATAATTTTAGGTAATGAGTCATAAGCGTTACTAGTACGCATTACATATTAACAAAGACATGCAAATGCGGAATTATGTTAATTGTAAGAAACTGAATAGCTTATTTACTCACATCAAACCATAAATAATACTCATAACTCGATTTACACATTCGTGCTGTTTGTCGTTAAGTAGGTAGTTTTTGTTGTATATTTTTCTAGTCCAATTTCAGAACAGTACAACACGTACCTACCTAGTATTGCAGTTAATATTACACTTCTCATACTCGTATGTTCTGAATTATTTTTTTAAGTTTTCTAGTAGGTATATCTTTGGAGTTCAAGATATATCAATGGTACAACTTTGAACGTTTACGAAACGCAAAAACTAAACAATCGGAATGGAAACAATCCGTGCCCATAAATAATAAATGCATATAAATAAAATATCTTTCCGTTATAATACATAGGTTGGAGGTACCTATAAAACGTCCCAATATAGACATCAAATGTTTATACCTTCGATTTTTGTGAAAACAAACTTACTCGAAATCTCAATTTTAGTAAAAAATAGTATTTTGCTAGAACGAAACGTCTACCCTATTTATTCTATGACTTACAACTGACTGTTATCTTAAAATAAATAATAGGATTAAACTTAGGTTGCGTCCACACACCTGTACATTTTGCTTTACTATACCTTGAATTTTCAGAGCTGTGGCTACTTCAAGGAGCCATTAGTCTGCATTGGGCCTGTGGCCACCGACCAGATACGAGAGATTGTGCAGCACACCGCAGGCGAGAAGAGAATCGGTGTCTACAGGATGCACTAAACCTAATTTATTGTTTTAGTTTTCATAGGTCTAGAGCAGACATGCGACTTTTAAAAATACTTGTGGAGTAAATAGGCATTTTTTAAAGTAACGCATTATAAGTCAGGACAAATCTTTATTAACTTGTGAAATCGTAGTCAAGTGTAAGCATCTCATATTTTGAGAAACATCAAGTTTTTGAGTTATTTTAACCTCACAATTTGTTAGTCCGATCATTGGACATCATTGGCTATATTTTTTTGTAATAGAATGAATGAGGTACAGGCAAATTTAATGTTACCGGATTAAATGAAGTTCGTCGGTAATAGACGTTAGAATTCGCTTGTTTAAGCAATATTATAGCTTTAGTACCTTTGTTAGTTACAACTTACAAGGAAAGAAAGAAGTTCTGGCATTTTTTTTTATTCTTACTCTTAAACGTCAGTTATACCGTGGTTTGTAGCTACACAAAAGTAGCTTTAAACAACTGAGTTTAGCGTACTTGTGTCGCGTGTCTGCTCTGGACTTATTATTTTTTTTAATTACACGGAGTAAAGTAAGACTTTAAATTATCTATGTCTTCATTCTTGCCTTATCACTATTTCTTGCCTTATAGATTTATTGAAGTCTTACTTTACTCGAAGTAAAGTGATTTTTAATCGTTTATAAATAAAATAGACACAAATGTTTTTGTAACTTTTTATTTATAAACGATTGTTAATAAAATTTAGAAGATACAATAAAATCCAATGACGTCATCAAAAAAAAATTAAATTGAATATTACCTACAAATGAAAGCTAATTTTATTGTATTTTCAAAATTTAGAGATGATTATATTTGAAAATACGACCTTTGACATAAAATTATTGAAAGGAATTCTATAAAGGAATTGTGTTATTTAAAAAAAAGTTACCTACTTATATTTACGAAAACCTATATACAAAGCACAAATTAATATATTTTCATAATATTCCGTAACTACTTAAATATGTATTTTCTATAAAAAAAAGAAACCAAAAATCTTTAAAAACTACTACATTATACTTTCAATTTTACATTAACGATCGTATTTTCAACTTGCGATTACGAAAAAAAAAATAAACCATACGCTTCGAAAAACGGCCACCGAAATGCCCTTTTATTTCGAATTTTAGAAGCTTTGAGAAAAATCCAAAAAAGCGTAGAGAGACGTGATGTTTTTTTGATTTTTTGAAATTTTATTAATTCAAAATAATTATTGTCGAAATCACAGTGTGTAGTTGTTAGAATTAATTAAAAAAAATAACCTTATTAATAATATACTCGTAAATGTTATACCCATTCTTATGAATGTTAAATCACAGTGTTATTATCATTATTAATAACTTAACTTTTAAAGTGTTTAATCTTTAAATATAGGCTAGGTTAACTTTAAATTTAAAATCTTCATTATCAAAACCTAAACATATCACTGGCTGAGGCATTTATAACGTATAGTTTAAAAAAAATATCTATGTGTAAAAGTGTTTTACTAAATTATAATAGTAATACAATATAATTTAGTATAAGTAACTTTCGCTTAGTTCTATCCAAATAAAAACTGTAATTTTAAGTAATTCGATTAATCTAGGTGCCTAGGAAAATACATATCATTATGGATGTAACTTTTTTTTAAATATATTCCTAGTTATATAGAAAAAAAATATAAGCATATCACGTTTTTTCTTAAAAAAAAAAGTATAGATGTAAGTCTATTGTGGTATATGGTGTCTAAGTATTTTCTTAAAGTTGTATAGCGAAAAAAAAAACATATTTTTCTGCCAAAAAGTTTGTAATCACTGTTAAAGATATAAAATATCTTATTTGTTTCCGATTGAAATAACTCTGGTTAAATAAAAGTGGCCTAAAATGCTTTTACATTTTAGAAATTATAAAAAAAAAAATAGATCGTTCCCGGTTAATAACTATCAAAATGTTTTACATAGTTTAACAAAAATTATTACCTAATGAAGAAGTTGTTTATGCTAAGAACTTAACCTTGTGTATTTAATATATGTGTTATATTATACAAATCATGTCAGCAATGTTTTTTTTTATTAATCTTCTTATTCAATTTACACAGCCCTAATTTCATTACCCCTCCTAACCTGTAGCACTCCGTTGTCGCCCTGCAAAGCCATCAAGGGTGTCAAATTTAAAATTAAGTAGTGATAATTTTGATTTAAAATAATAAGTTTTATAAATTTGCATACGTAAGATAGTTGAGATTCTTACACTTACAGTATTACAAGTAGGTATAAACTTTACAAGCAGATACCATTTTTTCTAGAAAGATTTATTCATAGCATAGGAAATTAAATTGGAAAAAAAAAATAATATGATAACGTATTTAGAATTTCAAATTTGTTTATTTATATCAAACCTCCACGTTTAAATGGAGAGATCTACTCGGTACTACTATTAAACGATTTTATATCTGAAATTCTAGATCATCGTTTCCCAAAGTGATCCAGGTTAACCTCGAGGGGTCTACGGAAAAGTGGGGTTCACGATTTGTAAGTTAGGGTCCACGAAAATTTATCTGGTTTCATACAACATGGGGAGATTTTTGAATAAAATAATTTGTGAATATATCGCTTTCTTATGCTGTGAGTAGATATCAAAAAAAATAATTTTTGAAATCGGTCCAGGCGTGTTTGAGTAATCGGTGTAAATACATAAAAAAAAAAAAAAAAACCGACCGAATTGAGAACCTCCTCCTTTTTGAAGTCGGTTAATTAAGGTTGGCTGAATTATTTTTCCCTGGACAATTTTACTTTTTGTCCTTTACTCACAGCATCAATTTAATCAAGTCTTACTATTTTTTACGAGTAAAGAGTCATTTTGTGGTGGCTATAGATTCAACTACAACAAAAATTTCCATAGGTGACTCTAATCACAGTTTTTGTCGAGTTTTGGATAGAAATTGAACAGGAGTGGACCTCCTGTTCAATTTCGAAACCAGTTAAATTAGAAAGTAGTTTATGAGAAAAAAAAAGCTTGGAAGCTTCTATTCTAGATAGTTAAAAGATGGATTGTAAAGACCTTTACTCAGTATTGACACCTAAAATATATTGAGGCACTTAATTTACATTTTAGGTATATACCTAAAATGTAAATTAAGTGTAATCTTTAATCAAAAGGCATAGTTAGTCATGATTTTTAAGTCAAAAAAAACCTCGAAACTAGATGTGATAAATAAAATCAATTTTTTTGTCATTGCATCATTTATTAAAAATAATATCACACACACTTAACAAGTTAATAATAATTAATAATACTTATAAACAAAATATTTTTTACCAAATAAAACTATTGTTTTGAGGCGTCTAGTTCTTATACCTGGTACGAGTACATGTCTGATTTCAGCATTTTAATGGAATATTAACGATAATTTAAATTTTAAAATTCCAAAATACTTTTTGTTTTTATCATTTAGTATCTCTTTTTTTTATATCAATAGCATTCAGCTCTATTAAAAGACGGTTAATGAAACTGGATATATTTAACCGAAAAACGGCGGCGGTGGGGGTCCAAAAGGTCTGTACAACCCTCCGAAGCCGAACCCCCCCACGACCACAGGCGGCGGCGGCGGTGGAGGGGGGTATCCAAAGCCCCCCCAGCGACCGTAACCATAACCACCGTACCAATGGCTGCTGACGATCTGCAAAGATAAATATACTTTTTATGGTAGGCGTCCACCATATGCGTATATAGGGGGGGGGGGGGGGACACCCTAGAATGGATCTGTGCCCAGCCTAGGATTTAGGGCTTCCGATATGGAATCCTATTATGATACTAATAATAGACTTGATGTCGGGGGCCAGATACGTCAATGCCGTGATAGCCCAGTGGACATGACCCCTGCCTCGGATTCCAGAGGGTGTGGGTTCAAATCCGGTCTGCACCGGTCCGGGGTCTTGCACCTCCAACTTTTCAGTTGTGTGCATTTTAAGAAATTAAATATCACGTGTCTCAAACGGTGAAGGAAAAACATCGTGAGGAAACCTGCATACCTGAGAATTTTCTTAATTCTCTGCGTGTGTGAAGTCTGCCAATCCGCATTGGGCCAGCGTGGTGGAATATTGGCTTAACCCCTCTCATTTTGAGAGGAGACTCGAGCTCAGCAGTGAGCCGAATATGGGTTGATAATAATGATGATGATAGCTTAAGTTTCTTATTGTATTATTTTTCGAGAATAGATATTTCTTAATCGGCCCAATGCGAATTGGAACATGAGGATAATTTAGAAAATTTTTAGGAATGCAGGTTTCCTCAAGATATTTTTCCTTCACGTTTTGAGATACTTAATATTTAATTTCCCAAAATTTACTTAATGTAATATCACGTATCTCAAATACGTGATATTACATTTTTTCAGTTAAGTAAATTTTGGGAAATTAAATATCAAGTATCTCTACTGATACTACTAATACGCATACCTGAGAATTTTCTTAATTATGCCGTGTGTGAAGTCTGTCAATCCGCATTGAGCCAGTATGGTGGACTATTGGACTGATCCATCTCATTCTGAGAGGAGACTAGTGCTAGAGCGAGCCGAATATGGGTTGTTAATGATAATAGTTCGAAGAACCGATGGGGACCAAGAGTGAAACCAGATGAAATGGACATAACCATTGTTATAATTACAAGTACATCACTTACCTGAATTAATAACACAATAGTGAAGAACAGAATCAACGACTTGACGAAAGACATTTTTTCAAAAAATTACAAAATATTATACAATATTACGGCCGTAATGTATAAAATTCTACAATCGATCTACAAGAAAATGGAAAATGATCTTCTTATATTACCACTACTTGGGAGAGTAAACAAAACAACTTATTCACTATAAATTTATCACACAGTTCTTATGAACTAAGAAATAAGGTTGAACATCGATTGTTTTTCAGTTTTATTAGCGCAAATAGTTTACAACGTATTGGTTTTTCTATTTACTTTGACAAGTATATGAGAAAATTGTACGAGACATCAACCTTTTATTTATAGCCGTGACTTGTCAATTTTGTGAAATATCGTGGTTTTGATTTTCGATTAATTTGGAAATTTAATAATAATTACACAGGTACATTATGCTAGCTACTCACCATCCGATAAGTTAACATGCTTGCAGCGCTAACGGCTTGACGTACGACAAAACTGATCGTGTGTTGGTTGCGATGTGCATGACATCATGCCGATCGCGACTAACACACGATCAATATTATCTCCAACTTTTCAGTTGTGTGCATTTTAAGAAATTAAATATCACGTGATTCACGTGTCTCCAACGGCAAAGGAAAACATCGTAAGGAAACCTGCACACCAGAGAATTTTCTTAATTCTCTGAGTATGAGATCTGCCAATCCGCATTGGGTCATCGTGGTGGACTATTGGCCTAACCCCTCTCATTCTGAGAGGAGACTCGTGCTCAGCAGTGAGCCGAATATGGGTTGGTATGATGATGATATCCTCTACGTATACTAGCGGAGGCCCGCGAATTCATTCGCGTGGAAATCAATGTAAACTTCAAATTTCAGTCATTTCTCCACTGTGGAATTTTAAAAATTCTTGAAATATTATATTTCGTATTTTTTATGATTTATGAACATATGTTCTAAAAATGAAGGACTTTCCATACAAACTTTCAACTTCTTTTTTTAGGGTCAAAAAGTACCCCTATGTTCTGCTCCAAGGTCCCATTTACTATTATGCCAAAAACATCTTGATCGGTTCAGCCGTTTAGCCGTGAAAAGGTAACAGACAGACAGACTTACTTTCGCATTTATAATATTAGAATGGATAGATTGTTATAATTACATTATAATTATAATATTATTATATAAACTACCTTGATTGTCGGCGCTGTTACTACGCAAGTTACAGAGAGTGTTTGTTCCAAAGACTATAGACGAAGTATTAAAAACTAGGTAATCTACTTATTAAACATTCCTTTCTAAAATTCAATCTCTTGCTTTATGCTTGTATATAGTGCACATATGCTGAGCTGTACACCCTTTCTTTTTTAAGGCTTACAGACAGACATGCTGTCTTTAGTTAAGGATACTGTTTGTAACTTTTAAATTTGAATGAATTTATTTTCTTTCTTTCTTTTGTTTCAAAAAAGAAAAAACATATGTGTAACTTCGACAAAGTTATTTACTATATATATGTCACTAGCGAATGGAAACTGAGGCGGACAAAAGTGACTAATTGTCTTATTTTCATTTAATTGTAAACAACGAAGGTTATCTAAACAAATAATACCTAAATATTATCTACAATGTCGAGTTGTGTGTTTAGGAAGTGAAAACACACACACACAAGTAAATAATGTAAGTAAACATAAAATTGTGCATGTGTGCGCTCAGTGGAATACCTAAATTCTTGCGGTGATTTTGTAGGTACGTAATAGCAGAATAGGGATGATGACAGTTTTTTAAATTGTATATAAATTAAGAGTATGCTAATAGTAAAGCAATTTTGTCAAAGTAACAGGGTATCTGCAATCATTACTTTCGGAGCTACAGGGATTTAAAGGGTCAGATTTGCAGCGCTGCCGCGGATCCCTGAAAAACGCTCCATGCAAAATGGCACGAGTTATTAGACATCGTTGGCTCGCTGATCGTTAGATTAATATGGGCGTTCAAACAAAATTACTAATATCTTTGTTATTTGTGCGTTTATGTTAATAGTTCATTTATTGAAAAATGTCACATTTAATGTAAGGAAGCTAAAACTGTATGAATTTTCATCTAATTACGATAACAAAAAAATAATAGATTTAGAAATTTTATAATCTTATTTATTTTGCAAATATCCAGTCAATCTTTGCTTTTTATGTATAAATTAGTTAACATTGACTTTATTTATCCGAATTTTTTATCAAAATCTATATATTCCAACCTAGTCATCATCCCTATTGTAATAATACAAAATCTTTGTAAATATCGATTGAATAGACGATGATGTTCTATGATTATCTGTCTACGCTTTATGACTTGCGTGGTAACAGTGCGGGCATGTTATATAAATTATTACATAATGTAAAATATTATATAATATAATTTATATAAATAACCTATTCATCATCATCATTAAAAACCCATATTTAGCTCACTATTGAGCACGAGTCTCAGAATGAGGGAAGTCTACCACGCTGGCAGACATCATGCACATCGCAAATAATTAAAAAAAATCTCAGGTAGGTATGCAGATTTCCGCGAGATGTTTTTCCTTCACCGTTTGAAGCGGTGAGATTGGATACAGGCTCGATAACACGACTGCTCGCTGCGACCAAGCTATTATCATCATTAAGAACCCATATTCAGCTCACTGTTGAACACGAGTCTCCTCTCAAGATGAGATGTGTGTGATTCTTAAAATGCATACAACTGAAAAGGCACGCTCCGGGTCGGATTTAATCCTACGCCCTTCGAATCGAATCACATCTCACCAAATCATCAACAAAAAAAAAACAAAGTACTAGATTAAAATAATTTATTAATAAAAGATAAATTAACAAGTACTTGAAACTATAACATTACAATTATTTTTCATATGTAAAGTAAATTACAATTAGTAACAATTTAATTCCAATATTCTTATTTAAAAAAAAAAACAACAAAACGAATTCATAGTCACAGCAGTTTCGTAGATTCCCCAATAAATTTAAACAATGTTGTTATAAAAACAACATGTATTAGAACACACAATATACAACTATATATTTAACCGTAGAACAGTGGTGGCGGTGGTGGTGGTATTGGATGGTAGAAGACAGGAGGCGGTAGCGGCCTCACAACCCCCACCTCGATAATCGGCGGTGGATGAATACCAATACCTCCAATCCAAGGGCAGCTTATTGCCTGAAAATTATAATTAATTAAATAAATTATAATGTATATAATGTTTCACCTGCGTAGTTCCCGTTCTCGTGAAACTACCGGGATAAAATATACCCTTTGATACTCACAAGTAACGTGACTTTCTAGTGGTAAAAAAGTTTCAAAATCGGTTCAGTAGATCCCTTAAAATACCCCAAACTTTACTTCTTCGTAATATCAGTATCTAATATCTATAGTATCAATACAAATATTTTATAAAGTAGAGATGTTCGTTTGTTTGCATTGAATAAGCTCCAAAAATTCTGAGTTGATGTGAATGTGATGTGAGCTTCCATTTTTGGGAAGCTACACTATCCCCGGGTGCTATAGGCTATATTTTATCCCCTCCTTCCGACGGGGTGAAACCGCGTGGCGTCTGCTAATAGATTATCAACCAATATTCTAAATTCGAAAGACTGGATGGAGTATGCTTGTAAATCAATGACGCCAGAAGCAGTAAGTACACGGATATTAATGAAATAAGGCAAAGAAATAGATTATTTTATTTATTTATTTATTTATTATTCTACAAAAACATATATTTAAATGAAGCCTAACCATAGTGCAACACAAACTACAGTTGGTTTTACTGGTTATTATTACATCTATACTAATATAATAAAGCTGGAGAGTTTGTTTGATTGAACGCGCTAATCTCTGGAACTACTGGTCCGATTTGAAAAATTCTTTCAGTGTTAGATAGCCCATTTATCGAGGAAGTGATGTGTATAATACGTACTCATAATAAAACTACATTCACACCGCTGTATTATAATGCGCCTGCGCTGCATCGCATCTATCTTGAGTCATTAAACGGGTAGCTAACGGAACGGTTGTTTCATTTATGTTGAAGTACACTACATTTGGCGAACGCGGCGGGATTAGTAATTATCCACTTATACCTACGAGTGCTACGTTTTAGATTCGTTTTAAAACTAAATATCTACCAATGTCGACCTATTTGGGTCATTTACAAAATTTTGACTACAAGAATGGCGAGTGGCAGATATTCAAAGGGAAGTTGACGCAATTTTTCAATATTAATAGTGTGGACGATAACGTGAAAAAGATTGGGATTTTATTAACTCACATCAGCGACGAAACTTACCGTTTGGCAGCAAATTTAGCGTACCCGCAGCAGTTGGACTCACTAGGTTACGGAGAAGTCGTGGCATTACTGGACGGCCATTTTAAACTACGACAGTGCTCGTTTGCTGACAAGGCGAATTTCTACGGAGCGAGTAGAAGCCCAGGCGAGTCATTAGGAGACTGGGCGGCGCGATTGCGAGGTCTGGCGACATATTGCGACTTCGGCGCCGCCTTGGAAACCAACCTAGTGGATCGTTTTGTCCTCGGTTTGGGATCAGGCCCGGAACGCGATAAGCTCTTTGAACAAAGACCTTCCACGCTCACGCTGACTCGAGCTATTGAGCTAGCGGAGCAGGCAGAAAGTGCGAAAAAGGGGAAGGTGGTACGTCCTGAAATAGATGCAGTGCACGTCAAGGAGGAGCCGGTGTTCCGCGCGGAATTCCAAGGTCGCGCTAGCCGCGCCACCCCGTTTCGGTCGGGCCGCGGTGCTTTTGTCAACAACGGTGATTCGACGAGATTTCGTGATCCGCGATGTCAAGTCTGTGGTCTGAAGAATCATCAAAGTGATAAGTGCCGTTACAAGGGCTATAGATGCAAAAAGTGCGGGGTCAAGGGTCACCTTAAAAGTGTCTGTGTGCGCGATAATATCGGGGTCAGTGCGGGCGTTTACCGTGTGGAAGATGAGCCTTGTGGGGTTGACGAGGCGTGCAAGGAGTGTAAAAATTTTAATTTAAGGTACGTGAGTGATAAACCTATACTAGTCGACCTAACCTTAGGTAACAAAAAAATGACTATGGAGCTTGACTCGGGGTCAGGGGTTAGTGTGATTTCAGAGATGTTGTATAAAGACAAGTTCACTAATTTTAAATTATCTAAAAGTAATGTAACTATGTGCATGTATAGCGGACATAAAATAACACCTTTAGGTTTTTTTTCGATTAATGCCAATTTTAATAATGTAAAAAAAAGAATTAAAATCTTTGTTATAAAAAACGGAGGTCCTCCCTTATTGGGTAGGGATTTTATGTCTGCATTTAATTTAGCAATCACTACTATGAACAAATTAAATTATTTATGTGATGATAAAGATGTACAACGTCTGTTAGAAAAGTTCTCTGACCTTTGGCGTGATGAGTTGGGTTCGTTTAATAAATTTAAAGTGAAGTTGCAACTAAAAGATAATTCTGTTCCAAAATTTTTTAAGCCACGGCCCGTACCTTTTGCCCTTAAAGATAAAGTAGAACAAGAACTCGATAGATTAGTAAGAGTAGGTATTTTAGTTCCTATTAATTATTCTCAATATGCTACTCCGATAGTGCCTGTACTGAAGGCTAACGGTCAAGTTAAGATTGCAGGTGATTTTTCTGTAACATTGAACAAGGACCTCTTAATAGAAAAATATCCACTGCCTCGGATTGAGGAAGTATTTGCAAAGATTGGAGGAGGTGAGCGTTATAGTAAGATTGATTTAAAAAACGCCTACAATCAGTTTATTTTGGATGAATCTTGTCAGGACCTCACCGCAATAAATACTCACAAGGGGCTCTTTAAGTACACACGCCTTCTCTATGGCCTAGCTAACGCTCCTGCGATTTTTCAAAAGTCTATGGAAACCCTACTATGTGGTATAGACGGAGTAAGTGTGTGGCTCGACGATATATGTATAACGGGACCCGATAGGTTAAGTCATTTAAAAAGACTCGACGAAGTTCTTAGTAAACTTTGTGACGCGGGGTTGCGTTTAGAGAGGAATAAATGCGAATTTTTCAAAGAAAGTGTTAAGTACTTAGGATACGTCATAAGTAAAAATGGGTTAAAGACTTGTCCGGAAAAGGTCCAAGCTATACTTAACGCGCCAGAGCCGACAAACGTTACTGAAGTGAAAAGGTTTTTAGGTTTTGTAAATTATTATAGGCATTTTATACCTAACGCGTCAGCTTTGCTGCGACCGTTGCATGATTTGTTACGCAGCGGTACAGCGTGGCAGTGGGGCGAGCATCAACGCGCTAGCGTGGCGGCTGTACGCCGCTGTTTGTCGTCGGAGCGTGTCCTCGCGCACTTTGAGCCCACGGCACAACTTATTTTAGCTTGCGATGCCGGGCCCGACGGCTTGGGTGCTATACTTTCACAAAGGGCCGCCGATGGCGCTGAGCGCCCGTTGGCGTATGCCTCGCGTTCTCTCTCAGCCAGCGAGAAAAATTATAGCCAAATACAAAAAGAGGCTACTGCTATAATTTTTGGTGTAAAACGTTTCCATCAGTATTTATACGGCTGTAAAAAACCTTTTGTACTGAAAACCGATCATAGGCCATTAGTATCGATTTTTAACAGCAAAACGGGTATACCGGTCACGACGGCGCTGCGGTTACAAAGGTATGCTATTATTTTATCAGCATATAATTACACCGTGCAATATGTGTCAAGCAATAATAACGCGGCGGCCGACTATTTTTCACGCGCCCCCTTACTTGATAGTTGTGTTACAGATCATGATGAAGTAGATACTCCCTACGCGCTCCGTTTTTTAGACGAAACATCCGCGGCTGTTAATGCTCGTGACATTAAACAGATGACGGAACGCGATACGACGTTGCAGACTGTTATTAAATATTTAAAACGAGGATGGCCTCGAAAAGTGACCTGTAGTTCAATTTTACCTTATTTTCAGTGTAAGTCTGATTTACAGTTCGAAAATGGTTGTCTTTTTAGAGGTCATAGAATAGTAATACCTTCCTCGCTCAGGGAAAAGATGTTGATAGAATTACACGACACACACTTGGGCATCGTTAAGAGCAAGAGTAACGCACGGGCGCGCATGTGGTGGCCGCAGATAGACGCACACATCGAACGCTGGGTGGGCTCGTGTGCGACGTGCGCGCAGCTCCGCGCCGCGCCCCCGCGCGACCCGCCCGCGCCGTGGCCTGCCGCCACGGCTCCCTGGCAGCGCGTGCATATAGACTACATGACTGTAGGCCAAAGGGTGTATCTAGTAGTGGTCGATTCGTTCAGTAAATGGGTCGAGTGTCTGTATATGCACAATGGAACGTCGACTAAATCATTAATAGTAAAACTAAAAAACATATTTTCAACATTCGGGCTTCCAAAGGTTTTGATTAGCGATAACGACGTTAAAATAAATTCGAGTGATTTTAAAAATTTCTGTTTATGCAACGGAATAAAATACATGACGACTCCCATATATCATCCGCCAAGCAATGGTCAAGCCGAAAATTCGGTCAGAACTTGTAAGAAAATGTTAAAATGTATTATAAAAGATAGCCCGACAGTTCACCAGGCTCATGAGTTGTTATTAGGATATTTGTTTAATTATAGGAACACCGTACACTGCACCACCGGCGAAACACCAGCTCGGCTAATGTTCGGCAGAAATCTTAGATCTCGCTTAGATTTAATTTTACCGTTAAGTAATTCTGAGGTTGATGTACACGCAGTACCCGGAAAAAGGTGTTTTACCGTCGGAGATGTCGTGTGGGTCAGGTGGTACAGTGCACGGAAGGAAGCTTGGCAGTTGGGTACTATAAAAGAGAAGATAGGAAATAAAATGTATAAAATTTTTATTCATGACCTTGAAAATTGTTGTATTAGGCATGTCGATCAGATTATAAATTATACTGGCAATAAAATTGCCGACAGCGAGTCTCATCCGTCTTCCACTTCACCATCGGCCCCGGCCTGCCAGCCTAGCGCCGAACCTATAGTAGATCAGTGCACTCAGCCTGAAGTTACAGATGCCGTCGACATGGTGGAAGAGAAGATGAATGAAGCTCAAGTATCAATGGTACCTGATGCCGAACGGGTGACAGACGAAGGAGAAAAAGAGGAGTGGCGTGATTGTGAGGACGGAGAGTGTGAGAGAGGACGCCCTGACACTGCGAGCCTGGGGTCACCGGTACCGCCGGTGACATCGGTGACGTCGCCCCAAGCGCGGGAGGAGCCTCCTCACTGTGAGCTCGAAGCGAGTGCGCCGGTACCGTCTCCCACACACCCTCGTCCAAAACGCCCCAGAAAGCGAATAGATTATAAGAAATATTTTTAGTTTCTAGTAATCGTATTTTTGTTGTCACCAGGTTCCAACAACTAAGTGTGGAGGAATGATGTGTATAATACGTACTCATAATAAAACTACATTCACACCGCTGTATTATAATGCGCCTGCGCTGCATCGCATCTATCTTGAGTCATTAAACGGGTAGCTAACGGAACGGTTGTTTCATTTATGTTGAAGTACACTACAGGAAGGCTATAGGCTATATATTATCCATGTATTCCTACAGGAACGAGAACCACGCGGGTGAAACCGCGCGGCGCCAGCTAGTAATATATAACATGGAGCATATAAATCTAAAAAAAGTCGCGATAAGCGCAAAACATATGACGTATCTCTAATTTTCAAATGAAGGATAAATTAAATATGACATAACCTATGTAGGATGTTTAGAACCTTTGGGCACATGCGTATTTTTGACTTTTGAAGTGATAACTCTATAAGCAGTTTCTAAGTACTTTTATACGTTTTTGTTTCGGGAAGCACTAAATTAAGTGAGATTTGACATTTTACTAATTTTTGCTTTCATACGTAAGGGGCCCCCGGCCTACAGGCCCCTTATGTAGCTGCGCCTTGCGAATTACACACCGCACCGAATTGCTGGTAAATAGTAAATAGTTTCAGTAAATAGTAAAAATAAAACTTACTTGTACCAAAATAACAATCAAAAACAAAATAGCCGCTCTGAATGAAGCCATGCTATAAACAAAGAATGATAAAAAATAATATCTATAGAAAACTAGTTTTGCTCGAATTTTAACAAAATCTATTCACATAATAACTTCAAACGTTTGGTCCCATTTTATATATATAGGCTAGTAAAGGCTTTTTTCAAATAATTTAACGCAAAATAATCCTTAGTACAATAGTTTTAAGGCTTACAGTTTGGAAACTGTATTTGTAAATTGGAAAAATTCCATGTTTTAGTTTATTTTTACTAACATGTGATAAACGATTGCTTGGCATTACCCTGTTCACCCGTTAAAACTGCGATAGCCTAATGGATATAACCTCTCCCTTCGATTGGGAGGGCGTAGGTTCAAATCCGTCCAGAGCATGCTCCTCCAACTTTTCAGATATGTGCATTTTAAGTAATTAAATATCACGTGTCTCAAACGTTGTAGGAAAAACATCTTGAGGAAACCTGCATACCTGAGAATTTTCTTTTAATTCTCTACGCGTGTGAAGTCGACCAACTCGCATTGGGCCAGCGTGGTGGACCTTTACCCATTCTGAGAGGAGACTCGTGCTCATTAGTGAGCCGGATATTGGTTTTTAATGATAATGATGATGATTTTGATTATGTACCTACGTAATTATTCGACAGATAGAAAAGCAAACTTAAGCGATTTAATATTAAGCTTAAGCGATAAATGTTTTTACGTGGGTATTCATCTACTTATGCATTTAAATGGTAATCCACTTGGATTTCGCAGTTGCATTTTATTTTATTAATTTTATTACCTTTATATCTTTATAATATAAAAATGAATCGCAAAATGCGTTGGTAAGCCGAGCGCAAAACTCAACAACGCCTGGACCAATTTGGCCTATTCTTTTTTTTAAAATGTTCGTTGAAGTTCTAGGATGGTTTTTACGGCGAGAAAAATTTAAAAAACTAAAAAAAACATTTATACTCCCATACAAACGATTCGTAATAATTCGAACTTTAATATGTATAGGGTAGGGGTAGGGTAGGGGTAGGGTAGGGGTAGGGTAGGGGTAGGGTTGGAGTAGGGTAGGTAAAGGTATGGAAGAAGTGCACAAAAGTCAAAGCCAAGCTTGACCGGGTCCGCTAGTATAAAATATATATAATATTTTTTCTGCATCTTTGACGGAATACTTATGCTAGCTTACTATTTCCCAGTAGGTATAATAATAGCCTATGAACTACGACGCGGACGAACAGACAGAAATAGCGAAACTATAAGCCCCCATTCGCACGAGCGTTTTTTTTTTAACGGCCGTGAAAAAAGTGGTTTAATATAGTTTGAAGTTAAATAAAGGTCTATTTCCAACGTCCAAAATTGAAAATACAACATTGCTCGAAAAAAAGCGTCGCGTTTAAAAAACGCTGTCGTATGAACATATATTGGGAATGCATTTGTTGTATTTGAACGCTTAAACGTCGGTTAAAAAAAGCTCTCGTGCTAAGGGTGGCTAAGGGTTCCGTATTAACTAGGGCACTATAAAAATCTATTGCGACGAAGTTGACATTAATGATGAATCGGTGTGTTTCATGCTGTGGTAAGTGATTAGCGCGTGTGTTGGTATTCCATTGTTTAGCGCAACGCTAAACATGATGTAAACAAGGTAAAGTACCGGGACAATGTATGTTTGTTTTTACACATACGTATAAAATAATATGTAATCTTTATATAGACGCTATTACAAACGTTATGATATTTGTGAATTATTCATTCTTTGGGGGTTTCCGTGTACCTACGTTTTTTTTTTTTCTTTACAAGTTTGCCCTTGACTACAATGACACCTGGTGGTAAGTAACGATTCAATCTAAGATGGAAGCGGGCTAACTTGTTAGGAGGAGAAGGAAAATTCTCTCCCCTTTCGGTTTCTACACGACATCGTACCGGAAATCGTCTGGCAAAAATTGTTGCCAGAACGTAAATAACAGGTTGGAACAACTTTTTTCTTATTTTTACCCTGATGCAAAAATGGGGTGTTATAAATTTGACCACTTTGTAGGTGTCTGTCTGCGGCATCGTAGCACTAAAACTTTCTTTCAATATTTTGCGACTATGAGCAGTCCTAAGCATTTTACTGCAACGTTTTAATTATACCAATAATTACAATTGTAAGTTTTAAAAAACTTCTGGCAATTACATAATTATGTACCTAATAGATAAAAATACATTTACTGAGTTACACTTCTAACATGCGATATTTTTTTTTTAATTTGACCGAATTTCATGTAATGTAAACCCTGGTCGGGTATACTTGAAAGTCGATTGTTTATATTCACTGCCTGTAGGTATTTTGTAAACGGGTAGACCAATTTTAAAGAATCTATCTAAAACTATGGCCAGAAACCCAGTTAAAAAAATATATTCTTATTTATTTATATATACATTATTTGTACACCACAACATAAGAAAAAACAAATAAAAAGACAGAAAAAAGTAGCTGTTTTTTTTTCTTTTGAGGTACCTACGGAATCCTATGGAAAATGACATACAGACAGACAAACTAAGTCAATCTTTGCAAAGTTATAATTCTAAATATTATTTTTAACATTAAAACTAAAAACGTATTACAGTTATTTTAATTTTAACACGAAATTACTAAACCGTGTTTCATGCAAATTAAATGGGACCAATCTAGAAGTAACTTTTTCTCTTTCAAACAAAAAAGAAAAATTGGTTAATAAATGAAAAAGCTATTAGGTAACAAACATCAAAAAAAATGCGCGTTGAATTTAGAACCTCCTCCTTTTCAAAGTCGGTTAAAAAGGTGAATATTTAGCTTTTTAGAAAAAATATATAAATATAAAAAAGATCTATTCACAAAAGGCCTATGTAAATATTTCATCTTCTAAAAAGTTAAACAAAGAAACACTTTCTTTGTTATATTTTCTGCGAACTCACTATGAATAACAAATCGAGGGAAAGCAAAGAAAATGTACACAAGGTCACGGAAACGGCTTTCACGGATACAATATTTATAGGAAAAATCACGCACAAACTTAGAGGAAAATCTGTATAATTTGAGGAAGAATATTGTTATTTAAATACAAGGTGCTTCAGATAAGACACAATTTTCTCTAAATATGCTATTTATCAACCTCCTATAACTTCGAATTCGTCTCTATCTCTCTCTGTCTAACACCATACTGTAGACAGAGTGAGTTAGATACCAATTCGAACCTTACATAGTCGAGGTATTATATAATAGTTAACCAATTTAGCCACTGCGAAGTAATGAGAAGAGTCATGATAGAGGATTATGACCTCTTGCCTTTAATTCGCAGTGCGTAGGTTCGAATCCGGTCCGGTGCATTTTAAGAAATTAAATATCAAAATCAAACGGTGAAGAAAAAACATCGTGAGGAAACCTACACACCAGACAATTTTCTTAATTCTCTACGTTTGTGAAGTCTGCCAATCCGCAATTAGGCCAGCGTGGTGGACTACCTGGACTTTATTCTGAGAGGAGACTCATGCTCAACAGTGAGCCGAATATGGATTGTTGATGAAAAGTAATGAGGGTATTGTAATGAAAGTGCTAGTTCAGTAATAACACCAACTCCGCTTGGAGAATTTGCACTGATGATCTCTAGAAAGAAAAATAAGCTCAGTATTTCATAGCCCAGAGAGCCAGGACTCGAATCCAGGACCACGTGATGAATTCACATAGGCTAATCACCAATGGGGGAAGCATAGGTGAAGGGCATACAGTAGATGAAATATATACGACGGTCTCCGTGGCGCAGTGGTATGCGCGGTGGATTTACCGAGATCCTGGGTTCGATCCCCAGGTCCGATTAAGGTGTTCTTAATTGATCCAGGTATGGCTGGTGGGAGGCTTTGGCCGTGGCTAGTTACCACCCTACCGACAAAGACGTACCGCCAAGCGATATAGCGTTCCGGTACGATGTCGTGTAGAAACCGAAAAGGGGTGTGGATTTTCATCCTCCTCCTATCAAGTTAGCCCGCTTCCATCTTATATTGCATCGTCACTTACCATCAGGTGAGATTGTAGTCAAGGGCTAACTTGTAAAGAATAAAAAAAAACATACTAGCTCCAAATATATCGGATGACCTTTATCCGAGTGTTACGTACAGTACCGAACAAGCTCGATCGACCCGTGCGAGTGCATACCATGCGCCGTGCACTCTCTAGTGATGCGCTTCCTTGTAATACAATCACATATCGATAAAGGCATTTATCGACAAAAGTTTATCTTATCTATCGATATATAATTTTTTATCTTACATTAACAAAAAACTGAAAAGATATTTTTGGGACAACCTGTCTGTAATCTGTATAGCATCGCAACAATACACTCACACGATAAATAAATAATTTGTTTTACTACCCGCTAATGAGTTTTTAATGTTGTATAATTAATTATTATTATAATAACCAGTACACGGTAAAACCAATGTGGTTTATGTTGCATTATGGTAAGGCTTAACTTAAATATGAATTTTATAGAATAACTTGCTAACGCCGCGCGGTTTCACCTGCGTGGTTACCGTTCCCGTAGGAATACGGATATAAAATATAGCCTTCCTTGATAAATGGGGTATCGAACACTAAAAGAATTTTTCAAATCGGACCAGTAGTTTCTTAGATTAGTCAAACAAACAAACAAACAAACTCTTCAGCTTTGTAATATTGGTATAGTAAATAAATAAAATACGTCGTAGTCATTGGGTTGAATTGAGCCAGATAATAAACCACCCAGGTCGTATTATAAACGCAAAAGTTTGTATGTATGTTTGTTTGGATGTTTGTTACTCTTTAACGGCGCAAAATTATTAAACCGATTTAGCTGAAATTTGGAATGGAAATAGATTTTACTCTGGATTAACACATAGGCTACATTTCATCCTGGAAAAATGTATGGTTTCCGCGGGATTTGTAAAAAACTAAATTTCACGCGGACGAAATCGCGGGCGTCCGCTAGTACATAAAATAAAAGTAGAACATTATAAGGCGATAAGGAAAAGTGAAAATATTTATAATCCAATTTAAAAAAACAACCGTAGGATGTACGCACACAATCAATAGTACTGCACACAATCAAGAACTCTGGACTCTGGATGACCTTAGTACCATGCTCAATGACCTCAGCAGAAGTGGGCCTGAAAATGAACATGGACAAAACAAAAAGGCAGTACTGTGTTAGATAAAGCCGTTTCTGAAAGAACTGTTTGAAAATCCTAAATTTTTATGATTTAAACGGCTTGAATTAATACAACACTAACTTGGTACCACCTTCAAACTGATCGCACTGAACAAACTGAGAAGGTAGCACATACGATGTTATTTTTCGCTTTTTAGTTTAGTAAAAACATTTTTATAATTTTGAAGTCGGTTGTATTTTTTTATTTTTGTTTTTTATTTTTCTATTTTTAGTGATACCATTTTGATTATAACCACGATGTAATTTTCTTAAAATTATATTAATAATTTCTTTCTTATAATTATATTAATAACTCGATACAATCAACCAAACTAATTTTAAAAATACTACTTTAACCTTTACTCGCATACATCACTCCCCATTTACCCCTACAAAATATGAACATTCAAAATCTTCTTTGTTTCTGTTGACCCATCTAGATGTTAAGTTCTTATCAATATAAATTAATCAAGCCCAATTACAACATAGCTACTGTAAACCGTTTAGGAACTCCCTAAGCTGTACTTCATCTCCATCACCAGACCCCTAATGACAGTCACAACACATCTAGACGTAAAGTTCTCACCAATACAAATTAATCAAGCTCAAACACAAGGTAGCTACTGGAAAAGTTGAGGAGTTCCCTTAACTGTATCCCATCTTCATCACCAGACCTCTAATGATAGTCACAACACATCTAGATGTAAAGTTCTCATTAATACAAATTCATCAAGCCCAAACACAAGGTAGCTACTGTAAACCGTTGAGGAGTTCGCTTAATTGTCCCTCGTCTCCATCACCCGACCCCTAATGACAATCACAACCCATCTTGGTGAAACATTGTTGTCGACACAAATTAATTAAGTCCAAATACATACAAGGTAACTGTTGTAAACCATTAAAGAGTTCCCTCGTGTGTGGTGCGACTCCATCATTAAATCAACTTCAGACCTTGAAAAAGTTGTAGTGCTTTAAAGTGGTTAATGGAAAAAATATAAAACGCTATAGTTGCCTTTACGATTTTTGAAAGTTCCCCTCGATTTCCCCAGGATCTCATTATCAGCTTCTGACACGCTTAGTATCCTGGAACTGGAAAGCATACCCTCTAGAACAAAAAAAAAAATAAATCGGTTAAGGCGTCTTCGAGTAATCGGTGAACATACTTAAAAAAACGGATTGATAACCTTCTCCTTTTTTGAAGTCGGTTAAAAATATCATTGGTAGTGACCCTACTTCTGCCCCCTTCATCCCCTTTTTGCATCCACGACCGTGGGTTCGATTCCCGCGACGAAAATATTTGTGTATGTAATGATCAGGTGTTTTTCAGTGTCTGTATGTACTTATACATCATACAAATATTTATTTTTAGTTTAAATTTCAACTTGATTTCTCCTTCTCCGTCTCTATACAGACAGACAGACAGACAGACGTTAATTTAAGGGTTCCAAGGTTCCAAGGATTATCATTTAAGGGTTCTGTTTTTACCTTGTTCTTTTAAGGAACCCTAAAAAAGACCGAACCAACAGAGTATCGTAATATAAACTGTGGCGTAATATATACGTCCTCCTTGAAAACTATATCACGTCGTAACTCATAGTAGAATAAACAGTCTCTGTAGTCATAAATATAAAAGCCATTTTCCCGTGCGCTATCCCTGGAGGGATTCATAAATGTAACTCCCGGGCTCGATCGACCCAATGCAACTGCAAAATTGCTACTCTGTTGTAGTGTTGTGGAGCGATAACTATCGATATCGATATTTGTACTAGGAACACTGACTGACAAATATGCTGATGGAACTAGAATTTTTTGAGTGGAAACTTTTATGCGGCGATTTGAATCTTTCTGCTGTAATAATTGTTTATGCATACAATCAAAATATTTTGTGAATTTTAATGAAATGTTTATTGTTTATACAAATTTTCAAACACGAACTCATGCGCAATAACAATTCGAAACAATGAAGCGTACGCGCGAGCGAAAATATGACCATTATCCAAAAATAGCAAATATTCTGTAAATGTCTCTTCCAGGCGTTGGTAACTTTACGTTTTTATAATTTTCAAGACTCATAAATATAAACGTTTTTATTGCAACCAAAATGAAAATACAATTAGCAAAAAAGTCTTACAATTAGGTCTTCTATCATTTGCGGCAGTAAGGTAATTTTTTTTAAAGAATATTTGCCATATCTTTTTTTTAATATGACCAATATTCCCATTCCCCTGCAACTAGTCGGGAAAGACTGTATTAGAAGTGGGTACGACAATAGACCAATGGGGCGGGGATCGAACGACCACCCCTCGGTGATGACTGCTCTTGCCGTTGAGCTATTGAGGCTCTAACTGGACGATATCGTCAAGTGCCATTAAACAAACTAAACTTTCGCAGTTTTATAGTAACGTGAGTAATTGTAGACATTCTATTGATAGAATTATTTGACGGCCTCCGTGGCGCAGTGGTATGCGCGGTGGACTTACAAGACAGAGGTCCTGGGTTTGATCCAGAGCTGGAACGATTGAGGTTTTCTTCATTAGTCCAGCAGTTACCACCCTACCGGCAAAAAACGTACTGCCAAGCGATTTAGCAGTCAGGAACGATGTCGTGTAGAAGCAGAAAGGGGTGTGGATTATGATCCTACTCCTAACATAACCCGCTTCCATCTTAGATTGCATCAACACTTACCATCAGGTGAGATTGTAACCAAGAACTAACTTGTAAAGATTAAAAAAAAATTAGGTAGGCTGAGAAGTTCTCACTATAAGTAAGTACTGCTAGTATAATGGAGCTTAGACCGTGGTGACCTAAAAAATATCGAGCTTAAAACATCGATATGTAACATGACCATCCCTATATTATCCTGGATTTCCATTTGCGTCACTATCGTACTTGACCTAATGAAATTTCAGGTTACATACACTCGATTTTAAGCTCTACATATATAGATTTAGAATGTAAATTTCAATAACATTTCTATACCACCTGCGATACCTCGCTTTAGCAAACCTAGTATATATTTCAAATTGAACTTTAATACATGTCTATTAGGGTTGATTTTACAATGCTTATTTATATCTATATGATACCCTGGAAAAGCTTATGGAAAGTAAGCTTCAAATTACAACTTTAAAATTTAAGAAAGAAGGTTGTTTTTAGCATGTAAATCAAAATGGGATTAGACAGGTCCCCTTTTGCACGTACATTACGTTTCACTTAATTGGATTTTATTGTGACGTGTAAATATTGTACAAATGTACATTTATGGTGCGAAATCATGTTTGAAATTTCAAGCAGATTTTAGTAGTCTTTTCAGTAAATGTAAATTTTCTTGTGAAGTTGAATGAGTGAGTTACTTTGAGAGGTTACAAAGTTGTATACTGTAATTTGTTTTAGCTGGTATTTTTTAATTTTTAAGTAAAACGAAAAAATTCAAATTAATTGTCTTACGCCTGATGAAAAATTTATAGCAGTTCGTAACACATAGACATAGCTATTTTTAAATTAAAAACTATGACAAAACTTTTTGGGGTTATGGATGAAAAATTAGATATTGTATGAAATGATTTATAAAATAATTATAGCAATTTGGCAATAGGGCATGATAAAAAAAATTCACAATAAAATAAGTATTGTAACCTGATGAAATAATTTCAGCAATAATCATTACTTTATAACACAATGTAGCACTATTGAATAGAAGCAGGCGTTAGTTTGTGGAAGTCCATTAAGATAACTAATTGACAGGGGCGTAACTACCGCCGTATCAGCCATATCAACGATACGGGGCTCCTGGACTACAGGGGTCCCTTACGTGTGAAAGCAAAAATTAGTCAAATATAATCCAGAATCACACTGAATCTGGTGCTTTCCGGAAAAAAATACTGCCCTTATAGTTTTATTCCAAAAATGACAAAAGTAAAAAGCAATCTCTTTTGTTCCCGGAAACATCCTGCGTTAAAAAAACATCTTATGTTAAAAAGTCACTGTAGTAATACCAGTATTTTAAGCAAGCTTTTTTGTTTCTTTCGTGAGAAATTTACCCTTCATTTGGGCCCCGCTGGGCTTCATTTGGTGACGATCAAGTAAGCTCACATGCCGGCAGCGCTAACGGCTTGTCAGCCGTTGAAACTGAACGTGTGTTGGTCATGATGCGCATGACATCATCCTGATCACGACCAACACACGATCAGTTTCATCGGCTGTCAAGCCGTTAGCGCTGCAGGCATGTGGACTTACCGGATGGTGAGTGGCTAGCATAATGATATAGGGATTGGACCTTGTTCACGAGGTTACCGCCACGTGGAATGTTGAGTCAACTATTATTGTTTCAGTCAATGGTTTTATAGCAAAAAGCTTCGCAGCAACACACCACCAACACCTTAAGAAGCTTTCGCTAAACTGCTGGATCAAGAGTCGGATACAAAAGGCAGTTTTTCTTGAGACGGCGCATATTGTAAGGATTCCTTGGGCACTCAAATGTCCCGCAGCGGGAGGGTTTTTAATAGTGTTTTGTATTGTATTTTGTACTTTATCAACATTGTTACAAAATAAAAAGGGATAAATTAATAAATAAGAGGAATAGATCCTCATTCTCTTATTTAGTAATGTATAACGACATTCGTCGGTCGCCAGAGCCTCGTCATTCCATCTGCAGGGTGCACC
This sequence comes from Bicyclus anynana, assembly GCF_947172395.1. Classification (NCBI taxonomy): domain Eukaryota; kingdom Metazoa; phylum Arthropoda; class Insecta; order Lepidoptera; family Nymphalidae; genus Bicyclus; species Bicyclus anynana. The sequence continues at coordinate 10,624,307 of NC_069100.1, read as the reverse complement.
ACGAGCGGGTGAGGTTGGCAGTAATTGTGGACTGACTGGTACAAGTACAACACACTTATTCCCTTGAGCTGTTATATTTTTTTCAATGGTCTTAAATTTATCGTTATCCACAAAATAGAAAAAAAAATATTATATTTTTTCGAGACGTGATAACATAAAAATTATATTTTTTAAATATTTATTTGACAATACGAGCCAAAACGCCTGTCGGCCATGATGGTTGGATATATTTCAACTGCACTTAACCTAATTTTTTTAAAGAACTTTTGCCATATCTTTTTTTTTCTTTACCAATATTCCCGTTCTGGGTGGAAACGCGAATACTGGTCATAGTTAGTTAGACATACAATGGGAATCGAGCCCACTAGCTCCTGGTGTTGCCAACCCTTAACGGAGCTACTGAGACTTAAAAACCTCGTTAAACTGTTATCACAGGTTCTTGCTCAAAGTAGTTAAAATACTGCGTACTCCTTACACGGTATTTTAACTACTTTTTTGTTTGCTTGTCTATAAATTTTGACTAAATCTTTTAACTATAGTTAGTTAGATATAAAATGGAAATCGAGCCCACTACCTCCTGGTGTTGCCAACCCTTAACGGAGCTCTGAGGCTTAAAAACCTCGTTATACTGCCATCACAGGTTCTTGCTCAAAGTAGGACGAGTTCGCACAACTTTACTGTCAATCATGAGTCATCAAAAAAAATGTATAACACCATAAATATACCGGCCACGATAATAATTGGTGCCTGTTATAATCTGTAACTACAAACCTGTCCCGGTCGTTGACACCGGCCAAAAGTCGTTCGGCGCGTCTCAATACACAAGTAGGTATATACCGTTATTGGGATCCTGATTTTGGCAATATCGGTATATGGGTTATATAGTTATTATCACTGCATGCTATAAAATGTTACATAACTGCTCCGTTGGTTTAATGGTCAGTCTGCGGCGTGCATAAGGTGTTTAACTAGGGTATGCACTACAAATACAAAACCGGATAATAGCGTGTCGGGCCACGCGCGCGTCCGTAGATTAAGTTAGCACTTTAATCACCTATGTAATGCACAAAAATACCGATGACCATTGCCCACACCATGGAATAGACGGTGAAAAATTCACCCTCACTTTGCATGTAAGGGAACCCCAAAAAATATTTTTTTTCCCATTTTTACATACCCATACAACATTTTATCTTTCTAGTTTTAGCAAACTCTGAGTTATCTTACTGGCAACTTTATCTTTTTAATTGACAACGGAATTAGTTTGCAATTTTCGTTGCCAACTACGTTTTCTAAGTTGGTCGACTATTACTTTTATAATAGCGATTACTAATTAGTGCATTTGCGAAACTTTGCGATATCTTTTAGTCCGAATTTCCTCAGTGCCTGAAGACAAAAGTCTTCGAACAGTGCGTGTTGCCAGTGAAGACCTATGTTCCGAGATTTGGTCGCTAACTATGGGCCTCATCCTCATAAGGAGGCTCAGAGTCACACAGCGGGCGATGGAACGAGCTAAGCTAGGAGTATCCCTGTGTGATCGATCAGAAATGAGGAAATTCGCAGAAGAACCAAAGTCACCGACATAGCTCAACGTGTCGCGAAGCTGAAGTGGCAATGGGCGGGGCAAATAGTTCGAAGAGCCGATGGCCGTTGGGGTCCCAAGGTGCTTGAATGGCAGCCCCTCACCACAAACCGCAGTGTTGGTCGACCCCCCACCATTTCCAACTGGTGGGGTATCGACCAACACTGACGACGACATCAAGCTAGTCGCAGGTATTCGCTGGATGCAGGCGGCTCAGAAGGTATCGTGATGTTTGGAAGTCCCTACTTAGGAGGCCTATGTCTAGGCCTAAGTACTAGGCCTATGTCCTGTAGTGGATGTCCATCGGCTGATATGATGATGATGATGATGAATTAGCAATTATAGTTTTCTTTGTAATTTCATTATACTATAACCTAGTAGATATACTTTCGTGATTTTTTTACGTATCATTAAATATCAGTGAGGAAACCTGCATACCTGAAAATTTTCTTAACTCTCTACATGTGTGAAGTCTGTCAATCCGCATTTGGCCAGCGTGGTAGGCTAAGGCATAACCTCTCTCATTATGTGAGGAGATTCGTGCTCAACAGTGACCCGAATATGGGTTGTAATTCTTAAAAAAATGATTTAAGTAGTATTTAAATACATCCTCGGGCTCGTTTTCAAAAAGAGCCTTACATTGTTGACTTACAATTTACGAAAGGCTTATGTACACTTGCAAATCTAACGCCATCAATCTATATAAGGTATTGGTCTCACAGGCACTCGCCGTATCGAACCGATAAATTATTTGATAAGTGTACAACATGCCTTAGGGTTGAAACTAACAAAGAATAATAAATAAATCTACAGTTCAGTTACAGTACTCGTGGATTTAGTTGTTACTGTCTACTCGTATGTAGTAGGTCCTGTGTTCGTTCCCTGAATCGGGCTGTGATAAAATCATTTTAAATATGTCCTAAATTTCAAAAATTAAATATTCTAGTCAGGGATCCGTAGAACATTTTGTACAACTGATTACTATCAAGTTAATTTTTCGTGAGTAGCTTCAACTCGATGGTCCAACTTTTTTTATTTATGATAATTCTTGATTTTGGTAGCTAACTTGCCAGGAAATAAAATTTTCTGAGCATCGAAACAAGATAATGTACCATACAATTTGTAGGACATGTTATGAGTGGGTGACCTTTCGCATTTATATCCATACTAATATTATAAAGCTGGATAGATTGTTTGTTTGTTTGGTTGAACGCGCTAATCTTAAAAACTACTGGTCCGATTTGAAAAATTCTTTCAGTGTTAGATAGCCCATTTGTCGAGGAATATTATCCCCTTAAGAGCGCGCAGCACGTCGGTACGATATGGATAAAATTCGAAGCGCAAGCGAGACGCCGAATTGTGACGTTTACGTGATTGAAAAGCACGGAGCGATTGACGAGCGATGCAAATTTTATGACGTGAGCGCCAAAACCATTTTTACCTAATTGCAATTAAATTAAACAACATGACGAAAAACAAAATGGCCATGTTCAAGATATATACCTAATTTTCTATACTTAACAAAAATTTAAGAAAATAAGTTTGCTTTTCCTGAGATTGAAAGCAAAATGTGAGCAAAACATGTATTTTTCAAAAAAATTAACTATCGAGAAAAGTTTTACAAATTGTGTATTTTGTACAGTCATAACGAAGCTAACACTTTGAAATATCATTTACCCAAATATCAGGCTCCTAACTTTTCCAGAATCTGAGATCCAGAACCATTTGTAACCACCAAATTACATATTGCACACTCTAAATTCTACGGGAACGGGAACCACGCGGGTGAAACCGCGCGGCGTTTGACAGTATTAAGATAATGTGAATTGACGAACAACGAAATAATATATACCAAAAATTTATTTTAAGGTAGAGAACCCTAAACTAAAAAAAACAGAAGAACTTGTTGATTTATTTATTTATACAAATAGATGATAGCACAAACATACATTTCAGCGATAAAACTCCGTATTTCACAACGTAGATAAAGTGTCAATATTATCACAAGAGGCGAGAATTTGATGTTTCTCCCCATCTATGTACATTTACTCTACCTAGAGCGATCACAGAATCCTATTTTTTATATATTACTAGTGTAGTCTGTCTGTTTTTCTATTCCCCTAGACCAATTTCCTCAAGGACTTAGTAATTGGTTAAAGTATTTGATTACAGTAGCATATATATATTTTTGACGACCTGTATGACGCAGTGGTATCCGCGGTGGATTTACAAGACAGAGGTCCTGGATTCGATCCCCGACTGGGCTGATTGAGGTTTTCTTAATTGGTCCAGGGCCTGTAGCCGTGTCGCACGTCGATTCTCTTTCTACAAACGCTAACATTTCGAAAACTAAAAAACTTTATGAAAATGGCAGATCCGATCAATGACTTGATCACGTTACTTGTCGATAGCAGTTGTCATGCGCATACATTTTTTAATTTTCGAAGCGTTAGCGTTTGTAGAAAAAGAATCGATGTGCCACATGGCTAGAGGCCCAGGTCTGGCTGGTCTGGCTTTGGCCGTAATGCGTAGAAATCATTACTTACTATCAGGTGTGATTGTAGTCAAGGGCCAACTTGTGTAGAATAAAAAAAAAACAAAAAAGTGTGTGTCAGCTCCGAAGCACGAATGGAATTTACTCTTTCAGATCGACTGTCTAAATAGGTGTATGTTGCTATGTACGTCTCAATACCTATGCCTGAAAAGTGAAACATGCGTCCGTCAATGTATAGTAATCCGAAAATTTGTTTTGCCTATTGAAAATTGTTATAACATCTTCTATCCTAACTTATTCATCATTAACAACCCATATTGGGTTCACTGTTGAGCACGAGTCTCCTCTCACAATGAGAAGGGTCAGGATAATGGTCTACCAACTGACAGACTTTGCACACGAAGAGAATTAAGTTTTCCTCACAGCTAGTGGGCTGGTCGGGCCTACTTGATATATTCAAATCAAGAGACGAAACAAAACAATTTAAAGTAAATACTTGACTTCATATAAAGTCGTAATTAAATTAACCATTGTAATTTATTTTTAATCGCTTTTTAATTTATTTTTTTACTTCTACAAGTATAATAAGTAAGACAAGTATAAATTTATTTTGGAGAACTTACTTGAAAAATAAAGTCGTGTAGAAACCGAAAGGGCTGTGGATTTTCATCCTCCTCCTTACAAGTTAGCCCGCTTCCATCATATATTGCATCATCACTTACCATCAGGTCAGATTGTAGTCAAGATTGAAACTTGTAAAGAATAAAAATAAAACTTGGCCGGTTAATTGAAAATTCATAACTGAGTTATGAATTTTCAATTCTGCAAATTGAATATTGATAATTATTATATGTGTGTCTAGTAATATTACTTGACATAGATTTTGAAAGAAGATGGTCATAAGATCAAATTTACTTATAAAGCTCTGACTAAAAACCTATAAATAGAATTTCTTAAAAACTCAAACCAAATTTTGGTGTCTGGATTCAATATAAAGTGTGTTAATCTCACTAAAACCCTAGTAAAATAAACTTTATTATGTTCCAATAGATATCATATTAGTATGTTAAAGTACGTAGTTACGACGTTTTACTTTTGTAGACCACGTGATTATTTTCATTAAAAAATGTGCTCTATTACAATATGGTAGAGTTTGTTTTGGATTGTTAAAGTTCTGTAGTTAGACTGTTGTTGTTTTGGAATATAGAGTCAACGCAGCCTTCGACGCTCTCTCGCAATGTTGCCTTTGGGAAATAAAGATGCATTCATATCGACGTTATAATTATTTTAAGCCTGCCTTACTTAAGTGTAGTGGGTATAAACTCTAGTAGGTATGCAGTATACACTCTTGTTAGAAAACATTTCTATATTTTGCTACAACAAAAAATGGCTAGACTTATTAAAAAATTATAAGTTTTAATATTAACTATCACAGGGAATCGAACCTGGAAAAGTATTTAGTTATTTTTATAATTATAAAAACACACACAGTGCTGACTACCAAGAAACCATAAATCAGTGTGCGTGTGGTAATAATTTTAATGTAAAAATTATTTGTTGTACATTAGACATCAACGCGCTCCTGTATCTTGGGTATATTATTTTTCACAAAAGTAGATCTTTATCCTGGTAAGAAATACAAGATGTTTTTTATCATAAATAAGAAATGAAAAAATATGTTGCATTAGTTAGTTTAGAGTATAGGTTAATAGATATATAAAAGGTTTATAGATATATAAAATAACTAATTGAGTGACTGACTTGATAATCACATATCCAGCATAGCGTTTTACGTAAAACAAAGAAAAAAACTGTGGAAGTTTAACCCCTGGTGATATTAAATTGGATAAAATATCTTTCAACACGGACTAAATTGAAACTAAGATACAAACCAATTTTTTTTAATATTTTAAAAAATACGTTTTATTAATTTTAGCTAAACCTGACTTGAATTTTAACCATCACTTTACAATAATGTAAAAAATACTTATTATAGGTGTAAATCAAACTTTAAGCGACTTCAATGGAGTTTTTTTTTTTAATTTAAATTATTACTTGAACTTGAAAAATTTTTAAAATTAAAAAACCGTTCAAGTGTGTACCACGGGTTTTAGATTCAAGATTTATTTAATTCTGGTTTTTAGTATTTTAGCTGTTAAAAAATCACGATTCATGAGATTCATGATGACATATGGATGGATGGAGGGACAGCGGAGTCTTAGTAACACTTACCCTTTGGGCATGTAACCCTAAAAACATACCACTAAGTAAATATTGAATGCTAGTGGAGACCTGCGACTTTGTCCGCCCTTAAACCTCCTTGATCCGGCCCTGTCGCAATCCGTTCTGAGCAGTATTCTACGAACTATAAACTACCTCCAAGCTAAATTTCACCTTTTTACGTCTAGTAATTTTTGAGATTTCGTGATGACCTTTCGCATTTATATATTAAGATTTAAAAAAATCATCATCATTATCAGCCAATGGATGTCCACTGCTGGACATACGCCTCTTGCATGGACCCCAACGTCTATCGACTCTTCGAAACGGATTTTCTGTCAAGTTAAAAACTTACTCAAAGCATAGTTCGCTCCATTACCCGCTGAGTGACTTTGAGCCTACTAATAAAGCCCATAGTTAGAGACCAAGTCTCGGATCCGTAGGTCATCTGGCAACACGCACTGTTCGAAGACTTTCGTCTTCAGGTACTGGGGAATTTTGGACCCTACCTTACTGGACTGTGTGTTCTAGGTATATACATATTCGTCTACAATTTCGAGCGCACAAAATAAAAAATAAATAAAATAAAAAAGCCTTTTATTTCTTGTTTTGCAAGTAGTATATACAACTAATAATACAATTTAAACAAATTATACTTATTTACTACAAAATATTTTTTATAAACAGATTTGTAAAAGTAAGACAAGAACCCCTCTAGGAGAGGGTGAAGGCCTCCTCCAGTTCAGACCATCTCTGCCGATCTTTGGCTAGTTTAACCCATGTATTGCCGGCGATTTTTGCGATGTCATCGGATCACCTACCAAGTGGTCGGCCAACTCGCCTGTAACCCGGGGGGCCTGACCACGATGTCAGTCCTGTTGTCCAACGATCGTCACTCATCCTTGCTACATGGCCTGCCCAACGCCATTTTTGTTTTAGAGAGTATTGGAGAGCATCTGTAACCTTGGTTTTTTGACGTATGGTAGAATGTGGTAACTTCTGAATTTCTTAATTTTCATAATACTTCTCTCCATACTTCTTTGGCAAGGTCTAATTTTGTTTTTTGTACGAACATTGTACTTCCATTTTTGGCTATGTTATTGATGGCAGCACACAAGTGTTTAAGACCTTTGTTTTAATTCTCATCGGCATGTTACTTTTTAGAATTTCCTTCGAGCGCATAGTCCTCAGAAATAACTGCGTGGTTTAAGAAAATACTACTTGATAAATAAATAAATGATAAATATTATATTTATGGCATGAACTAGCCTTAATATCAATCATGCATTCAACGCACACAGCGGCCAGTACACAGTGCGCGGGCGCAGCCGTCGCGCGTCCACTCGAGTCGGCCGCCATTTTGTTTGATCAGCTGTCAGTTTGGTAAGTATCCTTAATAATCTATCTTACCCGTAATCACGTCGGTAAATTGCCTAACGACATTGGTATTTTGTCTATGGTTTATTTTATTTGAAACTTTTTAGTGGTTATGTCATTGAAATGCAGTTTAGTGTTAATGTGTAACATTACACTAGTGTGATTGTGTGTAATTTATTGTGTACTATTTTTGGTTATACAGTCAGATTACGGCTTTTTTTGTGATTCAATCGTTTTGCTTAGTAGGTGTTTGAGTGTTTTGGAAGCTATAGAGTTGGTTTTATATTATGAGTTAGTTGGAATAGAAGGGTCAAGGAGGCATTCTTATAAAAAATCTTGTTTTTTATCATTAATATAATTTAAATCCCTTCTAATTGTAATAACATATCTATCTATTTATAAAACCAAGTAAAAAAACTAACCAAGTCTAAGTATGTTCGCGAGAAACTCGAAAACCTGCGAGGCTTGTAACATGAAAACTTGTTCACCAAAACACCGTTGCTTAGCAACCACAACTCACAGACAGATGATATGTTTCTTTTCTGCTTATGCTCCTCACACACACAAACTTGCCTGTCTGTATACTTCACGAGTACCACTACAATCAAATCCAAGTCATTTTACAAGAACAGAAAAACTATAGGTACACAAATAATCATTGAATCTCATGAATTTTAATACAGATATAATTTGGACCTTGGAAAAATGACAAAAAGATTACCATTTGTTGCAAATTTAAAATAATTTTTAAATAAAATAATGAAAATAATATGTGTTATGCTAGCCACTCACCATCCTATAAATTCACGTACCTGCAGCGCTGCAGGATATTTGATAAAACCATGGGCGTAGCTACCGCCGTATCAGCCGTATCAACGATACGGGGCCCCCAGACTACAGGTGCCCCTTACGTGTGAAAGCAAATAATAGTAAAATGTACATCCACAATCTCTTTTTTCTTTGGACAAGCATGCGCCCAAAAGTTGGAAACATCCTACATAGGATAAGCAAGCACTTTTGTTTCGTTTGTGAGAAATCTTTATCCTTCATTTGGGCCCCCAACTAATTTTCATACACGCACGCTACGCCACTGGATAAAACTGATCGTGTGTTGGTTGCGATCTGCATGACGTCATTCACATCGCGACCAACACAGGTTGCGCCGCAGGGCAGGCACGTGAACTTATTGGATGCTTATTGGATGCTTATGCATTGCCGGAAACTCTTTGATTCGATTCGAAGCTATGGCCAATTTTTAAATTGCCTTATCTGGTTTAATGGCTTCGGTAATGGGTAATTACCACCCTATTAGTAAAGACGTAGCCTCCCTGGAGTCTCGCAAAAACTAGTCATTAGTCACTGAATAGAGGTAAAATATTCTCTTCTAAGTTAACGCGCTGTGCTCTTAGATACGATAGCCGGAATTTAATAATATTTATTTTTTTATCTTCAAGGAACAAATTTTCTTAATAATAACACACTAAAGCCTTCGTTAAAATGCACTTAAATATCGTCTGAGATAAAATGCGTATCAATATTTTTTAGGAAAAACGTAGACATCTAATATAGTTCAAAATTTAAAATTCATTTATTTCAAGTTGTCTCAGTTTACAAGCACTTTTGAAACGTCAGTTGACCATATGTAAAGATTCAACCAACTCTTCGGAATGCAGGTTCTGCTGACCGGCCGAAAACCGGCAAGAAATTGCACTTTAAAAAAAAAACATACAGTATTATAATTTACAATTGATAACATAATTACAATTTCTTATAGTTTTACTTCCTGTTTGAAGGTGGAAGCTGATCCAATGCTCAGTTATTTATGTACCTATATCTTATAATCCTATATACCTACATAATACCATGCAAAGGTATTACACATACCCCCCTTTTTCAAGTCAATTAAAAAAGACCACCATGTCAAACCCATCCGTGCAAAGAAGAGGTTTACTTAGTTCAAATCAAACGGTATTTTTAAGTGTAAATTGCAATAAAAGAAATAAAAACACATGATGAGTAACTGCTACCGAGCATAGATTATAGATGCTCTATAGTATGCGCATTATCATCTGAGTCGTCCGGTCATAAAAGTCAAAAAAGATAGGAATGTGCAGCGCGCCTACCTGCGCACCCTAATTATCGATAAACGGCTACCTGCGCACGTGCTAATGATGAGTCAATAATGATTTGGACGATTCTGATTGGTCGGTTTCTAATGTAATTGCATTGCGTATTTTTTTTGCTATAAATGTGTTTACTGCAATTAAATAAATACATTCATGTGTTACTCGTTGCGCACTATGGATACTAATATATAATAAATTTGGCAGAAGACGAAGATTCTGATGATGAAGACTCAGATGAAGATTAATTTTATTTAGTTAATAATTATATAATATGAAATATGTATTATATTAAATCAAATATTGTTAATTTTTTTAATTTTGTGAACAAGATACGATAATAAACTTTACTTATCGATAATATGTCTTTCATTGTTACACCCTTCACTAGACGGCTCCATAAGACCCATAAGTGCAAGCGAGATAGATATAGAGAAATGATTTATGGCCCTAAGACTCAGTTGTTAATGCTATTAGTATAGATAATCTGTTATCTATGATGGATTGATATCTTTTTTCTCTGTGCCATAATATTACACTTCCTAGTTAGAACGGCAATTAGTTTAATTAATAATGGCTCGCCCGGGAATCGAACGGACACACTTCGCTGGTGGCCAGCCGACCATTCAGTATTATTGTGAGATTTAATTACTATTTTTAATTGTGGGATGGGATATCATCTTTCTTGAATGACAAGTTTTTTTCATGAAAACGGAGTTTATTCTTATAGGCAGTTACAGTTCGTGCGCTATAGCATGGTGCGGGTGTCGGTTCGTTTCACTCTTGAAAGTTTGTCGCGATACAAGATAATACTACGAACGCAACGGTCACCCGCACCATGCTACATCACACATAGTATAATGAATAATCTTGTACTAACTAAAAAAGCCGTTTTAGCATTGCTTTTGGTTCGAAGGGCGTGGATTTGAATCTGGTCCGGGGCATGCACTTTCAACTATTTAGTTATGCACATTTTAAGAAATTTACATTTTAAGAAACGGTGAAGGAAAAACATCGTGTAGAAACCTGCATACCTGAGAATTTTCTCAATTCGTGTACGAAGTCTGCCGCATTGGGCCAGCGTGGTGGACCATTCAGTATTGCTGTGAGATTTAATTACTATTTTTAATTTTAGGATGGGATATCATCTTGCTTAAATGACAAGTTTGTTCATTAATGAAAAAAGTTCTTAATGAAATAAGTACTAATAGGAGTTAATGAATGTCACGTAGTATTAAAAATCTACTAAAACCAAAAAGTCTAGTATATACTAGACTTTTTGGTTTTAGTAGATTTTATACACTACAAATTAAAAAAGCCGTGATAGCTCCGAAGCATGCACTTTTAACTATTTAGTTATCAACCCATATTCAGCTCACTGCTGAGCTCGAGTCTCCTCTCAGATTGAGAGGGATAAGGTCAATAGTCCACCACGCCGGCCCAATGCAGATTGACAGACTTCACACACGCAGAGAATTAAGATAATTCTCATCGTATGCAGGTTTCCTCACGAAGTTTTCCTTCAACTATTGAGACACGTGATATTTAATTTCTTAAATCTTATTTTAGTTATGTACATTTTAAGTAATAACACGTGCTTCAAACAGCGAAGGAAAAACATCGTGTAGAAACCTGCATACCTGAGAATTTTCTTAACTATCTACGTGTGTGAAGTCAGCTGCATTGGGCCAGCGTGGTGGACTATTAACCTAACCCCTCTCATTCTAAGAGGAGACTCGTTCTCAACAGTGAGCCCAATATGCGTCGCTAATGATGATGATGATGTAACTACGCGGGGCACCGCTACCCTCCTCCCGGCCCGCGCGTACCATCGGGAGTGTTACGAACGAATTTATCAAGCTATAGCGCGCGATCAACGTCGTTAGAACGTCTTCGGATCATGAGGTCCACGGTTCAAGCCTTGGTTCCGGCAAATTTACGAGTAATATTGAGCTTTTCTTCTGAGAAGCAGATCTGAGTTTGTTGTGGAGTCTTCTCGGACCAAGGCACGTTTGGAACCCTCGCAACTTTAATTTTAATTTCTATCACCATTTTCTAATAATAATAATACCTGACTTTTGGATACTGCTTGTAAAACTAGGCCTAATTGAAATAAATGAACTTGACTTTGTCTCCTAGACGGTTTCCTAGAGAGAAAATTCAAACATGGTATAAATATATTGTTTAAACATGTTTTTTTTGTTTCAGACCAGTGTGTGAAGTGAAAAAAAATCAAGATGGCGGTGCTGAAGTTAGTGTTGTGTTTAAGTTTCGTGCAAATGGCGTTTGCCAAAGGTATGTATTCAAACTCTAATTTGATTAAATTACAAGGCACAAAGTATAAAATAATCAAATATGTTTTTAAACTTCTGTATTACATATAGAATATTGACCGTAAGACCTTATTTCACATTTTAGTAAACGTTGTTTGTGAGTAGCAAAAGCAATAATTTATCCCCGTATTCCCACGAGAAGCGGGAAATATGTGGATGAAATCATGGATTTTTCTTTTTTTTTATTTTTAAAACTGCTTCGTCTTCGTTATAAATATTTAGCGTCCAGGGATAAATACCTATAGTTCAATCTAACTTATAATAACCTTGTCCACAACACATCACGAAACAAAATGCCAATAAGCATAACGGAGGCCCTGGGTTCGATCCCTGGCTGGGCTGATTGAGGTTATTTTTAATTGGTCCAGGACCAGCAAAGACGTACCGCTAAGCGATTTAGCGTTCCGTTACGATGTCGTATAGAAACCGAAATGGGGGTGTATTTTTATCCTCATTCTAACAGGTTAGCCCGCTTTCATCGTCACTTAGATCAGATGAGATTGTAGTCAAGGGCTAACTTATAAAGCATAAAAAAAAATATTTTTCGAACAAATTCTGTCACAAAAGGCTCTACTGCCAATAATTGCATCGAGCTTTAATAAAAGAGTCCAGTCTGAAGTTCCATTATACGCTATTATGAATCGCACTCGTAAATACATCGTAAAATGCAACCAAATAGCATACCATTATGCTATGAAATAAAATGATTGAATTTCACGCAGTTTACGCAGTTACGGGTGGATAAGGTATTGTACACACGAGGCGCAAAATGATTTTGCAGTAGCATTTGACGACCTCTATTGGATGTCAATTTAAGATTTTACATTTTATAAATTGGCTCAGGTCTAGTCTGGTCTCAGACCAATGACCTTCTATAGATCCTGCCACGCAAGAGGTAACCGCCCTGTGAAAAATATATGATCATGATCAAACATTTTTATACAAACTGCATTTATAGAATCGTTGTTTCATTGTACTAAAAGTACACATGTGTGTAGTGCGAATTAAAATTTGTAATTGTGTGTATTGTCTGGCAAGTTCGTTGATGACACCCCCATGATATGCGGGCGACTGGAGGAAAGACTGCGTGGGTGTGAAATCTTAAGTGAGGTGCATCAGTCGTGGGTTTTTCATTTATCGCTACACGCCACCCGCTTCCATCTTAGACTGCATCATCACTTACCATCATGTGAGATTGTATCTGACCCAACGGTCTTGTCGGGTTAGCAAGTCACAAATAAAAATGTACGATTATAAATGAATCTTTAAAATTGTTAACAAAGTCCCATTCATTCAATAAAATATACAAATTCATTTCTGAGTACCTCAGCCAGTCAATACGAACTCTTTGTATTGTAACCTCTATGGTTAAGCTCTATGGTATTACGTGTATCCTAATATTTCATCAGTTTGTTGACCCGTCGCCTACAGCTGAGCTCAACACAATTAAGTGCTATAATTTTTTGTGAACGATCCAAACTAACTGTACATGACACATACTCGTATGGGTACGGGTCATTGGCGTTTTGGGATTAAGCTTATCGAAAATATTCCTAGACAAACAATCAATAAAAAGTGCATTTATTATTATTTCTTACCCAAATTATAAATAATAATCGATCAATCTATATATACTATTACCAGTGGCTATGACCTCTGCCTTCCTTACGGGGGGTGTGGGTTTGAATCCGGTCCGGGGCATGCAACTCCAACTTTTCAGTTGTTTGTTAAGAATTTAAATATGACGTGTCTCAAACGGTGAAGGAAAACATCGTGAGGTAACCTGCATACCAGAGAATTTTCTTAATTCTATGCGTGTGTGCAGTCTGCTAATCCGCATTGGGCCAGCGCGGTGGATTATTGGCCTAACCTCTCTCATTCAGAGAGGTGACTCGAGCTCAGCAGTGAGCCGAATATGGGTTGATAATGATGTTGGAATCGATATAATCTATAGGTATTAGAGGTAATACCTCTAATACCGTTAGTGTGTTTGCACGTTTGTAAGTTGTTTTTTTTTTTTATTTTGATTCTTTACAAGTTAGCCCTTGACTACAATCTCACCTGATGATAAGTGATGATGCAGTCTAAGATGGAAGCGAGCTAACTTGTTAGGAAGAGGATGAAAATCCATACCCCTTTTCGGTTTCTACATGACATCGTACCACCCTACCGACAAAGACGTACCGTCAAGCGATTTAGCGTTCCGGTACGACGTCGTGTAGAAACCGAAAGGGGTATGGGTAGGGGTATTTTCATCCTCCCCACAAGTTAGCCCACTTCCATCTTAGATTGCATCATCACTTACCGTCAGGTGAGATTGTAGTCAAGGGCTAACTTGTGAGAATAAAAAAAATAGTAAGATAATGAAGTTTTCTTAAAATCGATCACATAGCTTATAAAGTACAAATTCTAAAACAAAAATAGCATAGATACATAGATATTCGTATATTTTAGCAAACGATTTTTATTTATATATAGATTCCTACTTACCTTCTTTTCACAGGAAAAACCAGAGAAAACATGTTATTGCAAATGAGTATTAGGATCGATGCGTGGGACCGAAGGTTAATGTAGGATGGCAGCCTGATACCTTTTTAAAACTAAAAACCATTCAATAAACAACCTTATTACTTTCACACAAAGTTCAAAATAGCTACATCTAATAAATCGTGGTCCTCGTGACCTTTTAAAAAGTTTAATGTGTTTGAAAATGTTCCTTATTACCTTATGATAAGGTGCTCATTGACTGTTTAATAAACCTGTTTCATTGTTATGACAGCTCAATTCCTTTTGATAGCTAACAACCGTTCGAAAATCAACCTTATTACTTTAGATTGAAGATTCGTACCGACGGTACTTAATAACGTTGTTTTGTAAATAAGGTTTATTGTAATTTGAACTTTAATGTATGTATGTAGAGTTTAAATTGCGCTGAAAGTGATTCACTTTTTAATGTTCGCCATTTTGGGATATAAGGCCGTGTACACGCGTGGGATGGGACATGATTCACGTAATATCTTAGCAAGATGTTAATTAATATGTCAGGATATATTATTTGTGTATTTATATCAATATAAAATCTGTGACATGGTTGTCTGTGTATATTCTATATGTGTATGTGATATCTGTCTGACAAGCCAGAGAGAAAACTTTCTTTGGATGTAGAATTAACAAATAAATAAACTGTCATAATCCAGTGGATAAGCCTCCGATTCCGAAGGGCGTGAGTTCGAATCCGGTCCGGGACATGTACCTTTTCAGTTTTAAATGCGCATTTTAAGAAATTAAATAAGATATGTTTCAAACAGTGAAGGAAAAACGTCATGAGGAAACCTGAGAATTTTCATAATTCTCCGCGTGTGTGAAGTCTGCCAATCCGCATTGGGCCAGCGTGATGGACTTAGTCTAACACCTTTCTAAATTAGTGACTCCCAGAAGGTGATGGAACGGTAGCTGGATTTCAATATGGCATGTATGTATACAAATAATAATATTATAAATCTGAAGATTTTGTTTGATTGAACGCGCTAATCTCAAGAACTACTGGTCCGATTTGAAAAATTCTTTCAGTGTTAGATAGTCCATTTATCGAGGAAGGCTATAGGCTATATATTATCCCCATATTTCTACGGGAACGGAAACCATGCGGGTGAAACCGCGCGGCGTCAGCTAGTTATAAATATTTGTATTCCGGGCTTACAAAACCTTATTCGCCAACTATTAAACCTACAACCAATAACGTAGGAGTATTTTTATCATGGTATTGTCATTGTTAATTAGGGTACGATGGGACTGACATGCTATTTATAATAAAAGTCCCTTAAAACTTATAGATTAAAAAAAAAAAATAACGTAGGAGTAGCATCAGTATCACATATTATTGTAATAGGATGAAATAAATGGATTCGATTTATATATCCGAAACACGTTCCACGGATACTCGGTTAAAATTGATTACATTAGCATAGACAATATTGAATGTGGAATGTATTTTTTTTTTGTTTGTGTGTGAAAAAGACATTATTGCAACGTGTAACATTACCCACGCTTGAATAGATTAAAGAACAGTGCTTGAATAAAGAAATAAACTTCTTTTTTTTTATTTTTCTACAGTAGTAGGTACGTTTGAGCCGTTATTGCCTCTACGTGTGTGAGGTTTGTCAATCCGCATTGTTCCAGCGTGGTGGACTATTGACCTAATCCCTCTCATTCTGAGGAGACTCGAGGGAGAGTTTTTTTAACTAGTCACTGTAGGTATAAAATTCCTTAAAGGGGAAGTGATATAAAGCTTAAACCCACCTACTGCACTCATATGGGTTGATGATTTAAGTTCGTATCTGTAACGATGACTCTTGATCATACACAGAAGGTTCCATTTACCTGTACCTACCCACCACAAAGCATATTAGAGAAATATTGCCATTGCAAAAATAAGCCCACCCCGAGGTCACCCGCGTAGTTACAGTTTTCGTGAAAATACGGGGATAAAATATAGCCTATAATACTCAGTAACGTGGCTTTTTAATGGTCAAAGAATTTTCAAAAAAATAGTAGATACAGAGATTAACCCCTACAATATCACAACCTTTCTATTATTAAATATTAAAAATTGAATATATACAATATTCAATTTTTAATATTTAATAATCTCTTTCACCAGAAAAAAAATATCTCGTAAACAGCAACGGTAACCAAACAGATGTAAGATGGCGGTAAAAAGGACAAAAATGACACACGTTTAAAAATAGAACGCTCCGTTCCCGCCGGTTCTTTTTTTTTTAAATAAAGCCAACGCGACATTAATATTTCTCGAAGCTGCCAGTGGGTGCTTTTTTTAAAAAAGACGGCTTATAAAACAAGGCTTTCGCTTTTATAAAAATAATGAAGGGCCGGTTTACAGTACATTGTAGATGGGCATAGTTGTAATTTAATATTAGATACTGTGGGGAGTGGTTAAAAATATAGTTATGGCCTGTGTTAGTTTATAAATGAGGCTATACATGGCTCACATAAAATATTATCAAAATATAATGCATTTACAGCCCCAGTCAAGCTTCGCTTTGACTTATGTGCAGTTCTTCCCTACCTAGGGGTAGGGAAGAACTGCACATAAGAGGTAGAGTGGGGTAGAGGTAGAGTGGGGTAGGCCCCACTCTACGTCTACCCTACCTCATCTATGACAGCCTCCGTGGCGCAGTGGTGTGCGCGGTGGATTTACAAGACGGAGATCCTTGGTTCGATCCCCAGCTGGGCCGATTGAGGTTTTCTTAATTGGTCCAGGTCTGGCTGGTAGGAGGCTTTGGCCGTGGCTAGTCACCACCATGCTGACAAAGACGTACCGCCAAGCGATTTAGCTTTCCGGTATGTTGTCGTTTAGAAACCGAAAGGAGTGTGAATTTTCATCTTCCTCCTAACAAGTTAGCCAGCTTCCATCTTAGATTGCATCATCACTAACCATCAGGTGAGATTGTAATCAAGGGCTAACTTGTCTAAAAAAAACCTACCCTACCTCCCCACCTTTTATACATATACCGCAAACACCCGGTGATTTCACTAGCTTAGTTTCCGTTTCCGTAGAAATACGTAGATACAATGTAGCCTATATCACCCGGGGATAGTGTAGCTTCCTAACAGTGAAAGAATTTATCAAAACGATTTTATATTTTCGAAGCCTATTTAATGCAAATAACCATTAAAACTTTTCCTCTTTATAATATTAGTATAGACTAGCTGACGCCGCGCGGTTAGTTCCTGAAATTAGCGCGATCAACCAAACAAACAAACTCTTCAGTTTTATAACATTAGTATATATTTAACATCTGGCACTGGTCGTAAATGGATATCACATTATTACCCTGTCCGCCAACCCACATTGAAGCAGCATGTTGGGTCTAAGCTCCATATCCCCTCTCTTATAAGGAGGGAGGTCTGGTCTGTAGTAGGCCTTTAAAATATGCTGGTAATGATGAATGCAACTAGTTATCGCTCGTAGCTTCACAGTCGTATAAACAGTTACTTTTTCTTCCCTTGGGAGCAATGTGTTTTCATCATCATCGGCAATAACAATCCATATTCGGCTCAATGTTAAGCACGAGTCTCCTGTCAGTATGAGAGGGGTTAGGCTTTAGTCCACCACGCTGGCCAAATGCGGATTGGCACATACCTAGAAAATTAAGAAAATTCACATAACTGAAAAGTTGAAGATACCTGCCCCTGACCGGGTTCGAACCTACGCCCTCCGAATCGAAGGCAGAGGTCATATCCACTGGGCTATCACGTCTCTATCAATATGTTTAACTTGGAAAGTTTTCTTGAAAATGCTGAGTACCTAGTTAATTCATGAAAGCGTAACAAACATATATACAGATAGTAAAAGACAACAAAACAATTCAAAGACGAACAAAGAAATAAAATAATTCCTTAATAATTTCCTCTGTCAGATCATAATTCCTTTTGCTTTTCATGACTGCTACGTATAATAATGTACCTAAGTAATTATTATAAGGAAAAACGTAGTAAATTTTATAATTTATTATTATGAGCGAACAAGTCCATTTTATTTACATTTTGTGAGGGAGTACGGACTTATATTTAATTAGACGCCGCTTGTTTATTCAATTGTAGGGTATGTAGGTAAGGAGAACCATTCATGTTGATACTCAGACCAATTGTAGAAGGACCTGTATCGCATTCATAGCCACGAACAAAATTGTCTGTCATTTTTTGAGGAAAACGAGCTTAGATTTTGTATATATCTTATACTAAACTAGAAGTTTTCGCCCGTTTTTTACACAATTTAATTACACAAAAAGGTATTTTTACGGAGCTCTTTAACCGACGAACAAGATTACAACTATTTAACATCGATTCTATAGAGACAGTTTTTATAATCGCATTAGATCGTGATCATATACTTTGACAGAAAAGTAACGTCTAGCGAGGCAGGTCCTATACAATAATTGGTCTGAGTGTTGATAAAAATCTAAACTGTAGTTAAAATTCTGGAAGGCGTTAGTACTTATCACATTCACGCCATTAAATTATTTACATATTTTTAATGATGATATGATGATAATGATTCAATTATAATTATGTGTAATGATGATGATATTTTCATTTTATTTATGACTGACTAGCTGACGCCGTGTGGTTTCACCCACGTGGTTCCCGGTCCCGTAGGTATACGGGGATAAATAATAATATAGCCTATAGCCTTCCTCAATAAATGGGCTATCTAACATGAAAGAATTTTTCAAATCGGACCAGTAGTTCCTGAGATTAGAGCGTTCAAACAAACAAACAAACTCTTTAGCTTTTTAATATTAGTATAGATGAGCCTTTGGTTTTTTTAGCGGAAAATGTTAATAATACAGGTACGTCTTTTCCTGTAGGGTTGTAGTCACAGGTGAAGTCTACCACGAGACCAAACCTGAGCCAATTTGCTGAGCTGGAATCGAACCAGGAACTGCGCTAGAGATATGGTCAAAGACTCTACTTACAGTTAGGCAGACGTGTGGACGCTGCCTTAAAGCTTTGAGCACTTGTAAATGTGCCTTAAGCACCATAAACTAATATAAATGAAGAACCTGTTAGACGGGGCGTGTTTTAATAGGCGTCTTTTTGCGGGGCGGTTAAAAAGTGGCTCAGGAGGTAACTGTTACATAGGGATGTCAAGCATGTCCAGACCGGACTTATCGATAAATATTTAAGGTACAAAATCGAAATATTTTATGGGACATGCAATGCAAATGTGAGTTTGTTTCATTCTTTTAACCTAAAATGTAAATCGATACAGAATATCACTCTAAAGAAAAGGAAATACCGTTTCACCAAAAAAAAGTGATGTTCGGCATTATAAATTGACTGATAAAATCTAAATTAACGCTAGCTCAGCTAATTACAATTAATGACTTTAATAATAAAGACTGATTTTTCGGAATATGTAATTGTATATGCTATCTTTATAATACTCGAAAAATATACACGCATTGATTAAGGTAATAAAAAATAACATAATTAAATATACCCATACAATTTCAATAAAATAATTATTAAATATAAATATAAAAAAATTGTTAATTATTATTATCATTCAAAATATTTGTCAATGATGATAAAATATTGATATTGTAGGTACTCTTTTATATATAATATTTATTTTATTGAAATTGTATGGGTATATTTAATTAACAACGTAATTTTATTTGATTAAAATCTAACACCATTAACATTCACGTACAATCACACGTTACAAAATAAAAAAAAAACAATTAATTGATATTATTATTTTTATCAATAGTTTTTAAACAATTAAAGGACTTTTGTTATGTTACTAAAATGACATTGAAATCGCTATGTCGATACTTTGAGATTTCGATAAACAAAAAGGCCCCAACACTAGTGCCATAACACCACCATAACTCTACAAAGTAATGGCTCAGCGCTCGTTATCTATGTACGGGCGATAATTTATAAAAATATACCCTCTTTAATTAGTTTTCACGGAGCATGTTTTTAATACTTGTCTAGCTCCACTTCACGACTTCACCTACGTAATTGGTTTCGCCGGCGAATCTATTTATGAGTAGCGAGCTCTCTTTACTTGAGTTTAGAAATAACTACTCGATGCTAGGTATCATAATAAACCTTTTTAGAAGGAATTTCTTGATATAAATCTTTTAATGTTAATATACCCGATACCCGAAATTGTATTGTAGCTTTGTATAGTATGTATATTCTGTAATCTTCGTGGCCTTAGTTTTAAAATTATGTAATCTAATAATTATGTACCTACTGCTACGCTGTTCATTAAAAATAAATCTATAAAATATATCTTTTTTAGTTTGTCTAAAATCGAAAAATGTCTACTATCAAATATAGTTTTTGTATTGAAAGTGGTCGAAACACTTGTTTCCATGTAATTGATATTGGTTTTTTCGTCTTGGATATAGGAATTAAATAAATAAATAAATTTAATAATGTATTTAATTCCTATGCTTAAATTGTACTCAATATTATGTAGATGTTTAACTTATACGAGATTCGTTTATCCTTGAAAAAATTCTACAAACGTACTAATGGATTCTTAGGGGATTTCCACATGTACGAGTAGATAGAGATGAAACCTACCTATGAAATCGACCTTAGCAGTAGAAATTTTCATTGGAGTCAGATAAAGAAAAAAACGTTGTATGAAAGAAAAGAAAAAGCAATACCTATAAAGAGAACGCTCACTACCTATAGATACTTATAATAAATCTGTAGAGAGGTCAATTCTGTACATGAAATATATTTCCAAAATAACTATCAGGTGGTGATAAGTGATCGATACTGATGCCAAAAATGCAATCAGTAAAATTTTGTCTGTCTGTCTGTATGTTCCTAATAGAAACAAAAACTACTCGACGGATTTTAACGAAACTTGTTACAATTATTCTTCATACTCCTGGGCAGGTTATAATATACTTTTCATCACGCTACGGTCAATAGGAGCATGTGAAAGGAAATGTTGGGAAAATATGAGAAGTTATTCCATTTTTACAACGATACTACTGTAAGGGCTGAATTAAAAAAGTCCAAGGGCGGACGAAGTCGCGGGCGTCCGCTAGTCTTATATAAAATTATATTTATTTCAAATTAACTCAGTTTGCAAACACTTTTGAAACGCCAAATCTGTTTGTAGTGATGGTATGATCCTCGAATAAAACTTAAGATAGACGATACCCGCGATAATATGATGTAGCATTCGCAATCGTTTTTTAAATTTAAAAATTAATTATTCATTTCTTTATTATTTTTTAATTATTTACTGACTTCACAAAATACCAAAGCTTAATATAGTAAATGTTTTACAATTAACAGACGTATGTGTTTATATGATGATCTGAAATGGTGGGCTTATTTCGTTGCACCTGCATTTCTCTTCGGCTTCAAATATTACAATTAAATTATTTTAAGAAAATGTAAATTAAACACCTTAAAATGTAGACCTTTAAATCTTAATTTCATTAAAAAAAAATTTTACAACCGACTTAAAAAAAAGGAGGAGGTTTTACATTCGACGAGTATGTTTTTTATGTTTGTTACCTCATAATTTCGTCATTTATAAACCAATTTTGATTATTTTTGTGTTGTTTGAAAGAGTATACTTTCAGATTAGTCTCATTTGAATTTCATGAAAATCGGTTTAGTAATTTTGTGTTAAAATAAAAATAACTGAAATACGTCTTAGACTCACTTAGACGGTAGTGTAACACTACCGGATCGATGGTTCACAAGTGTGACACGTGAAGTGTCTCAACCGGGAACAGAATCGGCACACGTCCGGGAAAACTGTACGAGATCTAGTTTATAGCGGTTATGCTATGTGGTATAGGATATGAGCCGGTCTAGCGCTTACGCAGTTAGCACATTACCTTTATGCGAGTGGCCCAGTCGCTTGTTAGCCCCTTTACCTACTGCCAGTACCCGTTCAATGAAACTACAAGTATGCGGGGTATAGACCTTCAGTTTTAATCTAATCGAACAGTTAAACTGATCGTGTGTAGGCAAATCTGAAAACTGCACAGAGTACAGTTGAACTGAATATTTATTTATTTATCATACACTAGCTGACACCGCGCGGTTTCACCCGCGTGGTTCCCGTTCCCCTAAGAATACGGGGATAATATATAGTTTATAACCTTCCTCGATAAATGGGCAATCTAACACTGAAATAATTTTTCAAATCGGACCAGTAGTTCCTGAGATTAGCGCGTTCAATCAAACAAACTCTTCAGCTTTATAATATTAGTATAGATACACCCAGGAGACATTACAGTTGCCCTATTTGTCTCCCCAAGTTATTACAAGATATGATTACAATAAGAAACACTTGATAGTTACAGAATTAAATAAAAATAAAAGCTAAGCCAAAAAAATAGAAGAGAAATAGAAACAAAAATAAAAAATATACAAAATAAAAGAAAAAATATAACAAAAATACTACTTATAAATTATACATTAAGTATCTCTCTCTAACAAATATTTGAGGTTATAGACCAGGCACTATGAGGATGTGAATGTGAAAAAGTCGATGACCACATTCTGTTTTGAATTCAGAAGAGGGCTAGGTATAACAAAAAGAATAGACCACCACTACCCTGGAAACACGAGAAAATCAAGCATGCTTTTCTGAGTTTAAAACTGTAAATGCGGTCCTCAATACCTGCATATTATGCACACTCAATACCTCACAGCGCCTGGTCTATTACTCATATTCAGCAATAATATCTATCGAAATATCTTCATTAGATAAAACTGTAAAGTTAAGACTGTAGTACTGTACAAGTGTTTATGGTTAATTAGTAATTTTCAATAATTTTTTTTTTGTTAACCAACTTCTAAGAAAGAGGTAATTTATTTTGGAACTACATTTTATAATAAGCGATTAGCGTTCCGGACGTTGTCCTGTAGAAACCGAAAAGGGTGTGGTTATCCTCCTCCTAACAACACGCACGCTTCCAACTTAGATTGCATCATCACTTACCATCCCGTGAGATTGTAGTCAAGGGCTAACTTGTAAAGAATAAAAAAAATGCTACATTTGCTGCCAATCCAACTTAAACGGTGTAAAAGAACTAAAAAATCCGATTGTTTAGTTATATTTATGCGGTTTGCGTCTTTATTGCGGTCATTGTGGTAGTCAGCGATAAACGTACTGTAAACAAACGCTGAAGCGGGAAATTGAAAGTAAACTTAGTATCAAAGAGCTTCATTTACCTACGACCTGCGGCGGCGGGTGGGGAGGGGTTAACGGATATCGGAGTAAGACCGAACACACAGCAACATTGCAAATATATTTTACTCAATTACAGTTATACCTGTTTACTAAATGCATTATTGACAACCCATCTTCGGCTCATTGTTAAGCACGAGTCTCCTCTCAGAATGAGAGGGGTTAAGCCAACGCCACGCTGGCCCTATGAGGGTTTCATACACCTAGAAAGGAAATACTTAGGTATGCTGATTTTTTACGATGTTTTTCCTTCACCGTTTGAGACACGTTCATATCTACGCCCTCCGAATCGAAAGCCAAGGTCATGTCCATTGGGCTATCAAGTATTACACGCTATTACTGAATACATTCATTATCATTATCTTCATAATCATTGTATTGCTTCACCTACAACCTAGACCTCTCTTTCATACATAGAGACCGCACAGTCAAATTCCATGAGAATCTTTGCCGCCCAAAATGTCGATTCCGGCCCCCAATTTCTTACGTCTTTCGGGTATGGATTTTATGTTGGCATCATTTCTCTTTAATCATCGCATAAAAATATTAAATGAACCCAAAAACAACCTGCATCCAGCAGATCCTTGTAACCAGCATGACATCATCAGTCCTCCTTGTGGGGAGTCGACCTCTACGCTTTCTGGCGCGGTCTTGATGTTCTGTTCTTGTAAAGTCTCGAACTCATCTTCTTGTTTTGGGGTAAAGTCCTGTCGAGAGTATCGGGTAGGGAATCGAGGCCTTGCCTCCTTGCCCGGGTATAACGCGGGGAAGTTATCCCGCTGATTTCCTCCAGCCCATTTCAGGGCTAAGACATCTTGGCGTATAAGTGGAGTTCGTCTTGTTCAGTACCCCTGCACGGACTGTGCTATGATGGAGTGATTTGGTTTGTTTGATTTGTCTGTGCCCTGAGCAAAACTACTTTGGAAAACGGAATAAGTAAGTTGGAAAAACTAAAGGAAAAAAAATATTTTCTCACACAATATGAATATGAAACAACTTTCGAGAACTTTCTTTGCATATTATCATGACAATTGCTTTTTCGCAGAAAACTTTACTACTGTGTACTACTGTTTACTAGTGTGTACTACTACTTTTTAAAGTGTAGTGTTAAAGGGAATGAAAATTTACACCGATTTTGTCGTCGACGAAGTCGCGGGCGTCCTCTAGTATTTAATTCCAGAATGGCCCTTTAAGCCGAGGTCCGAGTCTCAGAGGAGACCCCCTTAGAGACTCGTTCCGCCCACATCTTCTGCTTCTACCTTCGGGCCCCATCAGATGATGCATTTGCGCTCGCCTAAACCCACGGTGACGCCGTTGAGGCCTACAACACTTACATAATAAAAAAAATAGTATTTAATAAAATATACACTCAGCCTTATATCGATTTCAAACGAGTAAATAGTAAAGGAGGGATGTTGATATTTGCTCTTTATCTACTTCGAGCACGCAATTCCTTCTCAAGATCTACTTCATTTCAGTTAGGAAAATCGTGTAAACAACTTCTTGAAATATTTTATTTGGGAAGACGTTATACTTATGCAATGCTTACTTATTTATACATTACCGTCTTACAGTGGGCATCATAAACATTGTAGGGGCACCCCCAGGGGATCATTCAGCTGCTGAGTGTCAATTTTAACCTTTATTTGTTTGAGAATTTGACACTCAACGGGTGAATGGTCCCCTAGGGGTGCCCCTACAACGACTATGAATTCCACTGTTACATAGGCTGTATGTAGGCTATCTTTAAACTAGTGCCTTAAAAGTGTCAATATAGATCCACAGATTAAAAGTTGACTTCAATACGAGTGGTTTGAGGTTCGCACTTGGACTAAGTGTGGAATTCATAGACGTTGCAGGGGTACCCCCAGGGTACCATTCACCCGCTGAGTGTCGGTATCTCAAACGCATGGAGTTTAAATTCGACACTCAGTGGGTGAACGATCCCCTGGGGGCACCCCCACAACGTTTATGAATTCCACTGTAAGAAATTTTCAGTAAAAATTCTCAGCTCAGAGTTGAGACGTTGGTGCTAACCACTTATCCATGGCTTCACAGAAAAGTTTCTAATACGTATGTAGTATGTTTTCCTATACATTCTGCTCAGTAGGTACATTGTAGGTAAGTATTTTGCAGTCCGTACATTAGCTATGGCTCGCGGCGAAGCGCGCGCGCTCTAAAATTATTCTAATGGTAGGGTCCGCAAAAAATATGAAAAATAAAAAAGAATGATATTACTTTGTCTGCTAAGAGGTGTGCCCTAGGGCTTGATCTTCACGTTTTTTTTTCAAGTAATTTATATTCTCAAAAATAAATGCGTTGCCCTGAAATAATATTTATAGTCGTCAATCTGATTAATTAGCGGAATAATAAGAATATAAAGTTTATCTAGACGCCGTGTGAATAAAATAAATTTATTTGTACAATTTATTTGTACAATTCATACAATACTCACTTCCTATTGATTAATTAAAAACTATAGGTAATTATAATATCAATTGTATCTGTACCTAAATTCTTTCTGACCAAAATCATTTTGCTGACTACCTATTTCCAAAAAGCGCTTCCTCGGGGAATTCTCACAAAGAGAAAATTATAGATGATGACTTTAGAATAAGTAAAATACTATTTGTTTTTTGTTTTTTTTTTTTGTGAACGGTACTCATCAGGTTGACCGCAGCGTTATGTTAACACAGTATCGGACGTGTGGTCGGAATTGTTCAACAAATTACCATCAACTCAACAGCCAGCTCTTTGTCGTTTATTTAATTTTTTTATTAAGACTCCTGTGATCTAAGAATATATACTTCAATGTGAAGAAGTGAATACATACATACAATACATACAATACAATACAAAAGTACATACACGAAAACGATGGACATAGTAGCGACACTATTTCCGCAAACGGAATATTTTAAAAGTAAAACAGCGGCAATTTTTTTTTTCATCGAGGTTTAATAAAACGCTCACTTACTTTTAAAATTGTTTAAGAAAACAATTGAGAAAAACAAAAAAAGACAAAAATATTTTTCTATTGTTAACCGGGACCGAAATCATGATTATTTTAACGTACCTTTTTAATACACTACTCTATGAACTATTAGAACTTAGTAGAAATTTATGAACACATACTGTCTGTATTTACTTACTGTCTGTATGTACCTATTTCCGCAATCTCATGTCCAAAAGTTTTTATACTGAAAATTCGGCCCCTTGCTTGTGACTGCCCTTGTGAAGGTTACTTTATTTTTAATTTTTCGCAAATCTTCAAACCGAAATGAAAAGCTCTGTCAAGGTTTCTGGAGAGAATTGCATTTATTTTGTGCTTTTTTTGTCAACAGTACTCATCAGCGGCTGACCGCAGCACGTTATGTTAACAGTGTCGGGCGTGTGGTCAGAATTGTTCAACAAATTACCATCAACATCGAGAATTGGCTTTGACATATAATTTCATTGTTTTAATATCATATTAGCGAATTTTTTTGGATAAATATATCCAAAATAAAAATATTATATATAAAAATAAAGCCAACCCAAGCAACCGGCGGTCAGGGCTCTAAAGTGAGGTCCTCCTAACAATAAGCTCTTTTGTTTGACGGCCTCCGTGGCGCACTGCTCTGCGCGGTGGATTTACAAAAGGTGGGAGGCTTCGGCCGTGGCTAGTTACCGGCAAAGACGTACCGCCAAGCGATTTAGCGTTCCGGTACGATGTCGTGTAGAAACCGAAAGGAGTGTGGATTTTCATCCTCCTTCTAACAAGTTAGCCCGCTTCCATCTTAGACTGCATCATAACTTACCATCAGGTGAGATTGTAGTCAAGGCCTAACTTGTAAAGAATAAAAAATAAAAAAAAAACCAAGCAACCGGTGGTCAGAGTGAGGAACCTCCTCACAATACGCGATGTTTAAGGATCACTGCCTTCTGTATCCGACCCTTGATCCAGCAGTAAAGCGAAAGTTTCTTAAGGTGTTGATCGCAGCTTTTCGCTATAAGACTGAATCTGAAACGACCATCAGAACACAGTTGACTCAACATACCAAATAGCGTTAATCTCGTGAGCAACTGCCAAGTATTTAGATACTTTATTGATGAGACTTACTTGTTCGTATCGTATCGTCATCAACCCATATTCGGCTCACTGCTGAGCTCGAGTCTCCTCTCAGAATGAGACGGGTTAGGCCAATAGTCCACCACGCTGGCCCAATGCGGATTGGCAGACTTCACACACGCAGAGAATTAAGGTAATTCTCTGATATGCCGGTTTCCTCACGATATTTTCCTTCACCGATTGAGACACGTGATATTTAATTTCTTAAAATGCACACAACTGAAAAGTTGGAGGTGCATGCCCCGGACCGGATTCGAACCCACACCCTCCGGAATCGGAGTCAGAGGTCATATCCTAGGCTATCACGGTATTTACTTGATCAGCCAATTATTATTATTATGAACAATATATAAAAATATCTCACAGAAATCTGTTACAGTTCATAAACCTCCGATTCCCATCGTGATCTACAAAACAAAACGACTATTGTTCTGTGGATGTCTTTTGTTTATATGAGAAACTCTGCGCCATTTTTGTGTCAACCGTACTTTCTTTCGGTGTACACGGGCTTTTTAATGTTAATAAGTATTTCGAATTCCGATTTTAATATAAGAGAGCCGTGATAGCTCAGTGGATATAACCTCTGACATTGGTTCGGAGGGCGTAGATTCGAATCCTCAGTCGCCAAAAGCTTTGTCACAGAATACATAATAGTACAAGCGTGTTTTGGTGCTTGTACATAAGAGACGGCCGCGTGGCGCAGTGGGTAGTAACCCTGCTTTCTGCATCCACGGCCGTGGGTTCGATTCCCACAACTGGAAAATATTTGTGTGATGAACATGGGTGTTTTCCAGTGTCTGTGTGTATTTATACATTATATAAGTATTTATATGTAGTATATAATTGTATATTAATATTATAATATCAACTATCTTAGCACCCATAACACAAGCTACTCTGTATGCTTACTTTGGGGCTAGATAGTGATGTGTATTGTTTAAGTATATTTATATTTATTTATTTATTTATTTATAATATGTATTCTGTGGTTTGGTTTGTTTCTGTAAAAAACAACATGAAAATCGGTTTAGTAGTTCAAGAGATTAACGTGATTTCATCTCCATCAATCGAAACGTAAATGTCCCATCCATCATAAACCAAAGTATTTCTGTTCTTACTTCTTATATGCCTGGAACTTGACACTGATAGATCTTCTGCTTTATATACTAATAAACACCCAACCATAAACTTTACCTCTTTATATTATTAGTACAGATTAGTCAATTGTGTGCACATGGTTTTTAGCTAAGGTAAGCACTATACGTATAAACTGCACAAAATGGAAAACTAATCCAATACAAGTTCGTAGTCCGTCCCCAAGGGTAGGCAATGCATTTTTGTATTTATGAATTGCACGGTAATAGTATAATACAGGTTACAGTGTATATAGATTATTATCAAGCCCAGCTAGTTCGCTCAGTCAATATACGATGTAAAAAATAAGTGAGCAAAATTGTTGCCATGAGAAAAAATCTATTGTTCTTATAAAAGCTCTTTGGATTTATAATTTTGATCGCCTATAACGATAACTTTCATCCAATTAAGGAATAATTAGAGATTACATATCACCATTTATTATTAAGTGAATCGAGTGTGTGAAATGATACAGGCATTATTTAAAGATAACCTAGGAAACATAGAAAATTGCTTTTACTAACATTATAAATGTAAAAGTTCGAGAAGATTTTCTATACATGCTTCATAGTACGACATCCGACTTAAAAAATATATACCCTCAACTGTTATTTAATAGGGATGATGACAGTTTTTTAAATTGTATATAAATTAAGAGTATGCTAATAGTAAAGCAATTTTGTAAAAGGAACAGGGTATCTGCGATCATTACTTTCGGAGCTACAGAGATTTAAAGGGTCAGATTTGCGGCGCTGCCGCAGATCCCTGAAAAACGCCCCATACAAAATTGCACGAACTTATGACGTCGTAGGCAATGTAATGATCGTTAGATTTGTATGTGCGTTCAAACAAAATTACTAATATCTTTGTTATTTGTGCGTTTATGTTTATTGTTCACATATTAAAAAATGTCACATTTATTGTAAGAATGCTAAAACTGTATGAATTTTCATCTAATTACGACAAAAGATTTTTAATAAATTTTGAAATTTTATAATCTCATTTATTTTGCAAATATCCAGACAATCTTTGTTGTATGTATAAATTAGTTAACATTGACCTTATTTACCCGAATGTATCATAAAAATCAATGTATTCAAACCTAGTCATCATCTCCATTGGGATAAGATATAAATTATAGAAAATATTTACATTGACACATTGTACATTTATTTTAGAGGGTAATCTCTGGGTCTACTAAACCGATTTTGAAAATTCTTATACCACTAGACAGCTACATTATTTGTGAGTGTGCTATTTGTATCCCAATATTCCCACGGCAACGTGAAAACGCGGGTAAAACCGCGGGCGTCAGCTATTTACATAGAAAAAATAGACGATCTCTACAAAGTTATAGTACAAAAGATATCTATTAAAGTAATTAACTATCCAAGCCCAGTTTACTCGTAGCTCAGGTAGCCTAGTAGTATAGGCATATTTATGATCATTCTACTTCGTGTGTATCGCATGGGATCTCTATGGCATAAAATAAAAGAAAAACACTAAATTGTAGTTAATTAACGTTGAAATAATTGTTGTGGGGATATAAAATTAAAGGACCATAAAGGTAAGTAATGCTTGGTGTAGCCTTTTACTTTTATAATAATTATCATACTTTATTTGATAGTTTAATACTTATTTTAAATAACTAGACATTCTTACATTATAAAAGTGTATGAATTTGAATATCTAAAGTGTATGAAAAAAATATCTATTTGAATATTTTTTGTATACTTTATTCAAATACTAGCTGACGCCGCGCGGTTTCACCCGCGTGGTTTTCGTCCACGGGAATATACGAAGATAACATAGAATATAGCCTTCCTCGATAAATGGGCTATCTAACACTGAAACAAATCGGACCAGTAGTTCCTGAGATTAGCACGTTCAATCAATCAAAACAAACAAACAAACAAACTATATATTAGTATAGATTACAAACTATGAACAAAAACTATTTGTTTGTAGGTATATCTACTATTTTACTGAATCTTAATACATAAATGCGAAAGGTCACGATATCTCGAAAACCGCTTGACGTACAAATATAAAATTTGGCAGAGAGGTGGTTTATTGATAGTAGACCTCCGCTAATAACGGATTTTGCGACAGCGCCGGATTAAGGAGGGTTAAAGGCGAACGAAGTTGCGGGCGTTCTCTAGTATTATATGTCTTTTAATTACAAAATGCATTTTAAAATTATCACAAATATCTATTTGTTCTTTTGCATCAAAAATAAAGACTTCAAATTTATCTTATAAAACAACTTACCTACTCCATTTTAGCCACTTATATTGTACCTACGATTTTATCTAAGCGCCATGTTATATTTTTTAACTTAGCTTATAAAATACCTTGCTCTATTTTCTCTTTGCGCATAATTTTATAAGATGTTGCCATATAAAACACACTACTCTATTTTATCTATGCGCAGGTGCGTTTGCCTCAATGTGTATAGCCCTTTACGGGAGCCATTATGGGGAATTTTATTAGGCTCCCTCCTCTATCTTACAATGTTTTTTACTTTTAATGTAGATTGTTTAGATTTTATTGGTATTTAATTTTAATTGACTATCAACAAGTAGGCAAGGTTTTATTGCATCTTTTATTATACGGTGGAACACTCTCGATTTATTTGCGTAGATATATCATATCAAATTGACGATTATGCTCTTTGTGAGATGCTTCGACAACTGGCAAGTTTAACTATTCTCAACTCATCATCAGTCTGTATCCGTCCACTGCTGGACATAGGACTTTCCGAGAGCACGCCATAACACACGATCTTCCGCCTTCCTCATCCAGCCATTTCCCACTACCTTCTTAATGTCATCGAACCATCTAGCTTGTGGGAGTCCTAACCTGGATTAGCTGATACGTGGTCTCCAACTCCAGGACACGTCTGTCCGATATCTAACGTCACCCGGACGTGGGTTTGATAACTCACGATCTTGGGGGCGTCTGGACTGATTCACTCAGACCAAGACGCCCTTTCAGAACGACCCTCAAAGGCTCTTGGTCCGAGTCTCACAGGAGGCGCCCTTACGGTAGTTCCGTCCTCTGTTTTTCTTTCTCTCGGAAAGTGTCTGACCCTTTTGATACTGCTTCAAAATAACATTCTTCAAAATATATATAAATCTACATAACATTTTTTTTTAGTTACCTTTCTCACCTGGTACGTGCCCAGGTAACACAGAGCAAAGGCGCAGGTATTTAAAGCTTATGAGACGCTACTGAAAACCTAAGGTTACATCTTTGTGAAAATCATCATCATCATCAGGCGCCCTCTTCAAACTGAAGTTTGGCGGTCTGATGGAGAAAACTTTTCCTATCACTAGAGATATTTTTCAGCTGACTGTAATTACTCTTGGTCCACTCCTTAATATCGTCCACCAATTTATTTGTGAAAATAAGCTGTGTCAAATCGCTGTGGGATTAAGATTGAACATCAGACTAACTCCATACCTGGACCTGCCTTCTAGACGTTACTTTCCTGTCAAAGTATGTGATCAACGATCTAATGCGATTATAATAACTGTCTCTATAGAATCTATGTTCATTAGTTAAAGAGCTCCGTAAAAATACCTTTCTGTGTATCTGAAAAAACGGTCAACAATATCTAATTTAGAATAAGATATAATTATACATAGACTATGCTAGTTTTCCTCAAAAAATGACAGACAATTTTGTTCATGAATTTAGGTGCGATACTACTTACAAGTCCTTTTTGTAGTTAATCTGAGGGTTTAACAGTGAATATGGTTTTTCACCCAGCGTCAATAGGCTGACAAAGGGCTATTATAATACATTTGTTTTGTTTGCAAGGTGAAGGTGATAATTTCTCATAAGGTTCCATTTACAGTGGACCCTAACAGTGCGTTCGCAGGTCGTGCGTGCTTTCGCGTTAATTGCCCACGACGTTTCTGAGAATGCAGCTTTATGCATATCTACTTAAATACATTAGCAACGTATTTGTACTTACTAGCATTTATTTTACACCTCATTTAAAAAGTAGCTATTTCACAATGCTTCTTTCATAAAAATATAAACCTACTAGACTTCACCCCCTTCTTATTTTATTTTCGCAATAAAAAGTATCCTATAACCTTCTCCGTATTATGGTCTTAAACCGTGCTATATTTTAGCTTCAGTATCGATTATAATGCCCCCAACAAATTTTTTTTAAAATATCTTCAATGTACAAAATGTACAGAATTGGTATTATAAGTATAGATTCTAGATGGCGCTAGTAATACTCTATGCCACGGTAACGTTTGGTGTTACGAATGGTATAAGTAAAATCTCAAATTGTGAATAAATGTATAGAATTCGACCAGATTTATTATAAGTATAGAGTATAGATAGATATAGATATAGATAATTAAAAGTAGAAGTGTTCTATAATTTTACACTCGTTTATCACTATACTGACGCCCGCGGGACAATCTGCCCCTGTAGCCAAACGGCACGTCGATTCTCATTCTACGATCGCAAACGCTTCGGAGCAGATGTCATTCCCATGCATTTTTTAGTTTTCGAAACGTTTGTGATCGTAGAAAGAGAATCGACTAGCCACTTGGCTACAGGGGCTGGCGTGTATTTTGAATAATATTTTGTTGTGGACTTGTTTTAAAACTATGACACCTCCTAAGATATTAATTAAAAGCAAATGATGTCAAGGGCAATTTTGTTAGAAATTACTTGTGATGGATAAAGTACTTATTAAACTATTAACACCTTCGCATATAATGCGTTATAATTTAATTTTATAAAAAAAGGTATTTAGGTATAATATCATTTTACCGCGGCTTGTTGCCTCGACTGGTGACAGAAGGGCTGGCTCATTTTTTGCGCAAAGGATCAGCCTGGCTGTCCAGCGCGGAAATGCAGCCAGTATTCTTGCCACCATTCCACGTGGGCATGATTTGTATAGTTATTAGGATAAGTTAGCTTAATTTCTTTATTGTATTCTTTCTTATACATATATTTCATATGGTATAATATTATTTAATATATTTCGCTATAGGTTCCTATATGATTTTAGCGAAACATATAACCGTTTAACGCGCACAATGAAAGTTTTCAAATAAAAATACAGAATGCGTAATTTTGTTTCTCCTTCACGCCCAAGTTCCTTACGTGCGCACATAAGCACATACGCGTTTTTTTTAACGGGAACTCATCTAACTGTTAGATGGAAACATAAAAAACTATAATTTCAATTTCCTATGAACTGTACATTTGTAATGGCGTCCGTAAGAAATGGGGCGCTAAGTCCACCCCGCGTCCGTTCAGAAACGTGACTCGCGTGTTAAATATTATATAATTGTATTACAACTTGTTGTGTGTATGTTAATATGACGCACATTGCTGTAATAGTCTTGGTGGGTGTGTGTGTTCTCTCTTTTTAAAGCTCAAAAGAAAAGAACGCATGTAAAATACACAAATTCCCATTCCCGATAATAAAATTATCATTAACCCATTTATATGCAGGGAGGCTTGGACCCTGTAAAGCTAGCTCTCAATCCAATAAGCCTACATGTCTGCAGCGCTAACGGCTTGACATATAAAACTGATCTTTCAGTTTTATCGGATGACAACCATAGCATTAAGACTATAGGTACCTACAGGCATTAAATCATCATTATCAACCCATATTCGGCTCACTGCTGAGCTCGAGTCTCCTTTCAGAATGAGAGGGGTTAGGCCAATAGTCTACCACGCTGGCCCAATGAGAATTGGCAGACTTCACACACGCAGAGAATTAAGAAAATTCTCTGGTATGTAGGTTTCCTCACGATGTTTTCCTTCACCGTTTGAGACACGTGATATTTAATTTCTTAAAATGTGCTGTGCTGTGTGTGCATTTTGAAAAGTTGGAGGTGCATGCCCCGGACCGGATTCGAACCCACACCCTCCGGAATCGGAGGGCTATCACGGCTCATCGGCATCAGGCATTATATAGTTAGCTTTAATTAACATATTATAATTTCAATTGTTTTTTTCGTTGCAATTTCAATAATATGACAAAACTGTTGTCCAATGAAAGTTGCCCATTGTAACTACTGATACTTCTGTATTTTACCGAGTTATCCGCTAAAATTCCTTCTCACAACAATTTGTATCGCAAATCTCTGAATATGGTCAATTAATCTGCCATCGCAGATTTGCGCATAAGGCCGTCGCGGTGAAAGGGGCATAAATCTAGTATTTAACTGTGCTTTGAGGATTTATTCACACGATGTATGAAAACCCCATTATCTGTACGACTTTCTGTACAAAGCTTTAACTACAATACTGTTTACACTTTACATGGATGTACAAAGCAAGGTCGTATGTTGTTAGTAAGGAATTATAGAACGAGTTTCTAATTTTGGCACAGAAAACATACTGTTTGGACATTTCTTCCTGTGGCGTACCTCTAAAGGTTGGGAAGCAGTGGCGAGGGGTATAACTAGGACATTATGCGTACAAATTAACGTACGTAGGTACTAAATGGAAATTCCTTATCCATCCATTCCTAAGTGCATTTTTGTCTCATTGAATTGCTCATCACTGTGATGAGCAATTGAGCAAGTGAGCGTGCACAAAATTTTGGACTAGGGTAAGCACTATACTGAAAGTTGTGATAGCCAATATGTTGAAGGTGCAACCCCGGACCGGATTCAAATCTACGCCCTCTGAATCAAAGGCAGAGTTCATATCCATTAGGCTATCACGTCGGAAATAGGAAGAATCCTAACTCCACTAGGGCACCTAATTCATTTGAAGGGTCCACTGCTAAGTTAGATACCTCGACTTGCAGTAGGTCAAAAATCACCAGATGGAGTTGAGAATTATCTGGGAAAGCGTCCAGGTGCCTGCACATTTTCATGCAACAAAGGCGAATTCCATGGGTTTGGTCAACGATACTTTATACTAGAGATAGGGCACTAGCGAATCAAAACTGAAGCGGACAAATGTGTATAATTGTCTTAATTTCCTTTAGTCGCTTATTAACCAACGAATGTTATTTAAACATACCCGTTTATAACCTAAATATTCGAACCTACGACCTCCGAAGTCGCGCGTATCGCGCCGCCGAGTCGCAGTTTGGATCGTGCCGCGTTTGCAAGAGCTAGTTCATGACTAAGGGCCCCGTATGGGTTCAAAACTAGTCGGGCATACTCCGACGTTGTGTCACGTGAGTTTTAGCCGTGTTTCATAATCAATACCTAAATATTGTCTACAGTGTCGAGTTGTGTGTTTAGGAAGTGTAAAAACTATTGCATAAATATATAATGTAAGCAAAAGTAAAGTATAGTCGCTAAATTCGGATTTTTGCGGTGATTTTATAGGCGCGTAACACATCTATATATTTAGTATAAATACGTAATCATTGGGTTTAGTAGATAAAGTGTGACAAGCCAACAAACAGCGACGTTAGTGGGGAGCTATTTAATCTACGTCACCGCCTCAAACCG
This sequence comes from Bicyclus anynana, assembly GCF_947172395.1. Taxonomy (NCBI): domain Eukaryota; kingdom Metazoa; phylum Arthropoda; class Insecta; order Lepidoptera; family Nymphalidae; genus Bicyclus; species Bicyclus anynana. The sequence goes on along the minus strand of NC_069100.1, from coordinate 10,587,694 downwards.
CATGCGCTAATGAAACAGAGACTTTATAAATAGCATACACGTCGCGCCATCGATATGATAAAACCGAAGAATAGTTCTTACGCCAAAGTGATTATAATCCTTTGAGGAAAATAATATTATAATTTACGAATTAATACCTACACAAATTAATACTAAGGTACACCCCATGATACTCGTAATAGATATTAGGGCAAATAAGCTAAAGTTCCTTAATGTATTCTTTCTCAAAATGGGATACTTCGGCCGTGGCTAGTTACCACCAGAAAGATTTAGCGTTCGTAAGCGCTAGCGCAAAAAGGTGTGGCTTTTCATCTTACTTCTATCAAATTAGCACGCTTCCATCTTAGATTGCATCATCACTTACCATCAGGTGAGATTGCAGTCAAGGGCTAACTTGTAAAGAATAAAAATGAAAAAAAATCTTCAAAAATTGATTTGAAACTTTGCATTCTTATACCAAGGGTAAGAGCCGTGATAGCCCAGTGGATATGACCTCTGCCTCCGATTCCGGAGGGTGTGGGTACGAATCCGGTCCGGGGCATGCACCTCCAACTTTTCAGTTGTGTGCATTTTAAGAAATAAAATATCACGTCTCTCAATCGGTGAAGGAAAACATCGTGAGGAAACCTGCACACCAGAGAATTTCCTAATTCTCTGCGTGTGTGAATTCTGCCAATCCGCATTGGACCAGCGTGGTGGACTATTGGCCTAACCCCCCTCTCATTCTGAGAGGAGACTCAGCAGTGAGACGTATATGGGTTGATACCGACGACGACCAAGGGTAAATGTTTTAAAGTAGGTGAAAATTATGTTCAAAGATTCCGTTCCATACAATAGATACGAAAGACAACAAGGTACAATAGAAACGAGTCGATAATACAAGTAAAGAAGCTAAAAAGTGTTTAAAAAAATGCATATCTTTGGATTTATTTGAAGCAACGACATCGCACGCAAACTTGAGATTCCGGGAATCGAACGTAGATACCATCTATGCTAAGTTGTTCTCGGAGATCTCAGCTGACAGAGCACACATACCTCCACGGAGGCACATAAAAACCATTTAAAGAACACATTGGCAAGTTTTAAACTTACAGCCTCTTCACGTACCTAACTCGGCAACAGTTTAGTAGAGAGTAAGATTTGATCTTTTGTTTATTTGTTTCGAATAGGTTCCGGAACTAATCGAGCTATTCTCAGCCTGGATTTGGGAAGCTTTTTTTTATTCGGTACGAATTAGGCGCTTGACTACAATCTCACTTACAGGGTTATTATGTAACTCGGTGTACAAATAATAAGTCACTACATCGTTTTTCATTGTATTTTCCACATGATCATTTACCATAGTTATTCCAACGAAATAATGTTGACTACGTCATTTCACATCAAATGGCAGTGATTTTTTTTTGTTTTAAGATCGTCTAACATAATTATTTCATCGAAATTATGTAAATAACGTTTTTTCGTAGAAATAATCTTACTACTTGCTACTACGCCCACTTCTATGTTACACTTTTTATAAACGAAATTATGACGAAATACGATGTAGTGACTGATTAATTGAAAGGTACACCTATATCTATATCTATTATCTATACTTATAATAAAACTGGTCGAAGTCGCGGGCATCCATTAGTACATAATAACCCTACAGATGGTAAGTGATGATGCAATCTAACGGCCATTTTCAATAACCTACACAAGATTACGGATATATCAGTAACAGGCAAACTATCTTTATATAGTCAAACAATCTGTCAATAGTCAGTAAGCGAAATGGCGGATAGATAGGTTATTGAAAACGGCCGTAAGATGGAAGCGGGCTAACTTGTTTGATGTGAGATGAAAATTAACACCCATTTCCGTTTCTACTCGACATCGAACCGAAACGCTAAATCACTTGGCGGTACATCTTTGTCGGTAGGATGGTAACTAGCAACGAAGCCTTCCGCCAGCCAGACCTGGACCAATCAAGAAAACCTCAATCTGTATCTGTAAATCCACCACGCATAGCACTGCGCCACGGAGACCGTTGTCGTGGGTCTAACCTCCATATCCCCTCTACTATATGCCTGGTCTTGAAGGAGGTTGTTAAAAAAGATACATAATGATGACGTCATATCAGCTTTAGTCTACATTATAATTCTTATATGGTTGTAGTACTCTAAATACTTACTTCATAGTTGGTATTCAATAGGCGGGCGAGACACAAGATGGCTAGATAACGTTGTACGCACAACAATCTGCCGCTTCTGCTTATATGTAAATTAATTACCTACACGAGCACTCTTAGTGATTATTATCAATGAGATAGGTCCGCACTGGGCATTTCACTGGATACATTCCTAAATGCTTTGTTTATTCTAAGGATGATAACAAAATATAGACCCACTATATTAATTAAGGCTAAGGGTTATGTTTTTTTTTATAATAAATAAATATATAAATATACTTAAACAATACACATCACTATCTAGCCCCAAAGTAAGCGTACAGAGTAGCTTGTGTTTAGGGGTGCTAAGATAGTTGATATTATAATATTAATATACAATTATATACTACATATAAATACTTATATAATGTATAAATACACACAGACACTGGAAAACACCCATGCTCATCACACAAATATTTTCCAGTTGTGGGAATCGAACCCACGGCCGTGGATGCAGAAAGCAGGGTCACTGCCCACTGCGCCACGCGGCCGTCAAATGTTATATCACACATATCAACTGTGAAAGGAATAGTAATAGTATTGATTTTCCCTTTACCATGTGTCGTTATTTGATTTTAAATTGCTTTGCACATTTTCTACTATATAAAAATAAGTCGGATTTTCCTTCCTGACGCTATAACTCTAGAACGCACGAACCAATTTCCACGGTTTTGCATTGGTTGGAAAGTTCTCGGGCTTCGTGAGGTTTATAGCAAAGGAAATTCAGGAATAATTTCAACGTAGTGTAGGGGTAGGGTAGGGGTAGGGTAGGGGTAGTTGACAGTTTATCGAGTTTCACGCGGACGAAGTCGCGGGCGTCCACTAGTAAAACTATAAAACATCGTCATCATCAGCCATTAAGATTCACTGATGGACATAGACCTTTAAGCACCTTTGACTGCGATCTCACCTGATGCTAGGTGATGATTCAGATAGAAGCGGATAGTGGGCAAACTGTGAAAAAAAGCGTAAAAAGTAAAGTAAAGAGTAAAAGCGGAAAGTGGGAAGACGAAGAACTTCTGATTTTATTTTCGCTATAAAAAGTATCCTGTAACCTTCTCCATATTGTGGTCTCAAACCGAGAAAAAGTTTTATTTGAAATCATTCACTAGTTTCAGCGTGATGCCCGAATAACAAAAAAAACACGGACAGACAGACAAAAAATCAGAAAAAAAAAATTTTTTAACTTCAGTATCGATTGTATACTCTGCAACAAAAATTTTCAAAATATATTCAATGTACAGAATGTAAAAAATGTACAGAATTTGACCTGTTACAGATTTATTGTAAGTTCTAAATGGCGCTAGTAGTACATTATGCCACAGTAACGTTTGGTGTTACATATGGTATAAGTTAAATCTCAAATTGCGATAGAATGTATAAATTTTGACCAGTTATTATTATTATATTCATCATTCATCATTAAACCCACTTGCTTGGAGGAATGACTAAGGTCGGTTAGCATTTCCTCAAGAAATGCAGCGATTCTGCCAATATTACTATGTTGTCTGCAAAATCTAAGTGTCAAATGTATTCGACGTTTGTTGACATTTTGACATTTCCTGTCCAAAACCTTGAACACATCTTCGAGAGCACAAGTGAAGGATCATACAAACATTTCAACACTTGTATATAGCGCCAATCGATCTAGCATCGATGCAATGAATGGCCCTGGTTTCGAATTCGATAGAGTCAAAAACTTATTCTATGAATAAGTGTCCAAGAACGCTAAGCAGAGAGGAACATTGTATTTCTGGGTTTCCTGTACAATCTGTCTTAATATCCTTTTTGAAACCCAGCTTGTTCTAGAGGTTGAAAATAGTCGAATCTTAGAGAGAGGCGGTTGGTAATCACCCTCGAAAACAGCTTATAGATGTGGCTGTGATAGCCCAGTGAATATGACCTCTGCCTCCGATTCCGAAGGGTGGGTGTGGGTTCGAATCCGGTCCGGGGCATACACCTCCAACTTTTCAGTTTTTATTTTTTTAAGTTCATAAACCAAATTAATCCAAGTTCATAAACCAAAAACCAAATTTTTTATAATTTCAAATCGGCGGAAAATTTAGTTTTTTTTATCCCTTTTTCTACTAGTTTATACAATAAAACATCTTTTTATTCGTTAAAAGGCTATTAAATTAATAAAATAATAAAAAAAAAGTTTACTAGTTCTTAATTCTGTTAAAAAAAACCAGAAAAGAATCTTAACGGGAGGCCCCATTCAGCTCTGCTGCCCAGGGCCCCCGAAGGGTACTAGTTAGTCCGCCACTGGCTACGATATACACCGTCGTGTTCCGTACGCTCCATCTGTATATTATTGATTACTAGTGGACGCCCGCGACTACGTCCGCCTGGAATTCAGTTTTTCACAAATCCCGCGGGGACCATGGATTATTACGGGATGAAAAGTAGCCTATGTGTTAATCCAGAGTAAAATCTATTTCCATTCCAAATTTCAGTCAAATCGCTTCAGTAGCCGCAGCGTAAAAGAGGAACAAACATACTTACACACTTTCACACTTACACTCTTACACACAAACTTTCGGCTTTATAATATTATATAGTGTGATTCTGAGATGTATTGATGATGAACCTTTGACACCTATATTATGTATCTAAGTGAAGAACACTGAAGTTCGTACCTAGTCTTTGAGAAATCCACAGACAATGGAGTTGTCATGGACAATTTTCGTTCATAAAAAAGAAAATCTCTCCTCAATAAGGAAGTCATTTAAAGGGAATCCAGTGTATTGTCTAGATTATCTTGACAGTCGTACACGTAAATTAACAGCGCACGTTCTGCCGCGGAAGTGCTTTTATATGCACTTCACGGCTCAAGAGTTTCATTAAAAATTGTGCAGCTTTTGTTATTAATGGTCTTCCTCTTTTACCAACGAATACAAGTCTTTAAAACAGACAATATATAGGAATAATAGTACCTATAACCTGGCTGAGATTGTTGTGAGCTTTTCTCGGACCAAGGCGCGTTTGGAACCCTCGTAACTTTAACTTTAAGTTTTCGAATGATTATTATCACCATTATCTTAAATTTAATATTATTACCTAACGTTTCGAAAGAACTTGTAAACAGAGCAGAACAGAGCCTATTTGAAATAAATGAATTTTGACTTCATAGATATTTTTCCAAATTCACGCGTCTGTATAATAATAATAATTAGTGTTACCTAAATAGGTAATATATTGGAAATATTTACGTCTATTTGGATTTTTTTAAGGAAAACTTATATTTAAACCGGACATCTCAATAAAATAAAATCTATTTGTCTCTAAATTCCAGGTTTAATTATTCCAATTACATTCTTAATTGATATTAATAAATATAAATAATAAAACTGATAAAACCGTTCTATATTCAATTATTATAATTCAATTAAAGACAAGTAAAATGTTTAAAACAAATTATTCCAAAAGAATGTTTTAAGTTTATTTATTATTTATTTTTTGAGGAATTCATTTGCTTAAATTTTTGTTTAACTTTAAAACTTTTCTAATTTCTTTTTCTGTAAACAGTAAGTACGTTTAAAAGTATTAATATGTTTAATTAAAATATCTACCTTTTATTAACTTAATAATATAAAGGTACTTCTGATTTAGAACACTGAAACGACACAAAAAAGCAAAGTACCAATAAACCTACTTTTTCTCAAAGTTTTTGCGCCATGTTTTTCATAAAATTCGCCGATAGAAAGTAATAATTAGCTTTCTAATAGCCACATTAAGCGCAGGCTCGGCCAAGGTAGCGGGTTCGATGCCCGTCGCGCTCCGCCGCGCGCTCGTGTGAACGGGCCTTTATTTCGGGACGCCATTGTTGTTTCACTATTTATACGTTTAACGTGTAATTTTTATAATTATGGACCTCGGACGACTGAGATGCGACGATGTTTTTTTATTTGACCGCTTCGCGATTTGAGATTTGCTTTTATGATGTCTATTGATATGATAAATAAACACCATTTTCATCATTATTATTAACCCAAATTGAAATGAAATTAAGACAATTAGTCACTTTTGTTCGCCTCAGTTTCGACGCGCTAGTGACATGTCTAATAGTATAATATCTTTGATATTTAGTAGAAAAGGACATATTATTTGTAATTTATAAGCTGGTTAAGAGTACTTTTACGGATAGAAGATATAAATTGCTGTTGAGAAAATCATTTTCAGATTCTTTTGAACCCGCATTAATTAGATAAATATATTTTTTGTTTCGCTCCCTTGTCTACAAATTAAACATAGATAATACAGTAAAAGTGTTCAAAACAGCCAATAAATACACCTGGAATTATAATTCATATCCGGTGTAATCTGTCAGTGTCATGTAATATTGTCAAATGTCAATAAGACCCAAGTTAAAAAGAAACATTAAATCGTAGACAGAGAAGCATTAAACAAAAAAATCCTTACATTGCTTTAAAAACGCCATAGACGAACGCTACTACGCGAAGATTACTGACAATCTGTCAGGGTCAAAGCCTGACAGATTGTCAGTAATCTTCGGCAGAATTTTTATAACTCAGACAGTTACGCAGTTAACATGTTGCCATGATAAAAATTCTTAATTAATGTTGTCAGCTAATGTAAAAAATACATAATTATTATTTAATTAATTAAAAAAAATAAACCCTATATTTTATGTTCTTTTAAGATAATAATAAAAATTTTAATGAAAAAAATACAACCGACTTCAAAACCTAAAAACGTACCCACTAAACTAAAAAGCGAAAAATAACATCATAATATGTTCTACCTGCTGATCAGTATGAAGGCGGTGCTAAGCCGGTGATGTATTAATTCAAGCCATGTGAGCATATCTTATAGATTTAGATTTTGCAGACAGTGTTGTTTCATGTGGTCCTGTCAGAAATGGCTTAAATTAAGACAACACCGGCTAAGCACCGACTTCATACTGATCAGCAGGTAGAACATATTATGATGTTATTTTTCGCTTTTTAGTTTAGTGGGTACGTTTTTAGGTTTTGAAGTCGGTTGTATTTTTTTCATTAAAATTTTTATTATTTATCAATTTTTAGTGTAAAATGACAGTCACAACCCATCTTGGTACAAAATTCTCAGCAATACAAATTAATCAAGCCCAAGCACAAGGTAGCTACCGTAATCCGTCAAGGGGTTCCCTTCATTGACCTTGGTCTTCATCATCAGACCCCTAATAACAGACACAACTCATCTAGATAGAAAGTTCTCATTAATACGAATTAATCAAGGCCAAACACAAGGTAACTGCTGTAAATCGCCAAGGAGTTCCCTCGTCTGTTTTATGACTCCATCATCAGATCGATTTTAAACCTTCATAATTTTGTATTTCTCAAAGGTACTAAATGGAAAAGTTTACAAACACACTAGACACCCATATAATTTTCAAAAGTTCCCCTCAATTTCTCCAGGATTCCATCATCAGATCTTGTCATGATGGCAATGGGACCAAATGGGGACTACACCGTTTCAAACAAAAAAAGAATTTTTGAAATCGGTCCAGGCGTCTTTGAGTAATCGGTGTACATACATAAAAAAAAAAAAAAAAAAAAAAAAAATACCGACCGAATTGAGAACCTCCTCCTTTTTGAAGTCGGTTAAAAATAATTGGTTCTGCTTAGTTGACACTCGGAGTAAAGGCCCAGACTCCATACAAAATTGGGACATGTCCTTTATAATTACATACATAAGAATTTGATGATACAGGTTTTTTTTACTTTCCACGCTAACCTACTGCAAAAACTGATGATGTAATATCATTATGATGCGTCATGAACTAATGCTGTAAGGTCAGCTGAGTCGTATTACTAGTTTACCGGTGTTTTTTGCATTGACAAAATAAATGTTGATTCAAGTATTGTTCGTGGCCTTGCAAGGTAAACAAATATTATTGCTTACTAGGAAGGTTAAGTACCAGGGGCGTAGTTATCGCCGTATAAGCCATATCAAAAGTTAGACTAGCTGCGTGATTTCACCCACGTGGTTCCCGTTCCCGTAGGAATACCAGGATAATATATATACCTTCCTCGATAAATGGGCTATCTAACACTGACACAATTTTTCAAATCGGACCAGTAGTTCCTGAGATAAACGCGACCAAACAAACAAAGAAACAAACTCTTCAGCTTCAGCTATATTAGTATACATATATACATACGTGGTACCTATATATACTAATATTATGTAGTGACCCTTTCGTGTGTGTGTGGATGTTGCGTGTTTGTGTGATGTTTATTTTTGTTACGGAAATTCTTGATTCGATTGCCACGCTCGAAGCCCGTGATAAAAGCTATGCAATACCTTAACAATCTTTTTTTTTTCTTGGGTTAAGCGTACGCCCAAAACGTAGGAACATGATTTATAAGTTAAGTCTAAATATTATGACAGTATATTTAGTTTAGGCAAGCATTTTAGTTCCTTTTGTGAGAAATTTTTATCGTTAATTTGGGCCCCTAAGTAATTTTGATATAGGGTCAATCAAATTACAAGGCATGCTACGTTATTGGTACTGCTACCTGCCTATTCCTAGCATAACCTAAAGATTTTTTTTAGGGTTCCGAACGTACGTGGTACAAAAACTGAACCCTTATTTTAATTTTACGACTGTAATAGAATGCTAACTGTACATCATTCATCATGATCATTAATAATCCATATACAGATAAATTTTGAGCACGAGTCTCTTATAAGAATGAGAAGGATTAGGCTATTGTCCACCACGCTGGCATAATGCGGATTGATAGAATTCACACACGCAAAAATTAAGAAAATTCTCAGGTAATCAGGTTTCCTCATGACGTATCTCCTTCACCGTTCGAGGCACGTAATATTTTGTTTTAAAAAGCACATAACTGAAAAATTAGAGATGGCATGCCTCGGACCGGATTCGAACTAATTAATACCCTCAAAATCGAAAGCCGAGGTCATATCCCCTGGGCTGTCACGTAGCGAATGTACATACTTAGGCTAAATTAGTAACTTTCTAGTACTAATAGTTAACCGCGGACGGAGGGTGAGACGGACATGGCGACTGCGGAACTCTAAAAAAGGTCGATGAAATGTAAAATTAAATTTCCGTGTTTATTGTTACAGGGTCAGAAGCAAAAATCGAATGTACGCCAGAGTACTTGCGAGTGGTGGTACCTATGGATGGAGACCGGAGGATAGCCTACCTCGACCAACTTAAAGGTAATCACTCATCATCATAATTAACAACCGATGGACGGACTGCCGGACATAGGCCTTTTTGATGGACTTTCAAAAAACCACGGACTAACGCAGCATCCAACGGAATACTCCAACTCGCTGTAAATCGTCAATTCGTCTAGTGGGGAATCAACCTAAAATGAAAGATGAAAGAACCATAATATAGACATCGGGTTATAGACAATCCAGCTGGCCTATTCCCTAACTTTCGAGTAACTTTAGTGGATTATCAGTAGTTATTGTGAGTTCTTAAGTCACGTGATTTCGTATTCGCTATTTATACCTCGACCAACTTAAGGGTAATTACTCATCATCATGAACAGCCGATGGACGTCCACTGCCGGGCATAGGCCTCTTTGATGGACTTTCAAAAAACCACGGACTAACGCTGCATCCAAAGGAATACTCCAACTCGCTGTATATCGTCAATCCGTCTAGTGGGGAATCGACCTAAAATGAAAGATGAAAGAAGAAGAAAAGAGTATTATAGACATTCCAGCTGGCCTATTTACTAACTTTGAGTAACTTTACTGGATTACAACTAGTTATTGTGAGTTCTTAAGTCACGTGATTTCGTATTCACTATTTATACCTCGACTTAAGGGTAATTAGGTACTCAGTGTCATGAACAGCCGATGGACGTCCACTGCCGGACATAGGCCTTTTGGATGGACTTTCAAAAAACCACGGACTAACGCAGCATCCAACGGAATACTCCAGCTCCCTGTATATCGTCAGTCCGTCTAGTGGGGAGTCGACTAAAAAAATTAAAGAAGTATGAATCATAATATAGACATTCCAACTGGCCTATTCCCTGACTTTCGAGTAACTTTAGTGAATTACAACTAGTCATTGTGAGTTCTTAAGTCACGTGATTTCGTATTCACTATTTATTTATTGCTAACTGATCAAAATTACTAACCAATATGTTTGACATTATGGATTTTGTTAACAATGGGTATGGGATAGGTATTACCGAGTATGAAAAATACGACTGATATCGATTTGAATATTTGATGTAAACTATATTAGGTGGCTAATAAATAAACTTAGTGAATAGTCAGCAAATCCTATACGTGTGTATGAGTAAAAGAAGATTCAAAACGCTCTGTATGAAGAGTTCTAAGTACATAACAAAACTTCGAGATTTTTGACAAGTAATTAAATTTAATAATTATAAAATGAATGAATCCAATATAACCCTCTGAAATTCCGTTTGAAAAAGAGTCGATTTTTATGCTAATATTTAATAAAACGTAAAGTTAAACCGTAGATTAAGGCACGAGACCTATCCTTAATAGGGATGATGACAGTTTTTTAAATTGTATATAAATTAAGAGTACGCTAATAGTGAAGCAAATTTTTAAAAGTAACAAGATATCTGCGATCATTACTTTCGGAGCTACAGGGTTTTAAAGGTCAGATTTGCGGCGCTTCTGCGGATCCCTGAAAAACGCCCCATACAAAATGGTACGAATTAAAGACGTCTTAGGTACTTAATGATCGTTAGATTTGTATGGACGTTTAAACAAAATTACTAATATCTTTGTTATTTCTGCATTTATGTTTATAATTCACTTATTATGTAACATTTAATGTAATTAAGCTAAAACTGTGTGAACTTTCATCTAATTACGATAAAAGATTTTTAATAGATTTTGAAATTTTATAATCTTATTTATTTTGCAAATATCCAGTCAATCTTTGCTTTTTATTTATAAATTAGTTAACATTGACCTTATTTACCCGAATTTATTATAAAAATCAATATATTCAAACCTAGTCATCATCCCCATTAAAGAAATAATAGTAAAAGTATTAATTCATTTCAAAGTTTAATATATAGATCATGGTCGTCCGCAAAACCTGCGCCTATTCGTATGCACTGAGTTTTGCTTTAGATTATAAAACATGTATCCGTGAGAATTGCGTTAACACGCCATTATATTCTGTTTTTGGTCATAATGATGTACATTTATGGTGAAACACACACATTCTAACTAATATCTATACAAATGAATGTTTCTATGGGTTTTTCTGATGGGAAACGTGTATTACATAGCAACTAAAGCCATACTCGGTGTGCAATGTTTGCCAACAAACAAATTAGAAATGAAGTTAGATATCGCGTGTCATTTCATATCTTATTTATTTTAATGTTATTCAAAATATATTAACTACTAGCGGACGCCCGTGACTTCGTCCGCGTCAGTTTTTCACTGATCCCACGGGAACCATGGATTTTTCCGGGATAAAAAGGAACCTATGTGTTGATCTAGAGTAAAATCTATTTCCATTTAAAATTTCAGCCAAATCGCTTTAGTAGCAGCGCAAAGAAGAAACAAACATACACACTTGAACACACATACAAACTTTCGCCTTTACAATATTAGTGTGATCTATACAGTATTTGCGCTTCCTTTATTTGCGTATTCACTATTCGCGGATTAAAAAATTACAACCCTATTCCTATAGTAGTGGCTAAAGATTTCGTTATTCTCGGATCTGTCTGACAAAAAAAAATATAGGGTCGAATTGAAAAACCTTCTCTTTTTGAAGTCGGTTAAAAATGACGTATAATCTTCAAATTCAAAGTTTACCTTGCATATTTGGCCGAAACTCAAGTCAATATCCAACTTTGAGTTCGATATTGAAGAACATCTAATACGTCCCTTAGTTATCATCACTTAACATCGGGTGAGATCGCAGTCAATCTTAAAAAAAACAAACTCAATCTCGTTTACCGCAGCGATAAATAGATCCAGTTGGAGCCGACACCATAAATCTGGGATTCACAGACTGACATCTGAATGGTGAAACGCGGCTGATTTAAAATATTTTATGTGGTGAGAGTGATGGTGGTTTTTTTTTAATAAAAAAAGCTTACTGAACCCTATTATAATATAAAGGTTTATACAAATCATATAAAACTTTGATAGTGGATTTTTGTATGTTGATTTATTATAATAAATATTACTAGCCAGTGGCGTACCTAGGTAACCAAAGGCCCTGATAACAAATAAAAAATAGTGCCCAACTACTATCTAAACTGGTTAAGATTTATCAAGTAAAAATATCAAATATTTACAAATACATAAAAATTATAAGCTACTTTATCATCAGTTATTTTTTGTTTTCGTAACGTTCGCGATTTTCTAGTAGGGATTCAATCTATTATGGAAGCGGGCTAACTTGTTAGGAGTAGGATCAAATTCACACTCCTTTCGGTTTCTACACGACATCGCACCGGAACGTTTAATCTCTTGGCGGTACATCTTCGTCGGTAGGGTAACTAGCCACGGCCAAAGCCTCTCACCAGCCAATTAAGAAAAACTCAATCGGCCCAGCTGGGGATCGAACCCAAGGTCTTGTAAATCCATCGCGCACATCACTGCGCCACGGAAGCCGTCGAAATACTAGAGTTGAAGTTGATTTAAATTTGTTTTGACCCCAGACTTTGTTTTGACTTTTGACTTTGATTTGCTTTCAGACTACGCCCCGTGCAAGCCTACCATGGAGGGTAACTTGGCGACCTTCCTTCTGGATCTGCAATACTACCGCAAGTGTACTGTCACTAAAGTGCTCAATAAGATTACGGTAAGTGACACGCGAAAGATTTTTTTGTTTGTTTGTAACGAATAGGGATGATAACACTTTTTTTAATCTATCTATATATATAAAAATGAATTGCTGTTCGTTAGTCTCGCTAAAACTCGAGAACGGCTGAACGGATTTATCTTATCTTGGTCTTCAAATGTTCGTGGAGGAGTGGGAAGGTTTAAAAGGTGAGAAAAATTAGAATAATTACCGGGAAAACCATAGAAACAACCCTTTTCTATTTCCCATACAAACGTTTAAGAGTCAAGGGGTAGGGTATGGTAGGGGTAGAGTAGTGTAGAGTAGGGATAGGGAAGAAGTGCACATAAGTCAAAGCGAAGCTTGACCGGGTCCACTAGTTGTATATAAATTAAGAGTATGCTAATAGTAAAGCAATTTTCTAAAAGCAACAGTATATCTGCGATCATTACTTTCGGAAGTACAGGGATTTAAAGAGTCATATTTGCGACACTGCCACGAAAAACGCCATATACAAAATGGCACGAATTAATGACGTCCTAGATCATAATGATCGTTAGATTTATATGGGCGTTCAAACAAAATTACAAATGTCTTTGTTATTTGTGCGTTTATGTTTATATTTTTAAAGAAACTTTGATCACCTTTATCACTATTGTGCTTCGTTGATCTAGTGGTTAGCCTTTGCAGTGGCGTGCAAACAGTTATTAATTAGGGTATGCATTTATTGAAAAATGTCACGTTTAATGTAAGGAAGCTAAAAATGTATGGATTTCATCTAATTACGATAAAAAATGTTGATTACATTTTGAAATTTTATAATCTCATTTATTTTGCAAACATCCAGTCAATCTTTATTTTTACATATTAATTAGTTGAACCTATTTTCCCGAATGTCTCATAAAAATCAATATATTCAAACCTAGTAATCGTTCTCATTGGCTCCGATCTACTACTACTAGATCTATTTCTAAAGTTCTTTCACCATTGAAAAGCTACATTATTTACAAGTAACATAGGCTATAATGTACTGCCCTATTTCCACGTTAGTGGGAATTGCGCGAGTGAAACCGCGGGGTGGCTACTAGTCACATATACGCAGCTGGCACAGCATCCACGCTCCAAAAAAACTGAACCAAAATTACGAATATTTTTGAGGCCTCGAAATAATAATATTTTCACGAAGAAAAATCAACATCACTTGTTATCTAAATGTTCTTTTAAACCCACTTATAATTTCGACAATTTTATTTAGTCTTTCAACATTAAAAATGGCGTTATTTTTTTACATTTTATACAATTCCTTTTCGTGTTATTCTAGATAAGAGTTTTGCGCATATATAAAAGTGATCGCTACCTCGTAGCGTAGTATAATACAGAATATTATTACGTTTTTCCTAATTTACCACAACCGGAGATCGAACTCGGGATTAAGCAAACACATCCGCCACAGATAGCGTCGATTCAACTTCCATTTCCTTTTTGTATACATCAACCAACATCTTGGTTGATACTTGATAATAAAAACTACTAGACGCATCTTTATTAGGAAACTAGACAAGGGCTTACAAATCCTTCGAACCTTAACTTAAAGTAAGTTAAGGTTCGATAAAATGTATACTGATTACTACAAAACAATATATGTGTCACTTTTAAATTTTTTGACGGCCTCCTTGGTGCATTGGTATGCGTGGTGGATTTATAAGACGGAGGTCCTGGGTTCGACACCCGGCTGGGTCGATTGAGGTTTCTTTATTGGTACAGGTCTGGCAAAACCGGCAAAGATGGACAAGCAATTAAGCGTTCCGGTACGATGTCGTGTATAGAAACCGAAAGGAGTATGGATTTTCATCCTCCTCCTAATAAGTTATCCCGCTTCCATCTTGATTGCATCATCATTTACAACCAGGTGATATTGAATCAAGGATTAATATGTAAAGAATAATAAAAAAACATTGAGTACGGATTAAAGGGTTTGTTATGGAAATGGTTGACGAAATAACCGAAAAACTATCGCCTATCACAGATCAAGATTTTACAGGACATCTTAGAAATACGCTGCCTTTTCAACCTGAATATTGAATTGGGTGTGGATTTCATCCTCCTTCTAACAAGTTAGCCCGATTCTATCTTAGATTCCATCATCACTTACCATCAGGTGAGATTGTAGTCAAGTGATAACTTTTAAAGAATTAAAAAAAATCTGTGGTTAAGCCTCATATGGCTGAGCTGAGCTGAGCTTGCTCGATATGCAAGAGAAAAGGTGAAACTAAATTTTTTTAAATTCAAAGTATTACTTTATATTATTCTTTTTCTTGAAGATCATATCAGCTTATTTTGTTTATTGGCATGTTTTTGTGTTAGTGATGGAATTTCTAAAAAGCATGCCACCTGAGATTTTTTTTAATTTTCTACGTGTGTGAAGTCTGCCAATCCGCATTGGCGCAGCGTGATGGACTATTTGGCCTCATTCCGAGAGGAAAACCGTGCTCAGTAGTGAGCCGAATATGTGTTGATAATGATGATGCCATAAATACTAGTTGTAAAGAGATAACAGAGTAGAGTTTTTAATGGCCCACCTATACTTACTCCTAGTAAGTTGAATTGTAATGATGAATTCTACCGCCAAGAAAAATATGCGTTTCCTTTTAGAATAGGTTGTTACTTAAACCAAAAAATATATGTATTTTAAGAGTACTTACAACTGCTATTACTCAAACCTAGTGAGAAAAAACACCTGAGGCATTAATTAGTTTAATTGAAATTCTATATAAAAGCTAAGAATTACACTGCTCGCCAAACTGGTGTACGATGTTTCAATGCAATTTCAGTGCCCCAGGTTGACAAACGAAAGGCTGGTCAAGGTCTAGTTTAAACGACGAACAAATGAGCGTGCGGATCGTGTGATGTTAAGTGATTACCACTGCCCATTGTCATTTGCAGCACCGCAGGCACTGCTAATGCGTTGCCGGTTAGTTACCGGCCTTTGAGGGATTTATTTGTAAACCTATATGTTAGGTCTTTAAATACTGCAGCGAACGTTGCGAGCTAATGTGTTGCCTTAGGCGATGATATTTCAGTTAAGCTAATTTTAGCAGACTCAGAAGTGATTACAAAAATAAGAAAACGAATGTCAAACAAAGGTTATTATAATTCACAACATTTGTCAGCTTAATTAACAAATGAAACTGTAACCAAAATAAGACCCTAGAATGACAAAGAATGACCTTGAGTGAAGTCACGCACTTGTCAACGTTGTGTGTAGGGTTATAGGTACCTTTGACTGTTAACAAACACTCCCCTTTTCCACTCAAGTCACTCTCCCCGCCTATCCCAAGTTACCCATAAAGAATTACACAACAAGAGATATGGACGGCTCGAACGCCACGAGCACACTGAAGCCCGTACCGCAAGTCATTGCAACGCGGCGATAACACTAAATCTGCTTGTTAGTAGAATACTCATATTTAATCCGGTATGCATAAAGGAAAAAAATGTAAATTGAATTAGCAATTTGGTAGGTATGCAAATAAGGCAGGCCTTACCGCCTTTGGTTAGCGTATGACGTCATGTTAACGCATTTAGGTAAATAAAGAAAAAAACGTGTGCGTCTTGAGACGCTGGACAGTGATAAGTAACTTAAACCAGCTGGCGTATGCGTGAGTGAATCTTAAGCCAGAGAGAGTAACAGCATAACGCGTTACGTTACGAAGTGGTTTACCTTCCCATAAGGTGTCACTTCAAAAAGCTTCCTAAATAAAAGTTTTAGGTGACTATTATGTTTCGCCTGATAACCCTGTACAAGACAAGCGAAATACTAGTTTTTGTTTTCCCTCTACGTCTGGATTAACTTCCTGCTTTTTTGCAGCGCTCCCGTCGTTGAAATTGCTTACTAGAAATGGTTTAATTTTCTACTAGACAGTAACACTGGACACTGGAGTGTAGTATAGTACTTCATTAGTTATTTTTATTACTAAGAACTAGGAAGTACTGGACAAAGTCGTTTGCTTTACATTGAAACTAGCTAATTTAAACTTTCTTTAACTCTGGATATAAGATTATAAGACTTGTTTTTTAACCGACTTCAAAAAGGAGGAGGTTCTCAATTCGGTCGGTATTTTTTTTTTTTTTATGTATGTACACCGATTACTCAAAGACGCTTGGACCGATTTCAAAAATTCTTTTTTTGTTTGAAACGGTATAGCCCCCATTTGGTCCCATTGCCATCTTGTCAAGATCTGATGGTGGAATCCTGAAGAAATTGAGGGGAACTTTCGAAAATTATATGGGTGTCTAGTGTGTTCGTATACTTTTCCATTTAGTACTTTTAAGCACTATAATTTCATGAAGGTTTAAAGTCGATCTGATGATGGAGCCATAAAACAGACGAGGGAACTCCTCGGCGATTCACAGCAGTTACCTTGTGTTTGGGCTTGATTAATTTGTATTAATGAGAACTTTCCACATAGATAGGTTGTGACTGTCATTTAGGGGTTTGGTGATGAAGACCAAGGACAATTAAGGGAACTCCTTAACAGTTTACAGTAACTACCTTGTGTTTGGCCTTGATTAATTCGTATTGCTGAGAACTTTCTATCTATATGAGTTGTGTCTGTTATTAGGGGTCTGATGATGAAGACCAAGGTCAATTAAGGGAACTCCTTAACGGTTTACGGTAGCTACCTTGTGCTTGGGCTTGATTAATTTGTATTGCTGAGAATTTTGTACCAAGATGGGTTGTGACTGTCATTAGGGGTCTGATGTATTCGTTTGAGATGAAATTTTACACTAAAAATGGAAAAATAATAAAAATTTTAATAAAAAAAATACAACCGACTTCAAAACCTAAAAACATACCCGCTAAACTAAAAAGTGAAAAATAACATCATAATATGTTCTACCTGCTGATCAGTATGAAGGCGGTGCTTAGCTGGTGTTGTCTTAATTAAAGCCATTTCTGACAGGACCACATGAAACAACACTGTCTGCAAAATCTAAATCTATAAGATATTCTCACATGGCTTGAATTAATACATCACCGGCTTAGCACCGCCTTCATACTGATCAGCAGGTAGAACATATTATGATGTTATTTTTCACTTTTTAGTTTAGCGGGTATGTTTTTAGGTTTTGAAGTCGGTTGTATTTTTTTTATTAAAATTTTTATTATTATTGGACTACGGCAAAGCCAATGGGTAGAATTATGATTTTGCCGCTATGTATTTTATTCTATTCTTAAACTAGCAAAAAGATAAATCTGAGAGTAAGTTAAAAATTTAAGCCAATTTAAAATACAACAATGACTTATTAAACAACAAAATTAAATTTAAACCAAGTAAATTTTTTAAATAATATCTAAGTATTCAGTTGTAAGAGTAAACGCACATAAATGTATATTAATTATATTTTTATCGCATAAATAGCGAAAAAACAAGAATGTTGAAGCATAACACATTTAGTATATTTTTTAAAGAATATTTGCTAAATATTTATCTTCAATTATTCTAAAAACAATGATTATACGAGTTTTTTTTAAAGCTAGATGTACAACTTTGCCTAGTACATTTTTTTTTCAAAGTGACCGTTAGAAGTACATACAAAAAAATCGTTTAATATAAAAAAAAATAATTAGTCTCGTTTTTAAGAAAAAAAATACTTTGCAGTAGAAAAAATTGAACTTTCATTACTTGAAATAACTATTCAAAAATAATTACCAAGTATAAAATCAACGTATAAGTATTTTTTCAACACATGGTATGACTAATCTGCACTGAAAGTGCAAGGTAGGGATTTTTGTATTTTGTACAAAAATCAATATAACTTAAAAACCGTAAAATTTCAGCTAACATATTATTCATGTAGAGTATGTCGTACTATTTACGGGACATTCTGTATATAGATAAGCGAGCATTTTTGTTTTTTTTGTAAGAAATATTTCCATTCATTAATTGGGCTACTAAATTTTGATACAGGGCCCCTCCAAGTCACGTTACGCCACTGGCAGCCAGTGTGAAGTATTTATTTAATCCCCTCTGTTACGTTTTAGGGTAAGCGCACATACTACCACAAGATCGTGATAGAGGACGGGTCGGGCGGGCGCGAGACGGTCTCCGTAAGGTGTGAAGTGACCGGCAAATCGCACGCGCTCGTTCGCCGCGCCACCGAGGACTTCCCTCTCAACTTCAACGAGCCAGAGTAAGTTCAAATTAATATTATTTATTAAACTATTTTCCGTTGTGTTAACTCAGTGGATATGACCTTCGATTCGGAGGGTGTGCACTGCTAAATTTCTTAAACGGTGAAGGAAAAACTTTGTGAGAAGTCTGCCAATCCGCATGGGGCCAGCGTGGTGATGGACCAATTAGCCTAACACGTTATTCTAAGAGGAGACTCGTAAGGTAACAGTGAGCCGAATATGGGTTGTGATAGATAATTATGTTGAAACTATCTTCATAGTCTTCTCCGTTCGTTCTTGAGTTTATCCAAACACGCTTCTTAACAATAAATGAATAATTTTCAATTTGTATGCCTCATTGGGTTTTCTTTAAACCGTTTTCAAAAAAGGAGGAGGTTCTCAATTTGACGCGTATGTATTTTTTTAATGTTTGTTTCTTTTTTTATTTGAAAGAGTATACTTCCATATTGGTCCCATTTCATTTTTATGAAAATCGGTCAAGTAATTTTTTTGTAATTGTTTTAGTATCCTGAACATCACGAGATACATGGAGGGGCGAGCTCCTGATCCCCTTTTGGGCGCCATTGTGAAGCAGAACGGAAAACAGTAAGTTGAATGAATTTATTTCTATTTTATTTCAAGAAGACATATATTTGAAAGCAAATCTTCTAGTTGAATATAATAACTGAAACTAGTCCAATAAAAAAATTCAACCGACTTCCAACTAAAAAGTTAACCTAAACTAAAAAGCAAAAAATAACATCTTACCTATGTGCTACTTTCTGATCAGTTTGAAGGCGGTGCCAAGCCAGTGATGTTTTAATTTAAGCCGTTTAAATTACAAAATTTCTGTGGTTCTTTCAGAAACGGCTTTAATTAAAACATGACACTGGATTGGCACCGCCTTCAAACTGATCAGAAGGTAGCACATAGGTAAGATGTTATTTCATGCTTTTTAGTTTAGGTTAACTTTTTAGTTGGAAGTCGGTTGAATTTTTTTATTAAAATTTTTATTTTTTAATTTTTAGTGTTAGCACACCTACTGAGTGTGAACAAAAGTTAATAAGCAATTAGTTGAAACGTTATTATCATATGATAAGTATCTAAGTCCTACAATCTCAATTTTAAAAATACTACCTTAACTCATATACAAAATTTCACTCCCCCTTTATCCACACGTAATATGAATATTCAGAAAATCGTGAAAGGTGACTGTCCTCCGTCTTCATCAACAGACCCCCTATGCAGTCACATTCTCATCAATATAATATTTATCAAGTCCAAACACAAGGTAGCTACTGTGAACCGTCGAGGAGTTCCCTTAACTGTCATTCGTCTTCATCATCAGACCCTTAATACAGTCACAACCCATCTAGGTGGAAAGTTCTCATCAATACAAATAAATCAAGCCCAAACAAAAGGTACCTGCTGTAAATCGTTGACGAGTTCCATCGTCTGTGTTTCGGCTCCATCATCAGACCAACTCCAGACCTTCATAAAAATGTAGTGGTTTAAAATACCTTATGGAAACACTAACAAACGTACTAGCCGTCCCTACAATTTTCGAAAGTTCCCCTCGATTTCTTCAAGATGCCATCATCAGATCCTGACATAAAAAAAATGGGACCACCCTGGAATGAAACCCTTCAAAACAAAAAAAGAATTTTCAAAATCGGTCCACAAATGACGGAATTATCGCTGGACATACATAAAAAAAAAAAAAAAAAAACATACATACAGCCGAACGTAGAACCTCCTCCTTTTTGGAAGTCGGTTAAAAAAAAAATTCACGACAAAAGAAATATTCATTTGTTATTTATACTATATCATTGGTTAAAAATACATTTAAACCAATGATATAGTATAAAATTGTCATTGATTTAAACAAAATGTTAAACTGCAACATAAAAAAGGTTGTTTAAGTTTAATCTGGCTCTGTCAGTTATCACGGCCTCCGTGGCGTAGTGGTATGCGCGGTGGATTTACAAGACGGAGGTCCTGAGTTCGATTCCCGGCTGGGCCGATTGAGGTTTCCTTAATTTGTTCAGGTCTGGCTGATGATAGGCTTCGGCCGTAGCTAGTTGCCACTTTACCGACAAAAATGTACCGCCAAGCGATTTAGGGTTTGGTACGATTTCGTGTAGAAACCGAAAGGGGTGTGGATTTCATCCTCCTAACAAGTTATCCCGCTTCCATCTTAGATTTCATCACCACTTACCATGAAGTGTGATTTTAGTTTAGGGCAAACTCGTAAAGGTACAAAAATACTGTCGAGCGTCCCCAGACGCACACGTTTTTTTTAAATTTTATGACACACATCGCAGAGTATTGTCGTGGATGACCTGGTGTACTGGAGATATTGTGATGTGTGGCATAATTTCGAAATAAACGCATTTTTCTTTCTTCTTTCTTTCTAAATTGTATTTGCTTTCGTGTCCCAGGGTGTCGGGCGAGATCTCCGTGACGCCGGGCACGCCGCTGTCGATGGAGATCTTCCTCGACAACTCGTCGGCGCCGGTGTACGGGCTGCTGGTCGGGTACATGCGCGTCACCGACACGGGGAAGCAGCAGGAGACCATTATCATTAATGGGTAAGCTTTTTGTTAAGGCTTTCCTATCTTGTCTCCTATCCTAGATTGTGCCTTTACAGATAATAAAGATCTTTGGCCACTGTAGTAATCCCGATTATGTTGGGCTTGTCTACACACCACTACGTGTTACCGGTCTCACGGTCTGACCCCTAATGTCCCCTATCCCCGGCCTGCACTTGTGACGTATACGCTCGAGACAAACACCACTATAAATACATATATTACAGTCATATATCCATAAATCAGGGTTTGTTTGAACGGTTGGTGGTGCCGTAGAAAGTGGATAAGATCCAGAAGATGCAGATAAACCCCGTTAGACAATCGCCAAAAGTAGAGGAGCATTGCACAGAAGGTGTCGCAAATCGCTGCAACCACACACTCTCTCAAAAGTGTACGAATAGAGGTCCGTTTATATCTACAGACACAGTGCGTCACAGACAAGTAGCGTGGCAGAACCCACAGACACCGTCTATTCATTACCCATAGACACTGCCCAGCAGGTAGCTAGAGCCACTTAAAGTCCTTTTCATGAAAGAAGTGCCTCAGACGCGGCGCTAATGTCTTATTGTCGCTTTTTGTCATTTGGTAATGGCGGTCTTATTGTCATTTGTGTAAGGCGCTGTTAATTTTACTTAAGCTTTATGAAAAGGATTCTACAGACATGAACCGCACAGGCAAAATATTATTTCCGCGAATACTGGCCATTGTCTGCCAACGTCTGCGCGGCCGCGTTACGATATATATAAATGTGTTAATAAACACTGTATGGAAGTATATTATTTTGTCTGCCACGGCACGTGTCTGGCACGCTAAATGTCTGTAGATATAAACGGACCTTAAGAAGTAGAAGTTGTTTATTCTATATCTGCTGATTCCAGTTGCTCGGTGGACCCGTACCTCTTCGACAACTTCCAGACATCGGACGGCAAGAACCTGACGGCCAAGTTCAGGGCGTTCAAGTTCCCTGACACCACGTACGTTCAGTTCACGGGAACTGTCACCGTTTGTCTTGATAAGTGTCAAGGGGTAAGTGACATTTAACATTTACAAACTTCTTATATATATAAGAAGCGAGCGAATATATATAAGCGAGTAAAAACTTTGTTTGTCGCCGAGGGCTTTCTTGCAATTGGTTTTTTCTTTCCATTGTTTATAAGTTAGCCCTTGACTACACTCACGATCTCATCAGATGGTATGTGATGCAATTTGAGATGTAAGCGGACTAACTTGTTAGGAGGAGGATAAAAATCCACACCCTTTCGGTTTCTACACGATATCGTAACAAACAGACAAGACATTTTTTAAATATTATTTATTTTACAAACATCCTGACAATCTTTGTATATTATGCATGTATAATAATTAATAACATATAAGTATATCATGTATCTAAGTATCTTACATAATATTGACTTAATTTTCCCGAAAGTCTCATAAAAATCAATATTATGTTCAAAGTTAGTCAAATATCCAATTATCCTCATTTTAAATCCAGGAGGAAAAAGCTCTTAAAGAAGCTCGAAATCTGTAGGCTGTAGGTACTTTTTTATTTCCTCTTCTTATAGGTAGGTATCTACCAGCGGCGAAGAGTCCATATGGGCCGATTCTCGCCGAATTACCTTTTAAAAATACATACATACATATTCATTATTGTAATGTATCTATATGTATGGATGAGAAACTGGCGATTTTATCAAGCGGTATGCAGGTTTCCTCACCGTTTGAGACACGTGATATTTAATTTTTTAAAATGCACACAACTGAAAAGTTGGAGGTGCATGCCCCGAACCGGATTCGAACCTACGCCCTCCAGAATCGGAGGCAGAGGTCATATCCACTGGGCTATCACGGCTCAAGAGAAAAATACTATTAACTTTAAAATTATTGTTACTAAATATCTTCGATATGTTAACCCGTCACTTAGTTAACCCGTTGGTGTGCAGGTGGAGTGCAGCAACGGAGTGACGGCGTACGGTCGCAAACGCCGCGCGATAGCGACGGGCGCGGAGGCGAACAAGGTGTTCGAGGTGTCGCTCACTACCATCATCAAGGTCGACTGGGCCGACTCGCACCACAGGGAGGAGAGTAAGTTACCTTTACACCAACGTGTATTACTGATGATCCCCTCACCTATAAAGAGGGACGCCTATAGTGGAGCGATAAAGTAGGCTGATAAACTTGATGATGATATTATTATGGATAACTAGCGGACGCCCGCGACTGCGTGGAATTTAGTTTTTCACAAATCCCTCGGGAATCATGGATTTTCCCGGAATGAAAAGTAGCCTATATGTTAATCCAGATATAGTTTCATTCGAATTTCAGCCAAAATGGTTCAGTAATTGTGGCGTTAAAGAGTAACAAACATCCATAAAAATTCTGAAATTTCTAAGATTCGAACCCATTGGTTTAAATTTTCCCTATTCTTCAGCCCCATTCATTGTACAGAAGAAGATTAATAATGGTTTAGATTCTTATCATTATTCGGTCCCTATTGTGTGTAACACCACAGAAAACATATGATAACACTTAGGTCATAAATGCTCAAGTTTGTCGGTAACTATACTTTACATTTTTCTCGTTTCAGAGGAAGTCTTCGAGTTATTAAAAGATTTAAACAACGCGAATCAACTATTGGGTGACAGAGACGGTACATCGGCAACAGTAGCCGAGCAAGGCGACATCAACCAACCCGACACCCGCTATGAACTGCCACCGTATTCCAGCAACTCAAACACACAAACATTCAGTTGTGCGCTTTTACTCGTTACCCTGTATATAGTTTCACGAAAATAAATGATGGGGTAAAAAATACCATGTCAGAATAGTTGTGCGAACAATGTAAAAAGTGGGTGTTTTTGGGTTAACCATAGATATTTGTTTTTTTTTGCCTGTTATGGTACTAGCAAAGATTCGGTGACCGTGCAGTCTTTTTTTAAATATAAGGTAGGTTCCTTTTTTAACCGACTTCTAAAAAGCAGGAGGTTCTACGTTCGGCTGTATGTATGTTTTTTTATTTATGTTTTATTAAAGTCCTTTTAAAATAAAATACTGAATTGATAAAATTAAGGACTCCCTAAACCTATCAATTCAAATTCTCAACGAAATACCTATGAAGT
The DNA here is from genome assembly GCF_947172395.1 of Bicyclus anynana. Classification (NCBI taxonomy): domain Eukaryota; kingdom Metazoa; phylum Arthropoda; class Insecta; order Lepidoptera; family Nymphalidae; genus Bicyclus; species Bicyclus anynana. Next base: position 10,562,806 of record NC_069100.1, on the reverse strand, counting down.
GATTTTATAACAAGGGAAGTAGGATTTTTGTGTACCTACTTTGAAGTGATAACTTCTTGTCGAAGAGTAAACTGCTTCGTAACGTAACGCGTTACGGTGCCATTCTGTCTGGTTTCCCTTTCTGCCACGTGTACGGTAGCAGGTTTAAGTTATCACATTAGTTTTTTATTCTTTTGGCTCTTAAAAAATCTATTTAAGGACCAAAATTCATGTCTTTATAAAATTTATTTGAATTTATTTTACGTTAATGTGACTCGTTTTTTAACTAATTTCAGTTTGTCTGCATAGAATTTTAGTGTGATTTTTAAAAAAAATAATTGTGATTACCCATGTACTCATAATTTACGAAAGCAAAATGTCATCGAATAATAGGTAATAATTGTTTTATAATAATTTAGTTCGTAAGTTAAAGTGATTTTAAAATAATACTAAAATTTAGTGCCTTTCATTAGTTTCATATTAATAATGCTAACGCATTTAAGGTCAACTAGTCTTAAAATAATTTGTTAATAAAATAAGAAATGATGTCATGACAGGAAGAGAGAAAAACATAAAATAAACAACTTGATAATTAGATAGAAAAATTAAAAATTTGAATTTACCTACTTTTAAAATTATTTTCAAAAAATATCTTTTATAGTGACGTCATTTTAGTTTTATACTCTCCTTAATATGGGTATCAAATGATTGACTTAGTTTGATACCCATATTAAGGGTATAATAAAAATAGGCATCGGTTGTAAATCGGTTAATAAAACCAGACCGATATATTAGGAAGTTGAGAAGATTTAGGATGACGTCACGTACCAGCAATAGTTTTAAAAAAAGTAAATCAAAATCGGTTTATCCGTTTAGAAGCTGTAATGCCATAGAAAAACACACAACATACTTTTAGCTTTTGATCATGGATTTTTGCGGAGGTTGCAAAACTTCTGCACATCTTTTACCATTAATAATTTTTACTTAATATTTAAGAATTCACTTAATAGATATTAATTTACTGTTTTTTGTATAAATGGCTTCCTAATGTATTAATAATTACTACCTACATTTATTAGATTACAGTGGTTTTCCTCGTCGAATTGTTTAATTAAAACTATAAAACGTATGTTTGTTAATTGTTGTCTTCTGTAGCTCGCTTGTGAATGTTTCTTTAACCGAAAGGTCCCGGGTTCGAATCTCAGATCAGTTCAATTTTTTTAATTGTTTTAGCGCTAGGCTTCAATGTCTAGTTGCCAAGCGATTTAGCGTTAAAGGGTAAAAACCGCTGGCCTATTCACACTAATTTCGTCAACCTCTTAAAATAAACATCAAATCAACTGAGAAATGTCATCTAGCTACTGTATGATATCCACGAAGGGTATCAATAGACACCAAAAGACATTTTTTACATTGAGTCTCAATTTCGTTACTACTAGTTAATGAATTAGCCAACAGTTAGGCATATTGGTGTATGTGAACCTAAATAATAAAAAAAAATCGTTTTTAATGAAAAAAACTCACCGAAGGAAAACCATTTTAGATAGACCACTAAGAGTAATTTTTAATGAACTGTCTTATTAGTGTACAGTCTATTCTGTTCTATTTCATAACCTTGTTCTCGTGAAGCATAAGATACGAATTAAATGATTAGATTCTCAATAAATTTTAACGCAAATTATAATTTTATGTTTAACAATGAAATTGTATGGTGCTTCTATTAAACGACGACTAAATTATTTAAATTTTTTTAATGTACTTAAATAGTTTTTAACTCAATAAAAAATATAAATAAACTACCTTCCAAACAAGCTGCTGTTTTATTTGACCAAACAATATGCTTTTCATTGCACAAAAGCATGTCAGACATGTCATTTGGTTATTCATACCTTAGGTTAAGATACCAAACGAGCATAAATTGTAATCTATACTCTATACTAATGTATAAAGCTGAAGAGTTTGTTTGTTTGTTTGTTTGATCGCGCTAATCTCAGGAACTGGTCTGATTTGAAAAATTCTTTCAGTGTTAAATAGCCCATTTATCGAGGAAGGCTATAGGCTATTTATTATGTCCGTATTCCTACGGGAACGAGAACCACGCGGATGAAACCGCGCGGCGTCAGTTAATACACTATATAAGACATACTGTTCTAGATACCTACGTATTATCTAATCATTAGATATTTAAGAGATATTTTGTGACGTGACAGGTAGCAGCGACAGTGAATGTACCATCATTTTGTGATAGAGGAAACACCTCGAGCAGGTCCCAGGACTTGTGATGCATCAACACTCACTTTCCCTGCCTGACATGTTCTCCATCCCCACATTAAACAACAACACAAAATATTATTGCACAAAATCACTAACGCGACTGGCAGCGTGACGGTTTCTATGCTGCCTAACAAACAACTGAGGTCAAGTCATCAAATTTCCCTCTTATACACCAATACTTCCCCTCTACAATAACATAAATAGTGATTTTTAATACCACCTGTAAACTAGGAACTTGTAACAATTTCTCATTTCGGTATCTTGAAGAGGTTTAAATAAGAAACATATAAGATTTCAGTCTTTTAATAGAACCATTATAGATAAATCTAACAATACTAATCGAAACTAACATTCAAAGTTATAGTAATGAAGAAAAAAACATCACATCACAAAAAGTTATTATTATAATCTCAATTCCTACGTATAAAAATTGGACAGACAAGAATAGGTTCTTTTGTAGATAATTGCAGGTAATTTATTGTATTTATGATTTTAATGGCGTCTTTCATTGTCTGACCATACCTTCGTGCTACGCATGTGAATTGGGGAATTCAACATTTAAACATGGTAATCTATATAAATCGCCTGTATTTTTTTATCTCAGGCCATCTTAGGCATTCCTTTTTTAAATCAACTAAACTTCGAATATTTTGTTCTAAATTTAAATTCATTCAAATATACGAAATAATTCTTACGTTTGATTTTGCCACCTTGATTTACAGGTACCTACGTCATAAATACAATAATTTATCCATATCAATTACCGTTTCTATTAATAAGTATTAATACATACGTATTAAATTCATAATTTAATCATTTACAAAAAAATATCTCCTATATTATAGTCGCTTAATATTGAATTATTTATTAATTACATAAAAACTTATTCACGAGTACATTCAGAATTCTTAATTTATTACTTATTGAAAAATTAAAATTACAAAGATGTTTATTACAAATAAGAAAAATAATAAACAATTCCATTGTTGCATTACAGTGGTAGTTAGGAGGTAAATCTAATTTTAAAATTATGTTAAAATCAGTTCGGATTTATTTTGAGTGGAGCTTACAAAGTTGCTTCAAAGAATTTGTAGTTTGTACCCTTCATTGTGTCTTGCAGAAAATAATTAACAATCGTGTTAAAAGAACGATAGCTTTTGTATGAACCTAATATAAAAAAAAAACAGCGGAGAAGAGGACAATCCGAGGCATGCTCTCTTTGAATGCCCGGGATGTGCAGATGACAGTAGAAACACAGGAGGCAGGAGAGTTTAATGTGCAAACTCTTGTTGCTCGCATGTTAGCGAGCGAAGACGAATGGAGCAAATGCGCTAACACGCTCCGAACAATAATGGTTCGGAGGGAAACGAGAGAAAGACAAGAGAAAAAGGAACGCGAGGAATGATAACTGATCGGTCAGCACGAAGTAATGCTACGCGGTTCCGTGCTGTTGTGGGAGTTATTTTTGGTCCATGCGAGTCGAACATGCCCTTTCTGACGACAGAAGTCCGTCCCCGCAAAGAAAAAAAAATATATATATAAAAAAAATACAAGTATGTCAGAAAAAATGCAGGCTAAAGATGTTGATAAGTAATTTACCAACATGATATTTGTATACTATTTATATGTTGTATTGGTCAACGATATTTTATACAAAATCTATGATCTTGGTAAATTGCTTTGTTTTAGAGTTATTGAAATATATAAAAACAAACCAAAAATACAGTAACAATATATCCAAACTGATTATTTTATATATATACCTAGTTAAGCAATTTTAAACCATATCCAGGATACAGATTAAACTAAATACTAAGTAACGTTCGAACATTAAAAAAAAATTATATACAAAAAACATTGTATTGTAAATTTTGAATTTTTCATTAAATAATGGCAAGAGTGAGAGTAAAATGCAAATAAGTATATTCAATATATACCGTTACGTCATAGTTAAATACCAATATTTTTATAGAATTAGTACATTTATAAACCTAATTCCGTCAAATAGGTATAACGTATGGGGAATACATGGAAAATATTGTCAGAATGCCATTCACCGTTTTTGATGGTGAAGTTACAGTTATCAGTGGCAAAGGATGGAATTTTGACAAAGGTAAGCCGTCTCAATGAAACTTGATACAAACTCCGGTTACTCATAAATCCATAAATATTCATTACAATATATGTATGATTTTTTAAAAGGTAACCCGGCGGTAATCAGCCTGTATGGACTCTTCGCCGCTGCTAACTATACAAACTTAAATAAGTGTGTTGAAAAACTAAATTGGTTTTTTAAACAGAAATATTCAAATGATGAAAGTTACCATTTAAATGAAATGAATTATAAGAATATTCCAATTTTTTTAAAACTTGTTATATTAGCAATACAAATATTCATACAATAACAACAAAAGTATTTAAATCTGAAACATTAATAATCAATTATAATTAAAATGTGCAGATAATTAGGATCATAACAAGAAAAAGGTGTATCAAATTACAATTTTTCATTAAATTTATACAAATTAATTAATAGCAACAATCGACCTTCAAAAGTCCTAATTTAAAACATGCTAATATTCATATTAATTACAGTAAAAACTTATTTAATTTAAAAAATCTTATTACATTCGAATTTTAAAACTCGATTATAAAAGTATTTTTTTTTTTGCATTTGGTCGTATTTGTGCATGGTACCTTACCTAATTGGCACGAGATTCATACTTTTTAAAGAGTCAACATTTCTTTCAAACACCATACTCTTATGAAAAAGTTTATAACATATGACACCGTAAAATTATAAATACTATTAGATTATAATCTATCTCGCGAGATTGTGAACTGTCGAAAGATTGTGAACCCCATAAATACCTACTCCTATGAATCGGAACTAGAGAGGCTCAGAAACCAATTTAGATTTGGTTAGGTTAAGTATTTTTTTTATTTATGAACGTTCAAATAAAAAATGAAAAAACATCCTTACAATCTACCGAATAATATACGTTAAATTGTAAGCAGTAGGTATGTTGCAGTTCATGATCTATCGACAGTTTAGAATCTCGTGGGATAGATTATAATCTAACGGTATTTACAATTTTACGGTGACATATAGGTATATTACGTAAACTAGGTAAAAAGATTTTTAAATTATTATGTACTATTAAATATAATATTAGTAGTATTTTAGCTATATAGACGGAGGGTTGACTGTTGTAAAGAGAAAAATAGAATTTTCGGACGAATTCGGAATTAAAGGCTTACGCAATATTATGAGGATTAAATTCATTTGAAATAGAAAATTTTAATAAGAGGCAGTTTGGGATTTGTTTTAGGTTTAGATGCTTTGTTATGTCAAGTTTTAATCGCTTAAACTCTAACGGTACTTTGATGGTACAAGTATGATAAATTGATAGGTAGTTAGGAAGTGTAATACGTAATCACTAACCACAAAAAACGCGTAAAGTTTTACGTCTATAGTTAGTGCTTACCCTAGTTGGTAACCTTGGGCACGCCACGGAACACCTTTTTTTTATACTTTGTCCTGGTAGTACTTATTGAGTTGCTTATTGCACTCGGAGAGTGCTATTTACATATACATATAGATATAAAATTAAAATCTAGATGCGTTTGTACAGCCCTGTAATACTATGACATATTCAGTATCACCCTCGTGTATACCGCACCTAACGCTACGTTCACACAGCAATGTCATTTTCCAGCACGTTGGTTAGGGTTCTGTATCCTAAAATGGAAAAAACGGAACCCTTAAAGATCACTTTGCTGTCCGTCTGTCTATAACTAGGCTTTATTTCAAGAATGCGGCTCCACGCATTTTTAACCGACTTCCAAAAAGGAGGAGGTTCTACGTTCGGCTGTATGTATGTTTTTTTTTTTTTTTTTTATGTATGTCCAGCGATAATTCCGTCATTTGTGGATCGATTTTGAAAATTCTTTTTTTGTTTTGAAGGGTTTGATTCCAGGGTGGTCCCATTTTTTTCATGTCAGGATCTGATGATGGCATTCTAGAGAAATCGAGGGGAACTTTCGAAAATCGTAGAGACAGCTAGTGCGTTTGTTAATGTTTCCATAAGGTATTTTAAACCACTACAATTTTATGAAGGTCTGGAGTAGGTCTGATGATGGAGCCGAAACACAGACGATGGAACTCGTCAACCATTTACAGCAGGTACCTTTTGTTTGGGCTTCATTTATTTGTATTGATGAGAACTTTCCACCTAGATGGGTTGTGACTGTATTAAGGGTCTGATGATGAAGACGAAGGACAGTTAAGGGAACTCCTCAACGGTTCACAGTAGCTACCTTGTGTTTGGACTTGATAAATTTTATATTGATAAGAACTTTCCAACCATATGGATTGTGACTGCATAGGGGGTCTGGTGATGAAGACGGAGGACATTCACCTTTTACGTTTTTCTGAATATTCATATTACGTGTGGATAAAGGGGGAGTGAAATTTTGTATATGAGTAGTTAGGTAGTAGTAAGGTAGTATTTTTAAAATTGGGATTGTAGGACTTAGATACTTATCATAAGAAAATAACGTTTCAACTAATTGCTTATTAATTTTTGTTCACACTCAGTAGGTGTGCTAACACTAAAAATTAAAAAATAAAAATTTTAATAAAAAAAATTCAACCGACTTCCAACTCAAAAATTAACCTAAACTAAAAAGCAAAAAATAACATCTTACCTATGTGCTACCTTCTGATCAGTTTGAAGGCGGTGCCAATCCAGTGTCATGCTTTAATTGAAGCCGTTTCTGAAAGAACCACAGAAATTCTGTAATTTAAACGGCTTAAATTAAAACATCACTGGCTTGGCACCGCCTTTCTTGTATGGAACCGTCAGTGGGCGAATACGACTCACACTTGTCCGGTTTCTTTTTTTTATCGTATACGTCATAACGAATAAATAGTGGCATATGCATTGTTCATAGAACCGTCCACAAAACGTTAACACTGCAAAAAATACACCATCAAATATATGTTATGAAGTTTGTATAAAAAAATTACAATGCCGTGTGAACGTAACTTAACACGTCTTCGATGTAAACGCCGCGCGTAAATAACATATTTTCTTTTTGAAAATGTTAATACGTCATGAAATACATACCGTAGATAGATAAATGAATAGACAGAACCTTTTACAATTACATCACACTTTATTTTGTAGGTTTATATGCAGCATGATTCTGTTGTATTTATAAAGTATTTTTGTATGATTTGTATTCAACAAATAAATTTTCTTCCATCTTTCTGTCTAGATTTAACATTAATATAAGAAAAATAATAAATAATAGAGAGCAATCAAATAATTTCAAAAATACTAGACTTTACGGTAATTTTGTTAAAATTAGACTTATACAAATTCTTTTTATAAAGTATTTTTTATAATATTAAAATGATAGTGAAGGATTTCTTTGTAGGTACATGATTATATTTGTTTTTTATTAACAATTTTAAACGATTTTAAATTTTAATAAGTGGACAAGAGTTAGCTGGTTGAGTAGGTATATTTCGCACTTTTTGAAAACGATTGATACTTCCATACCTTTCAACACAATCTGATATAGAATCGTTCATTCTATCTATTCTAGAATCGTTCGATCTGTCTCAATCGTTCAATCAATCATACGATACTTACTGAATGAAGATACTATAAACGGACTACGCACTGACGTTAAAAAAATATTATAATTAAATTCTAATAACGAATTTTTCAAAAACAATTTTAAGATATTTCTCACAACAATACGCAATAAAGCTAACACGATCACTTCAAACACTCATTTTTTCAATCTACACTAAAACTACTAACATCATCAAAATTGTTTCATTCTAAATCACGTGCACTCACACATTCACTGTAGAATCTCAAATACAAGTACGGTTGACAAAAATGATTGTTTTATGCTACTACTACTACTAGTATAAAAAAACATTATTTTTATTTTATTTTTTTGTGAACCGTACTAATAATATATAGTCAAACCGTAGAAATATTAATAGCAAGGCAATAGAAATAGCGTATTCACTCCAAACTATAGAGACCCGTGTCGATGGATACTTCATAGTGTCCAGCCCCCTTAACCAAGTGGTACGTCGATTCTCTTTCTGCTAACACTTCGAAAACTAGAAAGATGTATGGGAATGACATTTGCTATCGACAGGTCACGTGATCAAGATCAGTCATTCCCATACATTTTTCTAGGTTTCGAAGCGTTAGCGATCGTAGAAAGAGAATCGACGTGAAACTTGGCTAGGGGGCTGTGCGGAAACAATACGACATTTTTATTGCTTTCTTTAATTTATTAAGATTTCCATTAGTAAAATGGAATAAATACCACAGTTTGAAAGCTCGCTAATTTGTATTCAAAAAAGTATTTTTGTTTAAAACAGTGATAATCTAAAAAAAGTCAAAATTTTTCAAATGGACCTCATTGCAAACCCGATCGAGCCAAGCACCAATTTGACCCGAATTTAGTTTTATATATGTTATATATATATATATGTGTAAAACAGTATAGTGGTTGCTATACTGTTTTACACAACCTCGCTCACCAGTAAGTTTTTTATTGTTCTGGAAAATGGCTTTTTTCTGAATTAAAGGAAAACCTAGACTTTTCCCTGTATGTCTGACCACGTGAATGCGAAGATTTCGTAATGATTGGCATGGAAATGGCATAACCAGACAAACTCACATTTCCATTAAAATATGGTTGAGAGTAAGAATAATCTTTTTAACATTTATTTAGATTTTAACACAAAATTACTAAACCAATTATCAGGAAAATAAAATGGGACCAATCTGGAAGTATAATCTTTCAAACAAAAAAATAATTTTCAAAATTGGTTAATAAATTACGAAGTTATGAGGTAACCCAAAAAAAATACGCGTCGAATTGAGAACCTCCTACTTTTTTGAAGTCGGGTGAAAAATACTTAATTTGGTCACATTCTCAAATCTCTATCAGAATAAGACAACGCGTTTGTAACGCGTGTGTATAAAAAAGTGACAACTTCAACTTCCAACTTCTACTAGTGAAATATAACTTTGTAGCTTTCAAATTAGGTTTATGCCGCCTGCTTCTTTTTCCTTCCATCGTCAATACATTTTTAATCCGTAACCTGTTTTTCTGAACCACTCTGCCAACCAGAGTCCATAGTATTCGTATCGCTATAGCAATGGTGGTGGTTAGTTTTCAAAATCTCGTCTTTCCTCTCTGGTTCATATTGTGAGTCTGGTCCAAGGCATTTAGAGCCTTCTGGTTCATTTGAATACACAATTTCTTGCCTCCTGTCGTCATCGTCAGACAATAATGACTCTTCTGTGTTAGGAGATAAAGGCGAATGAGCAGGTGGTACATAGAACTCTTTGGAATCTGAGCTAGATTGCCTAGGGTGTTCTTTAGGAAGGTTTTTAGGACTAGTTCTTGGCATACGCAAAGGGCTAATATGATTCCGCATTTTGGGACTGCCCTCGATCCTAATACTTGCATTTAAATCTGACATTCTACGGTCTTCAAAACGATCTGATCTGGGATCGTTCATTCTATCGATCCTAGAATCATTCAACCTGTCTCTTTCAATCATACGATCGACGCGAGAATCATTCAATCTGTCACGTTCGATTCTGGAGTCATTCAATCTACTTTGTTCACTGATTCGATCTATGCGCGAATCGTTTAAGCGATCGCGATCACTCATCCGATCGATTCTGGAATCGTTTAATCGGCTTTGATCGCTTCTATCTACTCTGGAATCGTTCAATCTACTTTGATCGCACAATCGTTCGATACGAGAATCGTTGAAGCGGTCGCTCATACGATCAATTCTCGAGTCATTCATCCTTTCTATTCTGGAATCATTGAGTCTATCCCTATCGCAAATTCGATCAATTCTTGAATCGTTCAACCTGTCACGGTCGATACGTTCGATCCTAGAATCTCGTTCACACACACGATCGCTTCTAGTGTCGTTCAATCTATCTCTATCATTCATTCTATCGCTTCTCGATTCATTCAAGCGGTCTCTAGAGTCATTTATTCTATCAACTCTGGTATCAATACGATCTATCGATTCTCTATCAATTCTCGAATCATTCAATCTATCTCTGGATTCGATTCTGGATTCATTTAATCTATCTCTTGATTCGATTCTGCCTTCGTTCAATCTATCTCTTGACTCAATACGTTCTAAACGTTCTCGGGAATCGAGTCTGTCACTCATCCTTATGTCACTCATTCGATCACTGAGTCTGTCGTTCATTCTTTCGCTCATTCTCATGGAGTTGTTGAGATGTTCTATTTGTTGTTCGGTTAACCGAATAGAATTATTGAAGTCCTGTCTTTTTTCTTGTGTTTTGTGTATGTTGTGTTTTTCTGTCTGTCTGTTGCGGCGCTTTGAACCAACTTGCGGCTGCGGCCGCTGTTGACGCGTCAGAGTGAACGAGCCGGTGTCAGACTCTGACGTGGACTCTGGGTGATTCTCGATTGTCCCCACTAGGGCTGATACGTTTGGATTTATACAGCAGTCAGCCTGGAAATAGATATAAAATACTTATTATTCATTTTACATTGGATTGAATATAAAAATCTCGATAAATTATAATGGCGGACATTAATAACATATACCCTTACTGGAAATGAGAGAAAGTAGGTATTTTATGTAGCTATTCTCCTATTTTAGACTATATATATGTATGTATTGTATTGTATGTATTATACTACTAGAGGACGATGATGATGATGATGATGATGATGATGATGATGATGATGATGATGATAATGATGATGATGAATAGGATTTATATTGTTTATGATTGAGACAGTAAGAGAGCTACCTTGACACTCACGTTACAGCAGCTGGAAACGTCCGCGAAGTACACCTCCGACTCCGCGTTCTGACTCGCGCCGCGACACTCCGCCATCGATGCCCTGGGAGAACATGTTATATATACAGGGTGCTCGGGAGTATTTCCCACAACTTCAAGGTGTTGACAAGTCACTTTTTGGGGCAGCTAGGGGGTTGAAGAATGCAAATGCGTATGATTTTATACTTATTTAACAAGAGATTTTGCAATATAATAATTATTACAAAATTAAATTATAACTAACTAAAACTAAAGTGTGAACCAAGATCGGAGATCGATCTGAATTGATTCTCATTGCCGCATGCCTCCATCTTTATAGTCATGTGCTAGACGTCATACATGACTTCAGGTAGGTAGGAATCGATAGATGTAGAGGGCTGAGTGAGCACATGCCGCTGGAAGGTCGTCGAAAGCAGAGCACTGGAACATTGCTAACGTTGCAACCTTGAAGGTACCCCGTTCGTAACAAGTCCATAGGAGCCAAATTAATTTTTTTTACTAAAAAAAAACTTTTGTTTTCATACAAAATAATTCAAATAATTCCGATTATCCATGTAACACACGGCTTTATCAATTCTTGCAGTTTAAAATACGTCAACCTCCCTCCGCCGTCGGTCACCATCATTAACATCTATAGTACTGAGGTAGCCGATATAGGTACATATTATAATTATGCTTACCGTATAGGGGAGTGTTTGTCGTTTTGGAAGCCCAGGTTTTCCTTTCCTTGCTTTTGGCACGAGTCACTGCTCTGATCTGAAACTGAAGAAACAACAATATTTTGGGGTAAAATAAAAAATATTTCGGTTTTATCGAATATCTAAAAAAACTATCATATTAAATCCATTTTAAAATAAGACTAACTAGGACGCAATATAAAAAAAAACGACGACGTACCTACTCGTAGCTAGCTAAATCATATTCGTGATCAATCAATCAATCAATCAATCAATCAATCAAACAGTTTGACAGTTTCTTGACTGATATTTTTATAGGTATAGATAAAAATGTATTCCGTACAAATCAAAAGTTCAATTAAGGATCAAACTTCATTATGTAAATAAAAAATTACAAACATAACTAAACCAACCTTTAGTGGCACTTTTCTGATGTAAACATTCAATAGCCACGTCTTCTCTACAATGCAGATTCCCTGAGCTCATTCCCAAGGATCTCTGACAACCTCTGTAAGGAACCAAATGGCCCCTCAATGTATTGAACCTTTCCGGCCCCATATTAACCATCTCCTGCAACCGAGCTATTTCATTCGGGTCATTCGGATACATGTGAGCCAGTTCCGGGTTTATTCGAGCCAGTTCCGGGTTTATTCGAGTTAGCTCTGAATTAATTAACGTTAATTCTGGATTGATTCGAGTCAACTCTGGGTTCATACGAGACATTTCTGGGTTAATTCGCGCGTGTTCCGGATTTATTCGGGTCGTGTCCGGGATCCGGGTTAATTCGGGTTGTACGAGGTAGTTGCGGGTGCATGTGTGCGGTTGCATGTGCTCGTGTATGTTGCGATGGTCGATGTGGTGGTGGTGGAGGAGTGTCGCAGCTGCGGGGTCTTGGTGGTGAAGGTGATGTCTGGAAAAAAAAACATGTCTTATAGAAGTTATCGCCTAACAAAATAAAAGTAGTCTCTTAAGTCGCAACACGATGGCAGAGTCTGTGTGTTTTCGGACAAAGCCGCGCTTGCCTATAAACTAAATTAACTTAAATCAGTAACGTTAATCCACAATAGCTCCACGGTGAAGGATCACCGAGAGGTCGCCGGTTCAATTCCTGCCTGCTGGATTATTGTCGCACCCAATCCTCCAAAGTCCAACTAATTGAAGGAAAGCGGAATTATTGGTCATATTTAAAAAATAATAAAAAGGTTTTTTTTTAAGAAAGAAATTAATTTTTGATAAAGAAAGAAATAAACTCACCTACTCCCACTCCTTCCTTGAGGGCTGTAAGGTGGTGGTGGTCCCCAAACCCCAGTCTGAGCGTCGAAACTTCCACTCGCCTCCCCAAAACCCTCTTGATAAGCCGTCTGATTGAAACTGGTCCCCTGACCAAAACTAGACCCTTGGGGATATTGGTTAGGAAAAGCACCCGGGGTCTGGGGGAAATTGGATGAACTCTGCTGGAATTGCGGTGTGAAATTCTGTGGGTTCTGGGTAAAGTTTTGCGGGTTCTGGGTGAAGTTCGGCGGGTTCTGGGTGCGGAATTGGTTGAAGTTGGGCGGGTAGGTGCGCTCGTCGTACGACTGCGCCGGGTTGGGGTTGGGCTCGTTCTCGCAGAAGCCGTACGCGCTGTCTCCTGATTGCGGAACTCCGCTCATCCTGCATCGGGAACTGTAGAGTGAAATATTTTGACTCAGAAACTGTAAAGCTTCATACACTACTCGCTTTGACGCTTCGATGAAGTCCTGAAGTTAGATTTTAGTTTTTAGTTCGAAGCTTCAAGTCTTTTGAATTGGGCAAAAACCCGACAACAATTAAAGGTTCACCGAGGTACGGTTGCAGGAAGCGAAGCAAAGTTTGTGTCTACACTATCGTATAAATATAACTTTGAACAATTTCCCGAATAGTGTATTGGAAGACGCTTCGTATTCGAATCTCGGTTCGCTTCGTGTCCTTTGACTCGGGTTAAGACCCGACGACTGAAAAATTAGCGAGGTAAGACAAGGTTGCAGGAAGCGAAGCGAAGTTTGTGTATACACTATCGTATTCGTTTAACTTCCCGAGTAGTGTATTGGGGGTGTTATAGTTATTTTATACTTGAATTTTGTCAGCTTAAGCTCCAAAATACGGTAGCCAATTAAGAAGTTTGAACTGGGGGCTTTTGAATGTAGCAAGTTTTAAGGGTCATTTTAGAAACCTGGGCTGAAAACTTTCATTATAATGATACTGGATATAGCAGGATACTTTCGTTCTATACGTTACACATAGTTGTTGTAGAGGCAGAAAAAAAATAAGCCCTGTTATAAATGTTCATTTGCCCGCGTTCGTAGTTTCTGTCAACAATAGGCAGAGAACATACTCTTTTTTTTATTTAATGACAAGTTAGCCCTTGACTGCAATCTCAACTGATTTAAGTGACGACACAGTCTAAGAAAGAAGCGGGCTTACTTTCACAAGACAAAAGTTTATTCTACCCATACCGGTTTATCACACCGGAAAGCTTAGCGGTACGAAAACTTACTTTTGACTGTTTCCCCTGGGCCACGGAAACCAGCTCCACGGAGACGTCTTCCTGCCTGTGCCGGGGTTCGGAGAATACAGGTTACCGATACGACCTGAAGAAAAATTTAATTAAGCATTTCAAAGCTTATACCTAATGAGCCGCAGGAAAATGCTTTGTGGGGTAAGTTTCTACCGCTTTAACACATTTATACAGATATAACATTGTCGATCAACAACGATGGAATCCAACATAATGCTCTCTCGTTGTGTTGTGATGATTAAGTAAATGTCTAATTGTCTTCACGAGATCCCGTGAAACTCATCTTAGGCCTAAAAAAGAGCAAGGCTTTTAATCTTAAAAGCCTAAACTTTTTTTTTATTGAGAAAAAATACAATAAGGAAGCTAAGTTATCCTAATAACTATACAAATCATGAACACGACATGCGTTGACTTATTAGCACTGTGTCATATCAGGGAGACAGAATCAAGACCGGGAGCTATAGCAGAAAAGCTGAAACCGGTAAGTGGCACAAGTATGCCTCTCTGATTGAGAGTTTCATATTCGTTTCTATTGCCTTGGGCAATGGACTCGCAGTGCCAAAAAATCCTCAGAATCAATTCACCGTGGCTAGTTGCCTCAATTGGTGATAGAAGGGCTGGTTAATTTTTGCGCAAAGGATCAGCCTGACTGTCCAGCGTGCAGGAAGTTTTGGAAATGTCAGTATTGTTGTCACCATTCCACGTGGGCATGATTTGTATAGTTATTAGGATAAGTTAGCTTAATTATTGTATTCTTTCTCAAAGCAAAGTAATAGGATTTCAGCTATCGTCGTCATCAACCTATATTCGGCTCACTTCTGAGCTCGAGTCTCCTCTCAGAATGAGAGGGATAAGGCCAAAAGTCCACCACGCTGGCCCAATGCGGATTGGCAGCCTCACACACGCAGAGAATTAAGATAATTCTCTGGTATGCAGGTTTTCTCACAATGTTTTCCTTCACCGATTGAGACACGTGATATTTATCTTCTTAAAATGCACACAACTGAAAAGTTGGAGGTGCACCCACAGCCTCCGGAATCGGAAGCAGAGGTCATATCCACTGGTCTATCACGGCTGCATTTCAGCTATGCGAAGGCCAAATTAAGGAAAAAATCTTACCAGGCGCCCAAAATCGGTGTTGAAGGCTAAAGTCCCAAGCTGGCTGCGCGGTGTGACACTGCGCACAGCAACTGCAGTTAGTCTACATACAAAACAAACACTTTATCGCATCACATCACCCTGATCAGAAATGACGTATTTTTACCTCAAACAACATAATATTCTATATGGAGCGATCGAATTCGAATTATTTATCTTGATAACCAAAAGCATGTTATTACAGTAGTGCTATAAAAGTATCTATACTAATATTATAAAGCTGAAGAGTTTGTTTGTTTGTTTGTTTGTTTGTTTGAACGCGCTAATCTTAGGAACTACTGGTCCGATTTGAAAAATTCTTTCAGTGTTAGATAGCCCATTTATCGAGGAAGGCTATAGGCTATAAATTATCCCCATATTCCTACGGGAACGAGAACCACGCGGGTGAAACCGCGCGGCGGCAGCTAGTTACCTAATAAACCTTCTATTAACAAATAGAAAGGAGGAGAGAGAAACCATAGAAATGAAGAATTTCACGCTGAACTGAGGGCGCCTGCAATTTTGTATTTTGTATCCAATACAACGAGTAATAGAGGCGAATGAAGGAGATTGACATATATTGCCGACCCCACATAAGTGGGATAAGGTAAAGGATGATGATATGATGATGATGCTTGTAAGCAGTACCTGCACAGGTCTTCCAGCAGGCACGGGCTGGCCACTGGGCGGCCGGTAAAGAGAACGGCAGCGCAGTTCCAGCTGTTCCCAGTACATCTTCTTGCGTTCGTGGCTGAAATAAACATATTTTATTGTAATACTATTTTTTTATTATATGACAAGGAACTTAAGTTGTCATGTTTTAAAAATTTTCAACTCTAGTCGAATGCTTACATTTTGCACGTTTTTTGGTGATGATGATGGACATCATTAAAACCCCTAATCGACTCCCTGTTGAGCACGTATCTCCTCTCAGAATGTTAGGCTGGCCGAATACGGATTGACAGATTCACACACGTAGAGAATTAAGAAAATTCTCAATTGTGCAGGTTTCCTCACTTCTTTACCGCTTGAGACAAATGATATACCTTACATAGGTATTTCAAATGATATTTCTTATAACAGAAAAATTTAAGGTGCATGCCCCGGACCGGATTCGAACCTACGCCCTCCGAATCGAAGGTAGAGGTCATATACACTGAGCTATCACGGCTTTTTTTTTGGTATATTTTGACTGAACTACGTATAAGTACCAACTCGTAGCTATCTACAGTTTGGGACTGGCAATGATCGGATTAACTTACGAGCGATGAGCTTATATTTTTGTATATTTTATTAAATAACCACTTTTATTATTGTAGATAACTAGTAAAGCCTTTTTTCTAGTACATTTTAATTTTGTCTTAGACAAAATTAAAATTAGGTTTTCTAGGGTTTTCTGTACTCAATTAAATCTATGAGTCTAATCTATCTATGTACCGTAGATACTATATATGAATAATCTGTGACTCGAACTCCTAAGTCGTATTGAGCGACGCAGTACTGATACGTACTACCTTTTAGGTCAGGAGGTCAGCCATATGTAAACTTTTGGTATGCCATTGACACAAAGATCTATTTTCATGAGTTGCCATAACAACTGCACTTATTGACTTCAAAACCTTTTAACGTGCTGGACTTGACAACTAAAACTCAAAGCATAACAGCCCTTATTAACCGAACAATAGAGTTTTTAGCACAAAATATGAACTGCACATTTAAAGTTGTCGTTTGAAAACTCAACCCAATAACACCTCAAGTGTTATAATTGGATTAAACGCCGCTGTTATTGGCTCAATTTGTCGTTTCTAACTAAATTTCATTTCAACCAATAGTGAATCAAAGTTCAGCCTATCAGGAGGCATTAAATTGTCGTGTTATCTAGTTACAACCAATAGCATACTTCATTGTCACTATTAATATTGTTGTCAAAAGTTTTCAAATCAGTTTTTGACCCGAAGTTTTCGATAGTGTTGTATTAAATATTTTTGTAAGGGTTTATTTTTTAAAATGTCTCATTCGTACGGCCATAGAGGCAGTTCTAGCCCCCATTCAAGATCAGAAAGCCAAATGGGGAATTATGGAGAAGAACTTACCGACGCAGAGCTCATAAAACAGGTAGGTAAAGATTTGACAACCAGAATTATCAGTAACATTTTTGGAATTGGCTAAATAAAAAATTTAGGGAAATTCTTAAATAACTCACGAATCAATCTCGCCACAGGTGCCTAGAGAATGAAAATTCACGTTGATCTTTCTCAACCACTTCACCTTCTTTATTTTCATAATTTTGCCCAAGAATCTCTTACTGCCTGACAAGAACACGGCTGCTAGAGCAGAGATAGGCAAGTCAGAATTCGACCAATATGACATAGTTACTTTTGTAAAAGAACTTGTCAGCAACAGATTAAGATTAGACCGTGTAGAAAGTCCTAAAATTAAGTATTTTAGTATTTTGTTTACAGGTAAACGATATAAAACAAACTATAAGAATAATTTCTCTCGAGAACGAAATCTTCGAACGCGTTATAATGAGACTGGAGCCAGGGTTGATGCACGGAATACAACAGGCATTGGACTACGCCACGAAACTGCAGAGCTCCTCTTCCTTAAACATTGGTAGCTTCGTTAAGTCCCAAACATCGCGATACGGCTTAGAATCTCTCGCGAGTCCATCCAGAATGCTGACCAGCCCGTCAAGAGTATCAACAAGACGAGTGGAATCATCAGCTAAAGTCAGTGGCACTGTGATTTTCGGCTCTGGACCTAGAATCAACGTTTTAGAACGTTCCGAACTAGTTTCCAGCGAAATGGAAATATTGATTGGCAATTTGGAAAAGGCAAGGAAGGAAGCGGCCAAACAACACGCTCTTCTAAAAGCGCAGTTAGAAGAAATTAGTATCAGGGAGACTGATATTAAAAAGGCAGCAGAAATGTTCGAACAAGAAGTAATAGTTGAAGGATGGGACAAAATCGCTCAGAGAATTCCTGCAGAGATTTGGATAAGATCGATGACTGAATGGGTCAAAATAACCGACAGCCACATAGAAAAGTTTAGGCTCAGAACGAGCACTTTAAATTCTCAATACAGTAACTTGAAAGGGCAAATTAAAGTTAAAGCTGAATTGAGTGAAAATTTGCGTGCAGTTGATTTTGAGAAGCTCAAAATAGAGAACAGGGAGTGTTTGGAAATCATAGATTACAAATTACAACAACTCGCTGAGTTGAAAAAGATGACGGGCGATGCTAATCTCAATTTAACAGTGCATAAAAAAGCAATGATGGAGCAAAATGCCTATTTGACAGATATACTTAAGTCTATTAAAGAGAAATATAAAAAGACAGTGGACTTAGATAAAGAAAGGGACGTGATAAATGTACAAGCGGACATTTTGGCTCAGAGATTAGAAGACGTGAAAAAAGTAAGGTTAGCTTATGAGGTGCCTGATATTATGGATTATGTGAAAGTAAAATCAGAGGTTGCAGATTTGAAACACAGCATCAAGCTACTGGGGAACAGAGTGAATATACAACAAATTGCGTTGGCGTCGCTAAATAAGAAATTAAAATCTATAGTTACGAATTAACAACAAATTTTTGAAGTAATATTTAGTTTGAAGTAATATTTAGTTTCTTCTTTTGCTCTCTGGTTTCTTTGTGTATGTCGTACAATCATGAAAATAAATTGTGTTAGAATATGATTTCTTTTGAAATGACCGTAGTCACACAATAGTCTATTCAATTTTCTGTAGACGGTTACTAAGTCGCACCGGTGGTTCGAACGAGCGCAAAAGGTTTATCAGTCGAGCGCGAAAGCTATAAGAGCGTATCCTGTGAGACAAAGCACAGACCTCGGCTAAGTAAAACCCCTCTTTCTGAGAGGAGACTAGCGCTAAACGGTGAGCCGAATATGGGTTATTAATGAGTATGGTTGGGCACCACTTTTTTATGTGGTATAGGCTTGCGCTTGAACACAATCATGCCTGATCGAAAGCTATGATGAGGTCCAAGATGAAGCGCGCTTGCCTAGAAGATACCTACCTATTCACTCTTGCCTTGAAGGTGCACAAGTCTTACGTGTCAGGAAACAGACGCCGGAAGGAACAAGGGCATTTCACGTCTAAGAAATTAGTAAGAAATTTGGACCTGTGTGGAATGTGGGAACACACATTTACCTGAGCAGCTGGTACGCCAGCATGCAGCTGAAGATGCAGACGAGCACGGCGCTGACGGAGAGCGCGAACACGCCGCGCAGGCACCAGTACAGCGCGCCGTGCACCACGCCGCAGTCTGTTACGCCTTCGAACGCGCAGCGAACACCTGTAACGAACAAGGGGCTTAGGTGCCATAACCTATTGCAAAATCATAATAATATCTGTCCATGATAATTAAGGGCATCTTAATATTACCTCAGAAAGTGGCACGAACTGAGTAAATGAAACGGTCGATGACGTCCAAAATCACTTCACGAAACAATCCTGCAATAAGCTTAATGGCCCTCAGAGTACAATATGTCGAAACATTATGGAATCGCTACGTATTTAAGAGCTTGTGGTATAGTCCCAGGTATTCAATCAAATTCATACATACAATAATAATATAAATGCAAAAGTAAGCATGTCTATCTGTCCGTTGCCTTTCACGACTGAACTACTGAACCGAATTAAATGAAATTTTGTATAGAGATTCATAGGACCATGGGGCAGTAGACCAGTAGACCATGGGGCTACTTTTTATCCCGTAAAATACACGGTTCCCGCAGAATTTGTAAAACAGAAAATTTCACACGAACGGAGGCGCGGGCATCCGCTGATGAATTAATGAACTTTACCAAGCAATGATAATTCTACCAATAGGTATAAATACAATAAAACTCATATAATCTCAGTTAAATAGTTTTGCTTACCATCATCATCAGAGCCGCTATGCTGCGAGTCTGTAGGCATTGAGTAGCACGTGCAAGTTCTAGTCAGTTTTGTGTAGTCGCAAAACTTCAGCGTTTGCAATCTGAAAAAACGATTAAATAGTTATCATCATTATCAACCCATATTCACTGCTGAGTCACCTCTCAGAATAAGACGAGTTAGGTCAATAGTCCACCACGCTGGCCCAATGCGGGTTGGCAGTCTTCACACACGCAAAGAATGAAGAAAATCCTTCACCGTTTAAAACACGCGATATTTAATTTCTAAAAATGCAAACGACTAAAAAGTTAGAGGTGCATGCCCCGGACCGAGTTTGAGCCCACAACCTCCGGAATCGGCAGCAGAGGTCATATACACTGGATTATCGCGGCTCAATAATTATAGTCTTACATAATTATTATTTTCTCCTCCCTTTTCTTATAATTATATCTAATACTAGACGAAGTCCCGACTCCCAGGGTTTGACCCTCGTACTTCCCGTTTACGTCAGAATACGGAGATAAAATATTGCCACAAATGTCGTGGCTTTTAGGTAAAATGGTAAAATAATTTTCAAAATCGGTTCAGTAGATCCAGAGATTACCCCCTAAAACACCACAAACCTTACCTCTTTATAATATTAGTAAAGATGTATAAAAGTTGATATTGGTTGACTATTTAGAAATGTAACTTTACTTCACTTTAAAAATTAAAATTTTATTAAAAGTATCTATATTATATAATATAACTCACTTATTCATATGTATTACAGTTGTTGTAATTGTCACCAGAACACACGTCAACGCGCATACAAGACAGCAGGCACCAACCACTTTGATCTGAAAATAATTAAATTTATAACAACTAACAATAATTGATATTTTTTTTTATTTTAGGTTATTTTATTGGAAACATCAACTTTTTCCTCAGCATGATTAAGTCATGTTGACGTAAAAGTTGATGTTTGTCAAGTGACCCAGTTGGCTTATTTGAAATACAAGAACAATTGAAATAAAGTAGTCTTTTAATTAAGTTTGAAATAAAATGTTACTCAAAGTTGTATTGCTATGGAAACTATAAATCAAACTTTAAACTCGTAATTTGCCTATAAGACAAAACATGCAAAGTTAAAGATACAAGGCCAACACAGGTGTACGCAGAAGTGGCCAAGTAGTTGCGTGCAATTTATAAATTGACAGACAGATATATAGCTTTGAATTTAATTTTTTTTTTACATTTTACAATGAAATATTGTAAGAAAAAGAGGGTAATCATGCCTAATATTGTATTTAGCGACATACTTTTCTTACCATATAGCTGTATCTGTTTCGTCGGCGAGCTAAACTCATAATGCACACTCCGGTCAGTACCAACTGTAACAAAAAAAAATTAGTTATATAAAACAAAATAGTACAAATTCTGTTTCTCATACCGAACTTGTTTGTTTTGACTAAGTTTGGCCTTTATTTCTTAAAAGTACTACAAGCTGCAAGTATTTCGTCTCGACTACCCGATTTTAATCCTACAGTTGATTGATAGTGGGAGTCGATGTTTGCACTATCAGTTACCTACTGTCCAGCGAGCCTTGTAAACATGTTTTGAAAAAAGTAAATTATTTTCTTTCGTTCTAGATTTGTCGTTCCCTTTTAAGTTTCGCCTCGTCTAGTTGCGTATTGACCCATTCTTGACCATATTAGATCTTTAATTTACGTCAAACAGTTACGTCTTTTTCTGGATTATCCAATGTAGTATAAGATTGTCTTGTTTACTCCAATCTTTTCTATAGCAATAGTTATCAACTTACCATATTTTAGGTGGAAAACCTACATATTAAAATCACATAGCAGAGTACATTCACACTTCAATACACCATCCTATGTGTAATTAGAGCCTCAATACCTCAACGGTAAAGCGGTCGGAGTCAACACCGAGGTGGTGGTGGTTCGATCCCCGCCCAGTTGGACTATTGTCGTACCCACTCCTAATACAGTCTTTCCCGCTGAGTTGGAGGGGAATGGGAGTGGTAATTCCCATGTAATGCTCTTGGGGATTACTGACTATTGATAGCTGCCTTATTGAAGCACTCACCATAGCGGCCGGCACCGCGGCTGGCACCGTCTCCAAGTGGTGCGGCGAGGCTGTGTACGCTCGCAGCAGAATGTGCTGCGCCGCCAGCAGCCCGCCCAGCGCGGCGGACAGCGCGCCGCAGCCGCAGCACCACCACGCATACTTGCGGCGGCGACATGACGTCTCGTTGCCACTACAGCCCACCGACGCTGTAATAATGAATTAATTCGTTAATTAAATCATATCTTTATGTTTCTTCGGTTTAATGGTTACACTATGGGGTTTCAAATCATTTAATCCTGGGATCGAGTATTATGAAATATTGAAATAGTGAGTTATTCTTGCTTCCGAAAAATATGCAATTGTAGCTCGGCGTATATGACCTCTTCATGTCAGAGAGTACGTTAAGCTGTCATCGCGGTTAATAGAGCCAATAAAGACAGAAAGAGTTCAGTCGTTTTGAGTTTTACAAGCTGCGTTCCTTAACTACGATCTACTATTACTCAAGTTAGTAGCTCAAACTACGCTTATGCTATTACGTGACCTAGTGTTCATTGGACGGGCTTAAAACAAGTTAAAGGTTAAGTTTTTCTGCCTGCGAGGGCCCTTTTCATCAATGTATAATATCTTTTCCCTTTTCATAAAATATCTTCTATAAGTACCTAATACAGTCTTTTCCGACTAGTTCGAGGGGAATGAGAATTTAAAAATATGGCAAATATTCTTTAATATATATAAAAAGAGTACTACAGAGAGTCCTACAAACAAGAATAGGACTATGATGATTGTTTATTTCCTAAGTGCAATAAGTCAATTTCAATAAGTTTTTCGTCTCGCCTAATTATTAATAATTAAGAAGAATTATTTTGTAAAATAATGAAAACAAAACTGACTGTGAAAAAAATTATAAATGCTTGAAAAATATACTTTAAGCCTCGTAAGCGTAATTTGACGTAAAACCTAGCGAACCGATAAATATTTCAAGGTCATCAACTTGTTTGTAAGATTGAAATTCTATCTCAACCACTATCGTGGTAATAAAGACGACAATAAGGTTGCTTAAAATGGTAAAAATGAATTAGATACAGCGAAAAACCATTCCCACACTTTCGCAAACTAATTAATTCTGCGTTTGTTTTGTGTTAATTAATGCTATAATTTCTAAAAAAAGAATCACACATTAAATTGATTATGAGATTTTAATTGTGTGTTGCTTTTTGAAATCATTGTACCTACATATGAGACTAATAAAATCATAAATATTTTAAACTTACATGTTATTTAAATTATAAAAGTATGTGTTTAGATCGTTGCCTATAATTATTATTATTTATCTATGAAGTATTCTTTATTTATTAATATTAATTTAACTACAAAAAAAAATTATAAGTGTTTTTTTTTTATCAATTCAATTTTGGTATTTTAATACAAATTGAGAATCTCCTATTTTTGAAGTCGGTTGAAAATAACTTTAGGTTGGTAAGTACTGAAAAAGAATTCTTTAAGGTACTTAGGTAATGCGTTGAAAATATTACAATTCCAATAACAAACGTAATCTGTTGAAAAGAATGCTATTAAAATTATAAGTTTAAAATTGAAATAAAAATTACAAAGTTAACATTTACCAAAGTATGGTGGTGGGGGCACATAGTGTTGTCCCACGTCAGCTGCGATAGTCGATTGTGGTGTCGATACTTGGTACTGTAGCACTTGCATCACATCACCGGACTGCATATCGATATGTTAAAAATCGAACACTAAACTCTTTATTATTATAAGCGAACAATAAAATATCATATTGATGTAAACCACAGTTTAATTGTCGTTAAAATGTACACAAGAGTTGCTATAACATTTAAAATGCGCGCCATTTCTATAAAATCGATATTTACACCCCAAACTACGAGAACAATGACCTTTTAAAACAACAATATTTACGTATAACAACTTTATGATGACGTCATAAAACACCTTTTTCAAAATATAATAACGATTCCATTTTTAAAAAGTTACATCCGGTCCTTTGTATTTAAAAAAATATAAATAATTAGACACTGTAATTTCCCTCTCAAATAAGGATTTCTGTATTAAACTAGCCGCAATTTTATAAACAACACATTTAAATGAATTGAACACAACAAAATAATTACTATTTATGTTATTAAACGCGTGGTTTATGAACAATGGCGTATTATAAAGCTACATATTTGAAGCAATTCCGTCGGCAAACTAGGTTATGTGTTACAATGGCAGAGATCCGCGCAGAATCAGTAGATTCTTTATGGTGTACAGGTAGAACGACTCCTTTAGAGGGATTTATGTTTATGGATTTTGGTGTATTCACTTTTCTATTGCGTAGCTTTAGTTATGTTTTTTGCATTGACTGTTAGTCTACGAAATGCATCGATGTATGAATTGTTCGCAATTGATAATGCTGACAGAAAAAGTTTTGTATTTCAATACCCTTTTTTTGAAAAAGTGTTATTCAATAAATTCGCTTTGTATTTTAGATTTTGGGTTTACCTTTATGTAGGTATCTAATGCCGGCTGACGACCGCTACTTTGTCCGATTGGTTCCATTTCATTTGGATATTTTTTATAGGTATGATGTTTACTGAAAACCAGCGCTAAAGCTAGCTAGCTTTATGCTTAGCAGGAGACCTTAATTTGGTCAGTGCGCTTTTCTTTTTTGTATATAATGTAAAAGTTTTTACTGACCAAATAAAAATATTATTCTTCTCCTTCTTCTTTTTTCTATATTTTTAATTCTTATAAGTTTTTTCTGCAATACGACTTTGAATAACAATGATACTGCATATTAATAACAATAACTTGAGAAATTATGAGTTAGCTATACAAACACCTCTACAATTTTGTTTTTCTGTTTACAAGTAGCCTGTATTGGATTTCAAGATCAACAGTCTCTTTATAAAAAAATATATCAAAATTGGCTTAGCAATTTTTCAGTAGAGCACACAGTATATTACGATAAAAGTATACATATATGCTAAGTACAATCTCACCTGATGGTCAGTGATGATGCAATCTACCCTGGAAGCGGGCTAACTTGTTAGGAGGAGGATAAAAATCCACACCCCTTTCGGTTTCTACACGACATCGTACCGGAACGCTAAATCGCTTGGCGGTACGTCTTTGGCGGTAGTAGGGTGGTAACCAGCAATGGCCCAAAGCCTCCCGCCAGCAAGACCAATTAAAAAGAAGGCCCAACCGGGGATCGAACCCAGGACCTCCGTCTTGTAAATCCACCGCGCATACCATTGAAGCCGTCAAAATAAAAGAAAGTTCAAACTGCGACATTCTTTATAATCTCTATTCATATACTAGCAGGTACAAAATTCATTGAAGCCTCACAAATAAACAGGTAGGTACAGAGATACTCGGCTATTGTCAGAAAGTTGAGACTTTTTGCTCGATTCTGTTAAACCGTGGGAGAGTTTTTGTAAAACCTGTTTGCTTCGGTAATATTTTAGTCGCAAAACTAGTCCGAAATTCATCAATCACATTTTTTTGCGGCGTCACTATACTTAGACGTTCTATTGACTGGCCAGTTGGTGAATTGACCGGAAGCCATCAATTAATGATGTCATTGACGTTACAAAAGAGCCAGTCCGTCTGTGTTATCCGACACCGCGTGGCGTAAAGATCTCATAAAAGATAAAATTAGAAAACTAGTTTTTGTGTATAATTTTAATTTGTTCATGGAATTTATGTTTTTAAATTTTAAATCACAAAAATGTTAGTTATTAATAGGTAAAGTTTGTGTAGGTAAAGGTTGTGTGTAGATTTAATGGATCTCATCATCATTGTCAACCTATATTCGGCTCACTGCTGAGATCGAGTCTCCTCTCAGAATGAGAGAGGTTAGACCAATAGTCCACCACGCCGGTCCAATGCGGATTTGCATTGACATTGCGGATGCGGGATCTAAGGATCTACTGAACCGATTTTAAAAATGATTTTACTAAAGACTAAAACCTACTACAAAAATAATCCTAATTATCGTAAAACCTACTTCTAAAATAAATATACCCCATCATTGAGAACTTTGGTCCATTTGATTAAGTGCAACAAGCAGTGGTATCATAATGCGGAAGCGGGATCTAAGGTGCTAATGAATCGATTTTTAAAATTCTTTTAACACTAGAAAGCCACGTTATTTATGAAAGTCATAGTATATATTTTATCCCCGGTTTCACACGGCAACGGGAACTACGCGGTTAATACCATGGGACGTCAACCATTTTAAAACCAAAAACACCCGTTTTTTACGTCGGAAGTTAGTCAATAGACAATAATCATTTATTTCAATTAGGCTTAGTTTACAAGCACTTTCGAAACGTCATGTATTTATATTATAAGATAATGCTGATAATAATTAGTCGATAACTTAAAATTATATTTAGTAAATTTACGAGGGTTCCAAACGCGCCTTGATCCGAGAAGAGCTCACAACTTACTCAGCCAGGTTTTTTCTTTAAATAAGTTACTCGTAAGTTAAGTTTTTCGTTTTTTTTTTATTGAGAAAGAATACAATATGGAACTTAAGCTAACTTATCCTAATAACTATACAAATCATGCCCACGTGGAATGGTAGCAAGAATACTGGCTGCATTTCCGCGCTGGACAGCCAGGCTGATCCTTTGCGCAAGAAATGAGCCAGCCCTTCTGTCACCAGTCGAGGCAACTAGCCGCGGTGAAATTATTCGATATATTTTTTTGGCACTGCGACTCCATGGCCCAAGGGTCTCCACGGCACTTAGTTTTTCGTTAAGTTAATTTACCATTGTTTCTCCTGTTAGTAGCGGCGAGTACGCTGGCGGGTGGGCGCGGGGGCAGCGCGGGAGGGGTGTCGGTCTTAGCCGGAGGGGGGGGACCGGGCTCCTCTGCGCACGCATACTGCGCCGACGCCGGCTTGCATGTGCAGGCCACTTGGTACTGGAAATTGAAAAAAAAATTGGATTGAAGCAGGCGTTACTTTGTGGAAGTTCATCATGATTATATAATATTTATTTTGCTATCATCCACGAAAAGCTGACGAACCCATGTGACAATGTCACCCAGGTCCGACAACATACTCTCTACGTACGTTTCACTCTGAAACCGGAGCATCCTCAGACGTTGACTCAGGAGATTCGACAACGTGCAATTGCATTACTTGCGTTGTCGCATGGGTTCGTGGGGTTTTCGCGGAGGATAGCAAAATAAATAAATCATTATATAATAAAAAAAATTAATCAATGTCAAATATATTTCATAATAATTTGTAACCTCAATAGATAAAATCTGAAATTAATATTCGCAGAAGCACCAAAGTCTAAAGAAAAAAGTCACCAAAGTCTAAGTAAAGTTTGGTTAGCGCAACCAGTTGTGAAACTATAGAAGACTAAAGACTTAAAGAGTCAATGGATGTTGTAGTCCTGAGCTGCTCGTATTGCTAGCTACCCACGGTCATGTACATCGCGACCAACGTACGATGAGTTTTACCAGACGTCATGCCAGCAATCACAAAACATAGAGCACTTATGGTACGCTCGTTTCGTTGGAACGAAAGAAATGAAAAATTACGGACTTTCATTCAAACTTGCGAGAGCCTCTAGACCTTTATTCCGGCCCTATCGCAAAGTCCGTTCTTAGCGGATACTTACTAGCTATAGACTACCTCCCTGCCAAATTTCATCCTTGTACGTCAAGCGGTTTTCGAGATTTCGTGACAATGACCTTTCGCATTTATATAATAAGAAGAAGAAGACTAGCCGACGACCGAACATTAATTTGCCCGTTTTCGCCACACTTTTGATCGGTGCTTTGCTCCTATTGGTCGTAGCGTGATGTTATGTAGCTTAGAGCCTTCCTCGATAAATGGGCTTTTCAACACAAAAAAGATTTTTTCAGTTGTAACCATTACTTCGTCAGTAGGTAAGGCAGAAGTACGAAATTGCTTATACCGGCAGAGCAAATGTTGTGTGATGACGTCACTTACAACATCAGCGATCGTTATTTATGCGGACTTCAAATGCCTGTAAAATCATAACTATTTGGTATTTTTAAATAAAACAAAAACTAGTGTATTTGTGTAAGGCTCTAATGTAACAATTTTTCAAATGATTTTGCATACCTAATAACATACTCCATTCCCGTCAGGTTAACTTTTAAAAATACATGCATACATATATACATTATTGTACCTATTGAACAGTCATGTATCTATGGATGTATGAGAAACCAGAGTTTGTATCAAGCGGTATAAAAAATTCCTTTTCTTTGGAACGGCTTACCTTTGTTAAAATTCCATCCGCACTGATAGTCAATATATGGCGACCTCGCATTGGAAAGCGCAATGTTGGTCGACCCCCTACAAGGTATAATGATGATAATGATGATGATGATGATGATGATGATGATGATGATGATGATGATGATGATGATGATGATGATGATGATGATGATGACTATAAATATATAAACAGTAACCTTATGCAAGTCGGAGGTGACAGAGGCGCCGGTGTCGCAGTCGGGGCAGGCGTCGGGCGCGGGCGAGCTGCGCGCAGACCGCGCCTCCGCTAGCGACATCGTGCGAGCTGCTGGAACAATGCAACGGTTCCTTTATTATAGACTAGCTGACACCGCGCGGTTTCACCCGCGTGGTTCCCGTTCCCCGTACGAATCCGGGTATAATATATAGCCTATAGCCTTCCTTGATAAATGGGCTATCTAACACTGAAAGAATTTTTCAAATCGGACCAGTAGTTCCTGAGATTAGCGCGTTCAATCAAACAAACAAACAAACTCTTCAGCTTTATAATATTAGTATAGATTCTCGGGATAAAATATAGCCTGCTAGCGGACGCCCGCGACTTCGTCCGCGTGGAATCTAGTTTTTCACAAATCCCTCTGGAACCATGGATTTTTCCGGGATAAAAATTAGTCTATGTGTTAATCCAGGCTATAATATATCTTAATGCCTAATTTCAGCTAATTCGGTTCAGTAGTTGAGGCGTGAATGAGTAACAAACATTCATATCAACAAAATCATCAGTTTTCACAAATCTCGGGAAACCATGGATTTTTTCGGGATAAAAAGTATTCTATGTGTTAATCCAGAGCAAAATATATTTCCATTCCAAATTTCAGCCAAATTCGGTTGAGTAGTTGAGGCGTGAATGAGGAACAAACATACTTACACACTTACACACAAACTTTCGCCTTTATAATATTAGTGTGATTCTCGGGATAAAATATAGCCTTGTGCGGAGTGATCCAGGATAGTTTAACTTCCCAACAATGAAATAATTTTTCAAATCGGTTCAGTAGTTTCAGAGCTCCGTGATTTCCGTAATGTTCAGATTTGACGGCCTCCGTGGCGCAATGGTATGCGCGGTGGATTTACAAAACAGAGGTCCTGGGTTTGATCCCCAGGTGGGCCGGTTGAGATTTTCTTAATTGGTCCAGGTCTGGCTGGTGGAAGGCTTCGGAGTTCGGCCGCGGTTAGTTACCACACTCCGACAAAGACCGCCAAGCGATTTAACGTTCCGGTACGATGTCGTGTAGAAACCAAAAGGGGTGTGGATTTTCATCCTTTTCCTAACAAATTAGCCCACTTCCATCTTAGACTGCATCATCACTTACCATCAGCCAGACCTGGACCAATTAAGACAACCTCAATTAGTCCAGCTGGGGTTCGAACCCAGGACCTCCGTCTTCAAGTCCACTGCGCCATGGAGGCCGTCAAAACTAGTAGTAACTAGCGCTTGTCTGAGACGCCCACTAATTCATCTAAGTTTTGTCTCTATTTCAAACTTGGAGTTTTTTTCGTTTCATTTGTATAAAGCTCTATACAGTCAAGCCTTTGCCTTTAGTTTTAGAAAAACAAATGCAAATTCGACCGCCTGCTTCCGGTCAGCTGTCATCGCGAATCGTAAAATGGCGACACAAGCGCACGAACCGTTTGATTGCAGGCTGCACCCTTTTATTTAAGAAAACATCTGTCAAAAACTCATTCATCATAATAGACAGTTGCTTCCAATTTTCTATAATACTAGTTGACGAAGTAGCAGATGGTAGTATACCACACACTATAATGTACCTTCACCATAAATGTTTTCTGTGCCTTCACTGAGGCAGAGTGGATTTACTGTGACTGAGGTCTCATTACGAAATTATGATCGTATTGGAGGACAATTTGTATTTTAATACCTACCCTAGTCACTAATTAAAACCTTGTGCAAGCCACAGGTAGGAACGCGTCAAACAAACAGAATTACTTTTACGATGTAGGTATTTCAAGTAGGCTTTTGAAACGTCAACTTTGACAGTTTGTAAAGCTTCCAACACCGATTTGGATGGCATGTTAAGCAAAGAAGAGCCAAAAAGAAACTCGCCATTTGGTTTTTCTTAAATCATATATTATTACAATTATTAAAATCATTACATTTTCTTTTTTTTTTTTATTCTTTACAAGTTAGCCCTTGACTACAATCTCACCTGATGGTAAGTGATGATGCAGTCTAAGATGGAAGCGGGCTAACTTGTTAGGAGGAGGATGAAAATCCACACCCCTTTCGGTTTCTACACGGCATCGTACCGGAACGCTAAATCGCTTGGCGGTACGTCTTTGTCGGTCTTTACTTTTACTTCCCGTGTCAACAAGGAGGAACGTCTTACAATAGACCACACTGCCATCATTTTAACAGCAGGTTTAATCAACGAGTCGCGAAGAAGTGGCAATGGGCGGTGCACATAGTATACAGACCCGATAGACTCTAGATAGCACATGGTACGACTAAATTGCACTGAAGCTGCCATGTTAGCCCGTCCACTATATGCCTATGAACAATAACACAAAAAATACAGTATTTCAGTTAAACATATTGAAGAGCTACTTATAAAGCCAAGAAACTGTAACTATAATTAGAGTGTTTTGGTTCGACAAGTAAGCTTAATTGGTTACGCCTTTGCTATGACAATACAAGTTTATAAAGATTATTGCAAATGTATTTACAGGATTGCATACTTACATGGCTATATAGGTTACAAATATATCTTTCGATTGATACCTAATAAGAATTTTATAAGAATAATGTAGCTTAAATTAACCAAAATGCAAAAAAACTTTTAAATGCCGATTTCTCAAAACTGGGTTTTCTGAGATACAGTGTTTTGGGTTTACACGGCAGAGGTAGGGTTTATTGTATTTTGTACAAAAATCAATATAACTTAAAAACCGTAAAATTTCGGCTAACATATTAAAAGCAATGGAATAAAATAACACAAGCTGGAATGTATAAACTGTATTTCAAATAACTTATTACTCATTCTTAAACAAATCGTTACTTTGGTAGATGGATAATACATTAATTAAATAAACTTCACGCCACATAATCGCATGTTCGCCTCTTTTACATAGAGTATATATCACAATACCCTACCAACCTCAGAATAAAACCATTATCATTAATAAACAGTACAGATTAAAACATTTATCTGGAAGAAGGAGTTTTTATATGTTGTCTTATGTATTTATAATTATTTAAATAATTAAAAATCTAACATTCGGCCATACTGACTACAAGTTTGTCCTCAAACTTTGTAAACACAAATAAATTCTAACATTACATTATTATAAAGATTCACTGAACTATGTCTCATAGTATTTAAAATTTTAATTTATGTTTATTACCACAACTCATTAATTCTCCAATAATTTCTGATTATAACAAAAGTGAGTCCCAATTAATCTATTATTATTACTACTTGCTAAATTCACTGATTTACAAGTAGTAAAATTCAATTTTGTCATTACAGATATTTTCTAATTTTAAACCTTGATTTAACAATATGTTGAAACACCCTACAATACATTTAATTATTCTTTAAGAATTATATAATTATAGTTTAACAGATTTCTCATTCAATATTTACAAATTGTGAATACAGACCTATACAGATTTTGATAGTGATTCTATTGATAAAAATCCAAACACTTAAATTCAGTTAAACTGGTATGTTAATTCTTGTTTTTACAAATTTGAAATAAATTCAATCTTTAATCACTTCCAGATTCAGTCCAATTACCCAAATTCATGACAAAATTGTCTGTCATTTTGTCATTCCTAAACTAAACTAAAAGTTATGTTAATATAAAGTTATAACTATGAAACCTCGATTCTACAGAGACAGTTCTTATAATCGCATTAGATCATACAAGTAAATCATGTACTTTGACGAAAAACAACATCTAGCGAGGTAGGTCTTATGTATGTCTGAGCTTCCAGATGACAAGAGGGAGCTTTACTCTAGACAGAGACTTATTAAATATTGTAATTAACTTAGACAGAGTAGTAGATTAATTTAAAGCATTAAGTACATAGACGATATGTAATATTTACAAATGTAATGTCTTTATCTTCTAATATTTGTCTGAGCTTCCAGATGACAAGAGGGAGCTTTACTCTAGACAGAGACTTATTAAATATTGTAATTAACTTAGACAGAGTAGTAGATTAATTTAAAGCATTAAGTACATAGACGATATGTAATATTTACAAATGTAATGTCTTTATCTTCTAATATTTGTCTGAGCTTCCAGATGACAAGAGGGAGCTTTACTCTAGACAGAGACTTATTAAATATTGTAATTAACTTAGACAGAGTAGTAGATTAATTTAAAGCATTAAGTACATAGACGATATGTAATATTTACAAATGTAATGTCTTTATCTTCTAATATTCGGCCATCCTTACTAAAAGTTTGTCCCCAAACAACACAAGAATATCATGAAATTATGACATTACTATAATATCAACTATAAATAGAACAATGTTAACAATAAAATTTTATAATTAATTATCACACAGCATCCCATAAGTTATTTAAAAGAATCCAATGAAACTATAATGAAATTCTTGATTTCTTCTATATACTTTTATCATAAAAATGTTAAATAAGAATAAGAGTGATACATATTATAAATAAACATAATGTTCATGTGAAGCTTTTGTCAATCAACTTATCTATTTTCATCATTTCAAAACATTATTTATATTTGTCAAATTCGTCATCATCGATTAATGGCATCTGCACCGAACCCCTCACCACCCAGTCCAGAACTAGTAAAGTTACAGGACTTTGTGATCGTGTTAGACTTCCAGATGATGTGTGACATCTGCACCGAACCCCTCACCACCAAGTCCAGAACTAGTAAAATTACAGGACTTTGTGATCGTGTTAGACTTCCAGATGATGTGTGACATCTGCACCGAACCCCTCACCACCAAGTCAAGAACTAGTAAAGTTACAGGACTTTGTGATCGTGTTAGACTTCCAGATGATGTGTGACATCTGCACCGAACCCCTCACCACCAAGTCAAGAACTAGTAAAGTTACAGGACTTTGTGATCGTGTTAGACTTCCAGATGATGTGTTGCATCTGCACCGAACCCCTCACCATCAAGTTCAGAACTAATATAGTTACAGGACTTCATGATCGTGTTAGACTTCCAGATGACATGTGATAGAAGATAATCAAAATATAAAATCAGATATAAATACATATACATACATTTTTAAACGACTTCAAAAAAAAAGGAGTTTATCAATTCGTTGGAATCTTTTTATATTTATTTATTTATTTTATTTTGCTGTGTAATAATCAATAGAGAAATTATTATACAACAAATATATCCATAATCATTCACAAAACAAATAACGGTATATTAGTCGTCATAACACTACTATACTATAATACTATCTAAAATATTATCGATAACACCGGCCGACAAATGAATACTTTTTGAACGTTGTTTTGATTTCAGTAAAAATTATCAGTAATTTATAGTATTTTGAACACAAAAATACCTGCACAATTACTCTATCACATCAATTTTTTTTACAAAAAGGAAAACAAATTTTACTTTAAAAGCTTCTAACATACAGCAAAAATAACAATATCTGTATGATTGTCTTGCTTTCACTATATCATAGGTAGTACCAAAAGGTAGAGATTGTCTTTTGCTGTATGTCCAGTGTCCACTGCCTTAATTGTTCAACACGATTAGTACAAACTGCAGAGTCCACGATTTTATTTGTATTTTGAAGTCAAAATAAGCTACATATTTATTATACATATTTTCCACAAATTTTTCAGTTTTTGCTTAGAATCATAAAGTTTCAACAAATGTAACAAAATATATCTGGACTATTGTGACACTTTATAGAAGACGTTATGTTTATCAGACGTTTTCCAACAACAAAAAAAACCATTAACTAAAATATATATATATTTTTTTTTAACAAAGGCACTATAACAGCTTATTTCCACGAAACGCGTTACAAATAGGTGTGTCGTTGTTATAACTGAAGTAATTTCTCATGAGAGGTCGCTTAATTCAAAGAAAGAGTGCCAAAACTCGAAAATTTCACTGAAAAATCAAAACTAGCGAATATATTAATTTTACTAAAAATCTGATGTGATATGATAAAATTAAGTCTGATTTCGTAATCAGCACTACAAAATCAGTAGAAAAAAAATAATTATATCTTGGACAACGAAAATCGTGTCGGCCTGTGTAATACATCTATCCTTATATTAAAATTTTACCAAAACACAAATCGTCATCAGTAAGTCATAATTAATGAATAACATCATGGATGTGAGCAAATATTTAAAATATATGTATATATGATATCAAAACTAATAACTCTCAATATAATACATAATTATAATATCATCATATCATAAATAAAAATACTAAATTTAAATCGTGTGTTATCAATACATAGTGTAACTTCTCTCATCTTTGTGATTTGGGTCAACTGTCGAATAGGGCTGTGTTCAACCCAATGATTATCATGAGAATCTCATATATCCCATATTCATCAATCAATATCCATGCATCTCGGATCTGTAATCAAATATTTTCACACAGTATCACATAGCTCAGTCACTTAATCGTTCAGATAAATATCATACTTGTTTGACAAATAATTTAATTTAACATAACTAGCATACCTAGCATCCAAGAGAAAATCAGTCTATAATTGAATGAACCTTAGACCCGGTACATAAAATGAAATAAAATGTTAAACATGTGTTAATCTATCAATTTACTTTAATTCAGACAAAAGACTCTTTCTCTTAAAGAAATGCTTTTTTTTTTTTAATGATAATAAAGACTCCTTGAAAATATTGCGATTTATGATTGTAATAATTTTAGTATGTAATCCAATCCTAGTAGTTATCACTAGATAAGAAAAGATGATATTTGACTATGTATTGTATAATTATCTTCAGACTACCCCCTTTTTTGTAATAATAGTAGCATAAACCTGTCTTAGACCAGACCACCCCCTTTGTTATATACCTCTAGTTTGCTATCAGAGGTTTTACCTATTCATTAATTTTAGTATATTCTTTTTTTTTTAATTCTGTTAAATTTCTTTTTTTTTTTTTTTTGGCTATATCCATTAATTATTTTACTGATGTAATGATTTAAGTCTCTATATTGATTCATACTTGATGCAGACCACCCATCAGTTGCATGCAGGTACCAACAACTCGGTGGCGTGCACTTTGTAGATGCACAA
Source organism: Bicyclus anynana (assembly GCF_947172395.1). Lineage (NCBI taxonomy): Eukaryota > Metazoa > Arthropoda > Insecta > Lepidoptera > Nymphalidae > Bicyclus > Bicyclus anynana. Next base: position 10,526,741 of record NC_069100.1, on the reverse strand, counting down.
ATGTACTGACTACCTAAGGACCCAATACAAATCTATATTCAAAACCTATACCACTTAATATGTTGGCCAAGGAATTTTCTAATTTTTTTTTTTTTTTACCTTTAGTGTACTAGTATACCCTAGTTAAAACCTTATGCACATATCATTGTAACCATCCGAATATATAATTCTAACCACAACCCCATAATAATTACTAATTTTCATAATTATACAAAATGTTGCAATCTAATAAAATGCTAGAAATAAACAAATGAGACATGGATTAAATACACTAGTGTATCTGCAAATAATAAACTGATTGATTGAATCTAAAACAACAGCAATAGTATGGTTAATTTACTTGTATGTAGAATCTATACATCTGCACATGACCATTAATGAAAAGAGAGCCCAACGTCACCCACCCACAAAACTGTCAAAATATGTCTTAGACAAATATTTTACAACCTATTTATGGCAATCTGTGTCTCTTTACTTGAAGTCCATACAGACTGGGCTCTAAGACAATTTGTGATCAATGATATTATTATAATTAATTATTTATTACTCAATTGTCACACAAGTAACTTTTTAATATCACCCTAAAAAAAAATCTCCAATTTAATTAATTATAAGATTTCATTAAGATGAATATCATAATATCTCTTAGTACTCTTGTAGATAAGCCGAATATAATAATATTCATGGATAAGAATCATTTACTGTGTTGCTGCAGATTGTTAATAACTGTTCTATACTAAATAGGCTGAAGGCATGTTGTCAACGCTTGAATAGTTAAATAGGTTTTCAAACATAACTACAAATTTATTTTTCAAGAAATCTATCAATCCAATTTCTTAAAAGATTTAAAAAAATTTATATTAAGTACATACAGTAATCTACATAATGATATATCTAAGCAAATCCTATCTGAAAATATTGTAATAGCTGTCTCAAAACTTGTTATCAGGTACCTACATCAAGGCCTAAAATAATACTTGAACCATTACATAAAACTTCATATATTTTTAATTTTTATGTTATTCAGTCATAAAAACTCACATATAACAAATGTATAGTTTGAAGTTACAGGCACAAAAAAAAACAATATTTTAGTTAATTCATTTTAGTCCCATGTCAGCAACGGATGTAATGTAGTTCTATAATTAAGATTTCTCAATATTACATTATGCCAGTGTCCTACATCCTAACAACCCTAGAGTGGTCTGTCTTCATACGTTAATTTCTTGAGCAGTGTGTATGTGTGTGTGTGTGTGTACTTTTCACTTAAATGATTTTGGTTTCCTAGATATAGTCATCTAACAAAAATGTTTTGACAATAAGCCAGACAAACTGACAACCTATCAACCATACTTAGTTTCACCTAGTGATTATTTATTCTTTGTAATTTTATTTCATATTAGTCACAACTGAATAATTTATGAGGCTGTTTAATCAAACTAATAAAACTCACCAGACACCTAGTTTAATATATTTAGACATCATTGGTATTTCTCATCCGTCAAACCAACAGGATTCCATCTCATATAACTCTGCAGCTAACACCACACATGCATCTTTGTATTTTGTTATTAATTTACACGTTCTTCTCTGTTCTCTCGCAGTTTTTCAAATAATATCCTCTTATGAGTGCTGTTGGACTGTTTGACTGTTTTGCTCATAAATATCGTCAACATGGTATAAGTGTGTTACGTTTACGTTTCTTCATTCTTGTTAGATATTGTAAGCATCGACAACCGACATCGCATAAATACTTTTACCGGGACCAGTGCGGCGTGCGTCCCATAGCCGTCAGTGGTATACATACTTAATGGTTGTACACACGTATGATTTTTATCGCATTTCTCGTAATGTAAACCACTGTTTCCCAAATTCACACTTCATTTAAATGCCGTTACATTTCTTTCTGTAGATCGACTTTAGAATGTAGGTAATGACATCGTGTTCGTAGGTACTCTCACTTCTGATAAAAGCAATGGAATAAAATAACACAAGCTGGAATGTATAAACTGTATTTCAAATAACTTATTACTCATTCTTAAACAAATCGTTACTTTGGTAGATGGATAATACATTAATTAAATAAACTTCACGCCACATAATCGCATGTTCGCCTCTTTTACATAGAGTATATATCACAATACCCTACCAACCTCAGAATAAAACCATTATCATTAATAAACAGTACAGATTAAAACATTTATCTGGAAGAAGGAGTTTTTATATGTTGTCTTATGTATTTATAATTATTTAAATAATTAAAAATCTAACAATATTATATTGCGTCTTAGTAGGCTTTGATGTCAACTATCACCCTGTAAACTATATCGTAGTATTTACGGGACACCCTGTATTATAGGCATCACTAAAGAACACTATAGTAGGTAGAGTCAACGACCAATGACTCAATCCACCGACTATTCGGTATCGCCGTACGCATAATCGATTTTGTTAATTTATTTTATGCACCGTTATAGACGATTCTTGTAATCGAGTTGCACAAATAGGCGCAATATAGTGATTTATTTACTGTCTTAACTAGGATGACCACGCGGTCTGTTGTTTTTATAGCCAAACGACAAATCTTGTGCAGAGAAATGGACAAATTTCAACCAATAGCGGCTCAACCGTAAATACCGTTAACTCTTTTTTTTCGTTCGGACAAAAGTGATGGGACTGAGACAACTGCGTCGTCATTGGTCGATATTATGTCTATTTCTCTTCTATTCTTTCTTCTATTCTATTCACTTGGTCGTATGTTAGGTGCACTGAGACAAGTCTTGTCCTCAGTAAGCTAAGTATCATACGAATTATTGTACATTTTTTTTTAATTTACTGTGTACTATTAAAATACAAACAAAAATATCACATGTTTCTTAAAAAAATAATATGTACCTAATTTTATTGTACTATTATTTATAGCAACAGTCGTTGGCAGTCGTTGACGTCGACTTCAAATGTTTATTTTAAGTTAAAAATTCAACCGACTTCCAACTCAAAAATAACCAAAACTAAAAAGCAAAAAATAACATCTTACCTATGTGCTACCTTCTGATCAGTTTGAAGGCGGTGCCAATCCAGTGTCATGTTTTAATTAAAGCCGTTTCTGAAAGAACCACAGAAATTTTGTAATTTAAACGGCTTGAATTAAAACATCACTGGCTTGGCACCGCCTTCAAACTGATCAGAAGGTAGCACATAGGTAAGATCGGAAGTCGGTTGAATTTTTTTTATTAAAATTTTTATTTTTTCATTTTTAGTGTTAGCATACCTACCTACGGAGTGTGAACAAAAATTAATAAGCAATTAGCTGAAACGTTATTTTTTTATGATAAGTATCTAAATCCTACAACCCCAATTTTGAGAATACTACCTTAACTCATTTACAAAATTTCACTCCCCCTTTATATCCACTTGTAATATGAATATCCAAAAAATCTTAACTTCTTAACTGTCCTTCGTCTTCATCACCAGACCCTTAATACAGTGACAACCCATCTAGGTGGAAAGTTCTCATCAATACTAATTTATCAAGTCCAAACACAAGGTAGCTACTGTGAACCGTCGAGGAGTTCTCTTCACTCTCCTTCGTCTTCATCACCAGACTCCTAATACAGTCACAACCCATCTAGGTGGAATGTTCTCATCAATACAAATTTATCAAGTCCAAACACAAGGTAACTACTGTGAACCGTCGAGGAGTTCTCTTCACTCTCCTCCGTCTTCATCACCAGACCCCTAATACAGTCACAAACCATCTAGATGGAATGTTCTCATCAATACAAATTTATCAAGTCCAAACACAAGGTAGCTACTGTGAACCGTCGAGGAGTTCCCTTCACTGTCCTTCGTCTTCATCACCAGACCCCTAATACAGTCACAACCTATCTAGGTGGAAAGATCTCATCAATACAAATTTATCAAATCCAAACACAAGGTAGCTACTGTGAACCGTCGAGGAGTACTCTTCACTTGCTTTCGGCTCCATCATCAGACCAACTCCAGACCTTCATAAAATTGTAGTGGTTTAAAATATCTTATGGAAACACTAACAAACGCACTAGCCGTTTCAACAATTTTCGAAAGTTCCCCTCGATTTCTCCAGGATGCCATCATCAGATCCTGACATAAAAAAAATGGGACCACCCTGGAACTAAACCCTCCAAAACAAAAAAAGAATTTTCAAAATCGGCCTATAAATGACGGAATTATCGCTGGACATACATAAAAAAAAAAAAAAAAAAAAAAAAAAAACATACATACAGCCGAACGTAGAACCTCCTCCTTTTTGGAAGTCGGTTAAAAATGGCAATTCACGGCAAAAAGATTTTTAAATAAATCAATGGCATACTATAAAATATGTGAATTTATTTTTATAAATACCAACATTCCACTTAATATGCATTGTGGATGATAGGTACCTATAGGTAAACAGAACCATCTCTGTAGGATCTAAATACATATAAAATGGTAAACTTTCCTTTTTTGTCCTCGTATCAAGCCTAGATGTAGTCACTCACTATTCTTTCCGCACATTTAAAAATCGATTCGTAACGGATTGCAAAATAAAATGATTTTTTATCGATTTAATTTATCGTAATTATTAAACAAATCGTTAACTTGAAGTATCTAATAGTGATGTGCAACAAATCGGTAATTTTATCGATAAAATTTTATAATGCGGAACGCGTTAATGGAAAAGAAAAGTTTCTGTAATTGTTATCGCATTGTATTTAGGTTTTCTTTGATGATCTCTCTCTCTCGAAATAGTGTAAAAGCTGCTTTAGAATTAGGAGCATCTAAGTTCGTTTGCTGGACTATTAAACAATGGTCAAACTAGTTTCTGGTGGCTTGTTACCACAAAGGCTTTGTTCATACAGACAACAGCTCAAATCTAACAAGAACAAAGTCTTTAATTAGTCCACTGCCCGCCAACTTTATTTTTTTTCCAAAATTGTGCTTATCTGCTATGCTTAAACCTGATAGAATCAATATCTCATATCGATACAAAAATATTTTATGAGAGGAAATGAATTTTGAATTTGGGATGTCTGACAGTGGCCAGGCATCATGCCTGGATGCCGCAATCTATCAATCGAATAATTAAAGCCCCCATTAACTCTACGGTAAAGCGGCCGGACTCATCACCGACCGTTTGCAGTTCGATCCCCTCCCGTTGGATTATTGTCATAACTACTCCTGACACAGCCTTGTTTCCTAACTCCTAACACTAATTTCCAATTAGTCGGAATATTGCTCATATTAAAAAAAAAAACTGTAAGAATTTTTAAAATTACGCGTACAAAGTTTTGCAGTTTGCAAAGGATACAACGTTTCAACGACCTCTTTAAGCCGGGTCAATTAGGCATAGCGGCGTCAATTGGTGAAATAATGTCACAGACAATGTCCATTGCTTAAACAATTGAAGTCCTAGATTTCCATCAACCAACTGTTGTTAAGAAGTGTTCCCTTGATTATATTTTTTCGTTTCAACTGCGTAGGTATATTAGTTTTTACAAGTAAAATAAATTAAATTGCCCTGTTACAGTAAGCGCGTTATCAACTGAGTCGTTTAATATAGCCAAACTGAATTGCATAGGTACCTACTTCACATAACAAGACTAGTTCCCTCTCTCCCTCCCCTCCCTCTATATACGAGTATAAGAGAGAATTTGGATAGAGCTTAAACCACAATACTCCAATGCGGTCTGATAGGTTGAGGATAAATAAACTTTACATCATATGGACTCGATAACGCGCTTAGTTTGGACGATGTATTTAAAAAGACCTATGACCACCTTGCGACTCAATCATCAGACCATTTCCAAGGTACCATTTTATTGTTTTGTGACAGTGAATACGCAATAAGATCTTACATATTATTATTGAACGTTAGAATGGTTCTAATATTACTTCACCTACCTACAAACACAGGGCAAATTAGACAAAAGATTTGGGTAGGCAGAACATAATTTGTTTCATTGTCTCATCCACGTGGTATCATATATCTAAACGTGCGTCTAGTTTTGACATAGTTACCGTTCAAAAGAGGCAATAAGCTCTCAATCCCACGCGCTGAGGCCACGGGTCAGTTTAGCGGACTTTAGGGTCAGCGCCGACAAAGGGGCGGCGGAACGGCTAATTTTAGTTTAGCGACAATCTAAACTCAACCTAAAGTTCTCCAACATACGGTTGTATTTATTATGATGCATGGGTGTATATATATATACCCTAATAAGGCATTAGATGATGGCAAATCGTTCAAAGACTCTCTGAACCACGTGAAAACTTACATTTGAGTAGACAACACATGTCGAGTCAAGTAGGTATTGGTGGGCTTTCTTTCTCCCTTTATTTTCAGGTTAAACCTCGATCTTGAAAGAATAAACTAATGGTCCTAAATGTCTGAAAAAATTATGGTCCAATACACATTGAAAATTCCCAAAATATTTTAATTAAAAATATATAAATTATCTAACTTTGCGAATGACCAGACTCAGGCTGCCTGTGCCTGCTGTCTATATTTAAAAGTATGTCAGGTGTAAAGATATTTTAAAATCTTAATAATAATTGATTATAAATGCAACATTTGAGCGTTTTTAAACCATAATATTGTATTGGCGTTCACCTGTTGATGCACTGGACCTGGAAATACTATTTAATAAATGGACCTGGAAATACTAAATGGACTTCGCCGCCACTACGTCCGTCGGCGTTGACCCTATCTGCCACCGAGCGGCACCCTTCACTTTCAACAAGACAATACTGCTTTGTCTGTTTACATTACTAATGATACGGTTAAAGTTTAACTGACGATTTAAGCCAAACAAAGACTTTTTATTGAAGTCTAACTTTTTTTGGTAGTTTTGTGCTCGCTACAACTTAACGGCATGTAAAAACACTTTTTTCGATAATAACACCCCTTGATAAAGTATATCCATCGGATAGTTACTTGCACTACGCGCGCGAATGCACTAACTAACCTACTAGTTCCACACATCTGCGTCTACGCACGGACCGATCGTGCACGTCATCGCATGTCCGGCGAGTTTTGTTTATAAAACTCGGCCCGACATCGCCCGCAGGCAAAGTCCGAACGGACTGAGCCTGCGGCGGCGACACCCGCGCCGCGAAGCCGCGTCTCACCGAAAACCCGGCCTGGATTCGCACGATCCAGGCTGCGAACGGTCGCGTAAGTGCGAGTTCCCTGGCAGGTGTTAGCGCCCCGTGGCGCCGACCCGCCATCAATCATGGAACCCCCGCGCGGAACTAAAAAGCCGCCGAAAGAAACCGCCGAGCCCAAGGCAGCATCGTCCACGAAATCCAGACGTCGCTCCACATCGGGTGCATCTGGAGACCGCCTAGGACACTCCGAGGGACCGGGAGTAAGTGAGAAGGCAACATCTCAGCGGGGTAGAGAGACGGGTGCCCCCCGCACCCCCTCCTCGATACCCCGCACCTCTCCACCGCGCCTCACCCCCGCGGTCGCCCGCGCAGAGCCCATCTCGCTCGCGCAGCGCACGGGAAAAAGAGATACTGATGTATCTCAGACACCCGTCGCGCCCCCCACCTCACGTGGCCCACGGCTCGTAATGTCGCAGCGGTACCATAGTGAGAGCCGCAGCGACCCCGAACCGCACACCCCCGCAACGCGCCCTCTCTGCGAGATCCTCGCGTCATACGAGGAACCAGGTACGAGTGCAGCGCAGACCCACCATCCTGCATCAACACACGGCATGGTGGGTACACAAGGAAAACTTGGGACCGAGCTACGTACGCCCGCCGCCCGACCGATGCTAAGCGACGCCCCTTCGTCGCAAGCGTTGGTCGCCGCGAGCAGTGGCGCAGCTCGGGCCCCTTCAGGGAGCAAGCCTGCAACTCCCAGACCTACCCAGTCACCGAAAGCCATCTTGGAGTCTGACCAAATTTTGATGTACCGCCTGGTCAAGGCGGGCCTCGGGTCGGCCCAATTTAGGAGAGCCATGGCCATGGACCTCCACGACCGGCAACAGGACCTCGACAACCAGGGGGTAGAGACCCCTACGGACGAAGAAATGGCGGAGGTTTGCCAACAAGCAGCGACCGCCCCCATCCCAGCTAGTCAACCTCCGACCTTAAAACGCCAGAGGACCGAGACAGAGCTGAACCCAGAGCCGAAGCAGCCCAAGACCACCGCGGCAGGAGCGCTACCACAGCGCGACCCTCGCCTTAGAGGCCAACAGGTCCACAGAGTCGCCTCCACTGACCAGATGGACACTACAATGTCTCCAGAACACCCGCAGGCCGCGCAGGCCTCCCAGCCCGGAGCTGCTACGAGCTTTGCAGATGCTGCGCGCTCTACACGCTCTACCACGCAAGGTAACTCCGGACCACAGCCAACCACATCGGCCAGCGACGGCGCCACACAAGCCTCGTCCCAACAACCTACAACGAAGCGGCCTCGCTACCCGCCGCTCGTGGTAGAGTCCTTCCCCAACTGGGCGCACCACTTCAGGGTGCTCAAGGGGAAGTTAAACAGAGCACCCAACGCCCGCCCATTCGGGAAGGGCATCAAATTCTCGCCCTCGGACGAAGACGAGTACCGCGTCATACAGCGCTACCTGGTAGAGCTGGAGAAAACCGAGACGCTGTCTTGGTTTTCATACTCCCTGCCGCAGGATAGAAGCCTCAAGGTGGCGATCAGAGGCGTACCGGTCAACACCGAAGAGGTAGAGCTCGAAGAAGAACTGCGCTCACTGGGATTCCAGCCGGAGCTGGTCCGACGCATCAGGGCCCGCAAAGGCCGGCCCGGCTGCATCTTCTTCGCCATAATCAAGCGCACTCCAGACTTCCACAAGATCTACGAGATCAAAGAGCTGCTCTACATGCCCGGTATTCGGATCGACGCATGGCGCGGAAAGAAGGGGCCCGCCCAATGTCACCGCTGCCAGCAGTTTAGGCACAGCTCGCACAATTGCCACCGCAAGCAGGCCTGCGTACGCTGCGGTGGCGAACATAGAGCTCACGAATGTCCTCGCCCACTAGATCAACCTGCCTCTTGTGTAAACTGCAACGGCCCCCATCCAGCTAACCACATCTCCTGCCCGGCTTACAAGAGGGAAGCCAGAAACAAAAAAGCAGGCACGGTAGCAAGCTCTACATTCCACGACCCCCGCCCCGCCCGATCCCAAACAAGAACGGAGGAAGATAGCGCGCCCTCCGCCCCCGGAGGATCGAACATCAGAACGCCGGCGAATGAACCCACACCTCGCGGTGCCCAGGTTCCGAAGCCAAAGAAGAAGAAGAATAAGAAAAAGAAGAAGAAGACCGGAACGCCTCCGGAAGAAAAACCAGAAGCCCCAGCTGCAACAAAACCAGCGAGCGGGGCCCAAGAGAAAAGAGCGCCTCGCCCGGCGACGTCAGGAAAGCCCAGCTCTACCGTCAGTATAGAGACGGTGATGCAGGTCTTTTACGACGTCCTTCAGGCGATCCAAAAAGGAGAAGATCCTGCCCTGGCGGTCCTCGGAGGTCTCAGTAACTTATCCCGCATCAATGGATAGTAGGCCTCTTCGGATCGTATACTGGAACGCCGATGGTATCAAGCCAAAGAGACTACTCACCAGAGCAATGTTACAAGAGCAAGATGTGGACGTTGCCCTCATAAGTGAGACTCTGCTGAAACCGAGCATACAATTTAAATTCCCTGGATACCACCTCTACAGGCAAGACGACCCAGACCATGATGTATGCGCGAAAAGAGGCCTTATGATCCTGGTTCGGCGCAGACTGGTCCACCAGATCCTTCCAGAGCGCAGACATCAAACGATTGAAGCACTAGGAATCGAGCTCCTCATTGCTAACCGCCCACTCCATCTTTACGCGCTCTATCGCCCGCAAACTACATCGCTATCAACAAGCGAAGTCGGCAGCCTGATGGACACTCCCTATCCAGTGGTACTTGCGGGCGACTGGAACGCTAAGCATCCGGCTTGGAACTCATCCAGGACATGCTCAAACGGACGAGCTCTATTCAACGACGCCGATAAAAACGGGTATGACGTCACAGGGCCAGAAGTTCCAACGCATTACCCACATAACGACAACCACCTGCCTGATGTCATAGATATCGTGGTGTCCAAAGGGCTTCCCAGCCGTCCGCTACTTACAGTCCTGGATGACTCTATAGGGTCGGACCACATCCCGGTCCTGTTGACCATCCCGGACAGCATACAGAAAATCCCAAAACCCCGGCCCAGACGGAGAGTGGACTGGGATAAGTTCGAGAAGAAAATTCTAGAGACCATCCCCTCCAGGAGCGCCTCTACTCCGGAAGAAATAGAGTCTCTCGTAACGGATACCACGTCGACCATGCGAGAGGCTCTAAAAGAGGCCACCACGGACATTACCGACGACGGTGTGAGGCCATTCCTCCCTTTCCGAGCCAAACAACTGCTAGAAAGGAAAAGGAAAGTGCGGAGAAAATGGCAATTCACCCGATGCCCAACACTGAAGTCGGAAATGAACCAGCTCTCGGAGGAGATCAAGAACTTACTCAACGACAAAGCAACCCAAGAATGGGAAGATAGCATCGATAAGGCCAGCGAGGACTCTATGTCGCTACATAAACTCTGCAGGAACTTAACTAAGACGCCGGAACCCAAACGGCCCTTACTGCACGAGGACGGTAACCTCCGTTATCGTGCAGAGGACCGGGCGGGTATACTAGCGAGGTTCCTGCAGAAACAGTTTTCACCCAACGAAAACCACGACGAGAGCCACACCAGGATGGTGACTCTACATAACCAGAGGAACCACCCTGGAACCGAAGACCCAGATGAGGAACAAATCTTCTTCACTCCAGCCCAAACTAGAGCAATCATAAAAACGCTGCAAGCCAAGAAAGCTCCCGGTGCCGACGGAGTGACAAATGCAGCGCTACGTCACCTGCCAAGAAAGGCAATCGTCGCCCTGACCAGGCTGTTCAACTGTATTCTGCGCGCGGCCCACTTCCCCAACAGCTGGAAGCTCGGGCATATTATAGTGCTGCCGAAGCAGGGGAAGAACCCATCGAAGCCCGAAAGCTATAGGCCGATAACTCTCCTGTCGGCCATATCAAAAGTATTTGAAAAACTCCTACTGAAAAAGATAGAGCCACACTTCAACGCCCGGCCAGAGCAGTTCGGCTTTAGAAGTGAGCACAGTACCACGCTCCAAATAAGTAGAGTGCTTCACATGATAGCCAGCGCAGCTAACAAAAAAGAGAAGACGGTAGCTGTTTACATTGATATGGAGAAGGCCTTCGATAGAGTCTGGCACGAAGGCCTACTCTACAAAATATCATTAAACACTACGATTCCGCATAGAGCCCAAAGAACCATCTGCTCCTTCCTAGAGAACAGGCGATTCCAGGTGCGGGTAGAGTCCGAGTTATCCGACGAACATCCAATTCGAGCAGGCGTTCCGCAAGGCAGCTGCCTTTCGCCCACGCTCTACGCCATCTATACAGACGATATACCGACAACGCCGGGGGTGCAGCTGGCATTGTACGCCGACGATGCCGCCTTCATCACATCATCTATGAACACCAATAGAGCTCAGCAAAGGATGCAAGCCCAATTAGACTTGCTACCGGACTGGACACAAAAATGGAGGATGTCGATAAACGTAAAGAAGACCCAGGCCATGGTGATGGGAAGATACTTACCACCAACGGAGTTAAAATTGCAAGATCAGAACATCCCATGGTCCAACACGGCCAAATACTTAGGCGTCACAATAGACAGAAATCTGACAATGAAGACTCACATCAGAAATGCCGCAAACAAAGCCAGAGTGGCCACCCATCTGCTGTACCCAGTGCTCTCGTCTCGCCTGCCGCTGAAGACTAAGATAGGGGTGTACAAAACATACGTACGCCCCATTCTTACGTACGCGGCACCGGCGTGGTATTCCCTAGCAGGCGAGAGCAACAGGAAGACCCTGAGAGCCCAACAGGCGAAAGCACTGCGAAGAATAACAAATGCCCCTCGATACGTGAGAACTCGAACAATAGAGAGAGACCTCCGTATCGAGGAACTAGACGATGTTATAAAGGACCAGGCTGTCCGTGTATATGCCCGGACGAAAACGGCGCTTCACCCTCACATTAGGGAAATAGCGCCGTGGCACGCGCGCCCACCCGACAGGATGGCTCTACCTAGAGACATCCTGTTGGGTAACCATCAAAGAAGAAAAAAATACAACTGCAGCCTCTACATGAAGCCCTGCGAGGGCCTCATAACACAATAAAAGAAAAGGAAGAAAACCAAGAAGGACTAAAATAAGATCTCCAAAGGAGGTCAACCCAAGGACCGTAGTGTCGCCACACTACGCGACGATTGGCCACACGCAGGGGGCATTCGCCCCGATCGTGTCTCCCCCCGGGCCCTTGCGGGCCCGAGAGAAGATAATACTCGTATATCCATCACTATGGAATTACCGACAAATTTAAATTTTTATATTTGTTGTTGTATATCTTTGCCATTAATAATTAATTACCTATTGTAACCAATTTCTATGATTTTAATGAAATCGTGTCACCAATGCGTTTAATTAAAGTGAATTTTGAAAGATTTCTTATACTAGGGTCAGTAAGGGACGTGTTGATAAGGAAAGGTTAAAAGTCGATCTTAATCGAAATCGTTGACTAATAGCAATAATATTATTTACTATCGCAACTCGTGAAATTCACAAATCCTGCGGGATTCATGATTTATTCCGCTTCAAAAGTTACACCAAAATGGTTCCATGGTTTAGCCGTGAAAAGGTAATAGATAGACAAACGGATTTTCGCATTTATAATAGGTATTAAGAAAGATTATGGTATAGTATGGAAATCAGGATTGTACAAAGCGTGCACAAGGTTTTTAACTAAGGAAGGCACGTCCAAATTGTATAAAATTGAAATATACACTTAATGAGTCTTTGAGGTAGGAAGTTTATCGATCGAAGTCAAGTGCACACCACTGCAGTAGTAGTAGTAGGTAACTGTTATCCAATAAACAGAATATTTCATACAATGAATGTCACCGTAACAGGGCGCCTTGATCGATGGCCTTCTGATAGACAATGGGGTTTCTTTGCCTCGCGACTGAAATATCATAGCGTTTATGATACTTGACTCTTCGCTATGTGATACTACTGTTATTTTATAACCTAGCGCATATCTGCGACTTTGTCAGCGACTTTAGACCCACCGCACTGTTCCAATGCGAATTAGCAAGTAGCGTGATAACGTTAGACTGTGTAACTATAAATATTTACCAGCCCCTGAATTCTGTAAAGTTACAAAGATGTGACATCGCTCATTATTGGCAACTATATTATAACCTTATCAGCCGATAAACGTCCACTGCTGGAAATAGGCCTCTTGCATGGACCTCCAAGCACAACGGTCTCGAGCCACCAGCATCCAGTGGCTCCCTACAACCCGTTTGATATCCTCGGTTCACCTAGTGGGGTGTCGACCAACACTGCGCTTTCCGGTGCGGGGTCTAATAAAACTTGTTATAGGCAAATATTACATCGACGAGTATAAAATAGCGGAATCACACCCCCAGATGTCAACGATAATGACCGTGACTGAAGGCATATTATTGTGCTCTCTGAAGCACCGGGGTATTACACCCCGATTTCTAAATCCGGGAAACTGTGAATTTCAACACTCAACAAGGACTCAAAATTCAAAATTCATTTATTTCAAGTAGGCTCAGTTTACAAGCACTTTTGACACGTCAGTTGACTATATGTAAAGATTCTACCACCGGTACGGAAGGCAGGTTCTGCTGAGAAGATACCGGTAAGAAACTCAACAGTTGCTCTTTTGAAAAAGACATACAGTATTATAATTTACAATTGATAACAATTACAATTTCTTATAGTTTTATTTCCTGTGTAAAGGTGGAAGCTGATCCAATGGCCTCCAAGCACCTTTATCGTTAAGGAACTCATCAATAGTGCAGTAACCTCGACTAATTAAATGTTTTTAACAAATTGTTTAAAATTGTGCATTGGCAAGTTCATCACATCACTCGACATCTCATGATACGGAGCCTTATTTGATAACCACTGGACCAAAGAGGTAATTTATGACACTGCTTGAACTGAAAAAGCAGTGGAAAAGACAGTGGTGTGCAGAGACTACCCTGCCCTCATTACGAATCTGTATTGAAGAAGGAATTTTCAACTGTACGTATTCGTACGTATAATGCCTACCCTAGCTAAAAACTTCGCCACGCCACTGGGAAAAGAAGTATAACATGTCGGGATTTAAAAACAAAAACCTATTAGGTACAATACAGTCATATTACGGTGGAATTTCTCCCACAGTTATCGCTGAGCTTTGTTAGTTAGCGTGGAACTAATTGTGCGGACGTTGGCTTCGTTGATCGCTGTTGTGACTTGAACTTCAAGGTGTCAATTATATTTGAGCCTCTATAGCTCGATTGTTAAAGCCGGAATGTGATCAGAGAGGTTTAGCATTCGATAGCTGCCCGTTGGATTGTTATCGTACCCACTTCCGATATAAGTTTTTCGCTTAGCTAGAAGACTAGAAGCGCTGCTTGACAAAGAACTGAACTTAAGTCATCAAATACCCTCATTGTTGCAACAACTTCGTACAAGCACCTCCTTTTTAAATACTATGAATGTTACTACCACCCGTACTCGAAGAACTAGTAACAACCTATCTGTTTGTCAAGAATCTTTATCTACTAGACCACGGATTCTACCCATCAGGTTGGTCTACCCATCAGACACCAGCATTTTGTAAAACTAGTTCTTTGTATGCCATGCGAAATGTTACTCTGACGGTGGCTATCCACTTAGCATCTGGGCCATCTGCTTGGTCCGTCGATTATAATTTAAAAAAATAAAATAACCACTGGCTCTAACAGAGCGACATCTCCAAGATGTCATTATTTTATTACAGTTAACGACAGCTCGCCATACGTTTCGTAATCTGGTTTCTCTCACCATATGGTGCGCTATAGAGCATGCATCAGTAAATTGTGCAGAGGTCACAGGTCATTGACCTGTCTCTATTTTTATATTTTCACATCACGCCACCATGTTAGACTACTTCATCATTAAACATGGTGACAACTGCATTAAATCGCAATCGTCTTGTCTTATCGTATCACTGCTTCGCCTATGACTTTATCGTTAGTGTTTAACACTATCATTGATTTCTGGGCTAAAAGTGTACTGTTTTGTGCGTAAAATCTATCATTTTATCCTATAATCATTTTACTCTATGGTTTCAGGAAGGCATCTACTTTATAGATGCAAAAATGCAGTGCCTACCCAGACCAGCCACCCAGATATTTAAATTAATCAATACACTAAACAGTGCATCCGTCAAGTCAAAGCAACGAAAATAGTTCACATAAGATTAGAAAGAGAGGTCAGGGTACGAAACATTAACCTTTTTGTGTGATTCGTCGCCGCGTGTTGCAACTGCAAGCAACTGGCACAGATTATAATTACATAATGTTTGGGTCAAGAAATCCAGACAACCTTTAGAACCCGTGCATCTAACACTCCAACCGTCAACCTATATCTTTTCCTTCAGCGCTACATTGTACTAATATTAGGTATAAAGTTGAAGAGTTTGTTTGTTTAGTTGAACTCCCTAATCTCAGAAACGGAATAACAAAATAGTTCAAATTGATTTTTTTTTCAATTTGGATACTCGCTAATTGAGAAAGACAACTATGAAATAGATATTAATGATTTGGGACCGACGGTTTAACATGCTCTTCGAGGTTCAGGGGTGTAAGACTGCCAACTTCCCCGGGCTGAGAATTTTTACTACAAAGAAAAGCTTAGTACTGGCAGTATATGGTGAGCCAAGGTGTAGAAATAAAAAAAAAACACATTTAAGCCAAAAAGACGTAAATTCTGAAAAATAATATTCCATGCATTCTATGTTGTAAAATTAACCGTTCTGCAGATAAAAATTAGTGTTGTAAGTCATACTCATTATCCCAAACAACGATAATATTATGAAGTAGGTAAGTACCTATATTTTAATACTTATAATAACTCTGAATGCAAATGTCTTCCTATCATAAAAACAATAGTTTCACTTTAGGTGCGCCTCGGTCGGCTGACAACAATGGCATTCTAAGGAGCCAGGTAAAGGTTATTGTTGCAAATACACCTACGTTTCAACCAACATAAAAACAAGAAGATTCTCTACATCCGATGTGTATTATTAATTTATTAACTTTACGTTAAATAAAATAAAATTTAATTCCGAATCTTAGAATACAGAGAATACAGAAACCCGAATGTATCTATATGTACCTCCATAGTACATAGATTTTATTGCTTCTTTATCTGCTAACTGATTTGTTTCTTCTTTTTTTAAATCTTCAGGAATGCATATCCATCCGGTAGGACCAATAAATTTTACGATTAAAATATTCCAAACGATCTTATGCTATTTTGTATAATGAAAATTTCATGTAACACCTAGTATTAAAATGAATTTCAAGTTTTCTTTTGGATTTATCTAAATGTCATATAATTCATGAAATATATAATTTTAGCAATGTTTTATTTGCAGTGTAAAAGTCCCTAGTAGAGAAGTTAAAATGTAATGCAGACATTTTAAAAAAGTTAACCTTACCTACAACAAAACCTATAATTTACAAAACCGGAGAAAATACAAAGTAAAAATTAACCTTTTAAAAAACCTGAAGATCGTTAATCATCGATAACAATTTATCGAGGTAACACGCCCATCACTATTTTATTTTTTGCCCACCCACGCAAACTTTTTTTAATCCTTATACTAGGAAGAGGCAAAAGCTTATCACTAGAATGCTTAACGGTTTTATTTTAAAACTTTAAACTGTTTTTAATGATTAATTGAAAAAAATACATAACATAAAATTGGTTACATCAAATCCTGTTTTCGAATCACTTCAAGCATCCTTTCTTAACTGTTACAAAACTTTGCAATGCATTATGCCAACCGACTAAACTGACCACTTTACACTACCCTACTTAAACATATTAGTTTAATTCACTGACACTTCTATGCTTAACTTTATTTAACTAGTTAATAGTTTTAAGTTTATAAACGTAATCGAGATGCGCTGGCGTCCGCGCCTCGTTTTGACTGGCTATATTATGGAGTCAAGATATTTTTACCTGAGAAAGAAAAAAAGTTTTGTTCTTACCAACTTTACTTTACTAACATTTTATTGTATACTCTAGTATGTCACAAATAACGTTGGTATTCGGTTGTATAATAAAAGTGCACTAGTGTGGCCATTTTGAATCGACGACACAATGCAATATCAACTTTATATGATTAGATTTAAAGTTGAAATTCTTTTAGAGTATAATCAAAAGCTCCATTCTGCGTGTAGCTATGGAGCAGGCAGTTGTTCTGAGTCATGGGTTCTCAAACGTTATGAAGACATTTATTATTGGCCTATTTCAGTTACTTTGTGGATCGTAAAATTTTGTAGTCACGTTTCCATAGATCGATATAAATAGGAAAACCATGTATTTTATACAGGGGATTTATGAACAATAAGTCATACATGAATCCTTTAGAACACAAAATATTTATTTCTTTGGTTTATTCTATGGCGTTTGTATTTCTTCCAAAGGTAATTAATAAAATATATATTTGTCGGTATATTTTAATAGTTTATGTTTTTAAAAACTTGCCTGTCTATCATTTGAATAATGCGCAAATGATAGATTTATTTTGCAAAGAAAATCCCAATAACTCGATAAAGTTAGGTTCCTACTAGGTATTACCTAACTAGACCTTTGAACACTTAACCTTAAGCATTAAGTATTTTTAGTCTGAAAACCTACTGGAGTCCAGTTGTACTAATAATAATATTACCTAAAGCTATTGGTTTTGTTCAAATTACATATTAGGTATGTTGATTGTTGATATCTCTCACATAAATTTAAAACACACTTCACAACACGGTTGTGATTCTTACACGTTACACGGTTGACAAAGTTTGAGAACAACTGGACAGGACCCGTAGCACGAAACCTGTTTAGTGCTGAGAAATAAAATAACAGGCCCCAATTTGATATGAATTAACTCATTTCGATTGTTATCTAGCATTCGGCCGCTTTTGGACTACGTGTGAATCCCTATTGGGATTATAAAGAACAGTTCAAGTGGTTTAATCGTCAAGCAACTTCAAGAACTTGCACCCTCCAACATCTTTATATAAACAAGACTGGTAATTAAATAATTAACGGAACAAGCAGATGGCCACCTGATCTTATTAGCGAACTGTTCCTCTGTCTGTCGAACTTAAGGTCTTAGCACGCAGTCGTTCGAACCACGTCATATCTTAAAATATTATTAGGTACTCTCTTCTAAGACGTCTTAATACATTCCGTCAACTCAAGAGAGTAATAAGTTTTAGCATATATTTCATACTAAACCCCGATGTCTTGCTTGCTTGACGGCAATACATGACCGAAGCAGTGGGGTGCACAAAGTTAATAACTAGGGTAGGCATTAGACATAAATGAAATAAACAAAATAGGATGTCTTCTTTATTGAGGGGCTTAGCAGGGTAGATAGTGCATTTTTGCATGAATGAAATGCACTGGACGGAAGTACTTTCCCGAAAGAACTTTGTTTGACGGAGCCCTACTTACTACAGCTATTATTTTTCATTTAGATATTTTGGTGTTAAAACTTGTTGGCATTGGCAAATTTTCCATAAGTCGTCGATGCTTTTAAAAAAGCGATAGAAATAGAACCAATATAAAACGCTTCTTTGGTTCTTTGCTTGTTATAAATTGCGGCCTCCGTGGCGCAGTGGTATGCGCGGTGGATTTACAAGACAATCAGCTAAGGAACGAACCTAGGACCTCCGGATTCGACCGATTGGGGTTTTCTTAATTGGTCCAGGTCAGGCTGGTTTGAGGCTTAGGGCGTAGCTAGTTACCTCCCTACCGGCAAAGACGTAGCGCAAGCAATTTTACGATCAGGTATGACGTGGTGAAGAAACCAAACTGGGTGTGGATTTTCATCTTCCTCCCTAGTAAGCTCGCTTTCATCTTAGACTGCATCATCACTTACCATCAGGTGAGATTGCAGTCAAGGGCTAACTTAATAGCAAGAGCATCATTATGCTTAATTTTCCTACATACTACATTTTTTTAAACTCTATAATAAAGACTAACAATAAATTAAAACAGATTTTATTAATTTTCTACTTACAACTAAGCTATTATAACAATATATTAAACAAATGATACAGTTAAATTTTAAAAACATTATTCTGAAAGTAATAATGAACTGCTTTAATCTGAGTTCAAAAAAATAAAAAAAGTCAATCTCTGGTTGTAATATAGACAAGAATTTTGCTGTTGATATATTTTTTAATTCATTTTAGTGTCATAGACAATTCTTTTTAATTTATACACTGGTCTTAGGCTTTGGCATCCAGGCTTCAACTTTAGGTCGGGTGGTGCTGTATGGTACATACTGGCCTGTTGTACCAGATAAGTTCTCAGTGTGTTCAGCCATCCATTTGTATTTAGGTCTGCCTGGGTCCTGGAATATGATGTATGCAGAAATTAGACTTTGTGGGAAGTTCTTATCAAGTTCAATAAAGATATTTGGGTACTCTAACACTAGAGTATCATTTTCAACCCATATTCGGCTCACTGATGAGCTTGAGTCTCCTCTCAGAATGAGAGGAGTTAGGCCAATAGCCCACCACGCTGGCCCAATACGGATTGACAGACTTCACATATGCAGAGAATTAAGAAAATTCTCTGGTATGCAGGTTTCCTCCCGATGATTTTACTTTACAGTTTGAGACACGTTTCTTAAAATGCACACAACTGAAAAGTCGGAGGTGCAATTTCTTCTGTACACAGAATCACTTAGCAGGAGCTGTAAGTTGGGAATACCTATGAATTGCCAAGATCTTTGAGTGTTTAGGAGTAATCCTGAACATTTTAGTCTTGTCCATGACAAACATACTTACACATGGTTTACAAAACATAAAAAAAACATAGGTTATGGAAGCACTCGGCTCACCTGGTGTGGCAGAAGATCAGTTTTGTAATGCAACCATCCATACCACTCAGCAGGGACCTGAAAAAAAAGTAGCCAATGATTAGTGAATAAATGAAAAATATTGAGTTGCTACATTACATATGTTTGATAGGTTTACTATTTTTTTCACAGGCCACACTGTACCAGTGCAGGTTAGCATAGATAATGATTTCATTATCAATCAATCAGTTAAAATCCGGAGGATCTAAAGTCTTAGGGTAATTTAGAATTGGGTCATTACAACATTAGGTAACTTACTATACAGGTAGCCTTAAGTTGAAAAACCATAGCTAATAACAAATCACGACATAACCACGCGCGCCGCCCGCGGTTTTATTGTGTTGCATGAACAAGCTCATGACTAAGACCCTACATGCAATCAAAAGTTGGGCATATTCTGTTATGTGAGTTTTAGCCATGTTTATAATTCACTAGCTGACGCCCGCGACTTCGTCCGCGTGGAAATTAGTTTTCCACAAATCCCGTTTTCAAAAATACCATGGATTATTCCGGGATTAAATGTAGCCTATGTGTTAATCCAGAGTAAATTGTATTTCCATTTCAAATTTCAGCCAAATTTCAAAGATCACTTCAGTAGCCACAGCGTAAAGGGGGAACAAACATACACACACACAATCTTTCACTTAATAATATTTGTGTGATTACAGATGCCATGCAGTTTCACCTGCATAGTTACCCTTCCTGTGGGAATGGGAACAGAAGACCAGTGCTTGTGGATTCATCACAAATGTAGCACATGATGAGTGGTGACCAGTGGTGGTATTAGCTTTATTTAATAATAGCGGAAGCCCGCAACTTTGTCTGCATGGAATTCAGTTTTCACAAATCCCACAGAAACTGTGGATTTTACCGGGATAAAAAATTACAGGAATACAATTTAACCTGTTGCTTGTGTATACTGTAGCTTTTGGTTGGTGAAAGAATTTTACAAATCGACCCTATAGTTTCAGAGCTTATCCAATGCTAATGAATAAACAATTAATATTTCTTTCTTTCTATTTATTTATTTATTTATACTTTATTGCACAAAACAAAAACAATAATAAAGAAAACAAAGGAAAACATAGAAAACAAGTATGTGCAAAGGTGGTCTTATTGCTTATAGCAATATCTCCCAGACAACCTTTGGATAAAGGAATTAATGTATATTAATATGAATTCTTTCTTTAGAATATAAGTATAGATGATTAGCAGAAAACACTATACCACTTATACCAACACTATATTCCCATTGGAAGTTAATCTATACTAATTTTATATATAACTGAAGAGTTTGTTTGATTGAACGCACTAATCTCAGAAATGTCTGGTCCGATTTGAAAAATTCTTTCAGTGTTAGATAGCCAGCGTCAACTAGTCAATAATAAACAGCATGACAATAATATGGTCAATATTAGTGACATAGACACTAACCTGGCTGGCATCATAGTTCATGTTGAACTTATCTGAGTACTCCACCCATCTGTTCCTGCTGTAGAAGTATCGTGGGTTCTCGTAATATTTGTTGCCGAAGCTATCTTCCCCTACCAGCTTGCCGTCTTTTAGTTCTTCTTGTCTGTAATATTTCAAATACAATATTGATATATATTTGAACTAGCTGTGCCTGGTTACTACTGCGTAGAACAGAAAAATGTACCTGTGCACAATATATTTATCTCGATTTAAGTAAATTATTGAAATACTCAAGTGTAAGAAGCGCACAATAAACTCAGACTGTTGTATTGATGAAGTAACATTAAACATAAAAGTAATAAGAACGCAGGAAAATAATCAAAATATTACATAATAACAAACACTTTTATTTACCTGTATAATTTGTACAACGATCCGAAGACGCCACCGTTTTGGCGTATCATACTCAAAACCGTTGCTACCTTGTCTAGAGCAAGGATTTTTATTATAGAATTCGACATTTTTAAAGAAAACTTGCCCCAAATATTATTGATCAGGAATCGTAGACAGACAACATAACCTCTTCCAATTTATGACATTGACATTTGAGATTTGATTATTTTGACATTGACAGATTTTCCCGTAGGGAAAACGCAAAAGTATTATACCAAACAGCCAAAGACATTGAAAGATTTTTTAAAAACGACTCTGTGAACTGGCTTTACGGCTCTAAATTCTAGTAATTTTAACCGACTTTAAAAGCTATGACCATAAATTATTTAAATGGCTCCACTCAGTAACGTAACGTATCGCGCGAAACGATAGCTGCGCATAAATCACCTAACCGCTACACATTTCAAGAGTCTCAATAGCTCAACGGTAAGAGCGGTGGGACTCATCACCAAGGGGTGGTGGT
This sequence comes from Bicyclus anynana, assembly GCF_947172395.1. Classification (NCBI taxonomy): domain Eukaryota; kingdom Metazoa; phylum Arthropoda; class Insecta; order Lepidoptera; family Nymphalidae; genus Bicyclus; species Bicyclus anynana. The sequence continues at coordinate 10,504,326 of NC_069100.1, read as the reverse complement.
CCCCGCCCCGTTGGTCTGTTGTCGTCTTAGACCATTAATGTCGTATCTATTCCAAATACAGTTTTTCCCGACTAGTTGGAGGAATATTGGTCACATTTAAAATATGGCAAATATTCTTTATATGAAAAACAGTACACACTCACTCCCAGTGCCCTAACCTTAGGTACTGTGTGCCTAGTGGGAGTTTTCAATATTTTCATGCTGTTACTATCGCGTTAACGTAAACGCGAATTCATATGGAATTGAAACAGTTGTGCCACGAGATGGCGCTGTTTCAATTCCATAGAAATTCGCGTTTACGTTAACGCGATAGTAACATTATCAAACTGCCACTAGGCCCTCAGGTGCATAAACTAAATCAAGTCAATGTAAATGTTTATCTATCCTATTTTACTCATAAATAACGTGGCATTCTATTGGTGAAAAAAAATAAAAAATCGGTTTGGTAGATCCAGAGACTACAACCTCACTAACTTGAGACTTGGGTGAAATTAAGTTTTTAACAAATCCCGCGGGAAGCATGGGCTTTTCCGGGATAAAAAGTAGCCTATGTGTTAATCCATAGTAAAATCTATTTTCATTCCAAATGTCAGTCAAATCACAGCAAAATTGACAAAGTTTCATACAAACTTACATTCCCTATTTTATCCCCTTGGGGGTAGAATTGATCACTTAAATAAAGTAGCGGACATTTAATGTAGCAAGTAGACTCTTGTATGAAGCTCATTAAATCATACCCTTGCCAAAATTATAATGGGTGGATGGGTGTAATAATAAATATAACAAGTTGCTCTTTTTTCAAATTTTATTAATAAAAATTAACCATTTTCTTTTTTCTAATTTAATTCTACGCTTACGTAATAAATATCGATTTTGGAATAACGCTTAAAAATTAAACAATAAATAATAGAAAAAAAAAATGCTATGACTTTAACAGTTATTCGTTTGACAAAGTATAAAATAATAATTTACATCAATTATGTAACTGTTCATGTTGATATACATATAATTAATTGCATCATAGAGTTGTACAAAATCTCTAACTTAAAAGAATATCTGTGTCATTTTTTACAATGAACATTGTGAAAGGTGTGATAGTAGTTTCATACCTTTCCAATGATCATGTTCAACAAATTGTTCAATTATGTAATGAAGAATTTTATACTTATTAAAAAATGTACTTATAGTGCGATACAAAAGAGTAGAAAATAAATAAAGGCGCTGTCGTTCATAGGGTAACCCTGTGTACTGTCAGCCATTTGGTATTGCAACTACCGTGATACTTGACATTAATCGATATTTTGTTCTATACGTAGGTAATATAATGTTCTTATTTTAAATATGATCGGTTGAAAATAATATTATTTATTAATTTAAATAAATTAATAAATATATTAGGAAAATACTTACTATCTAGCCCGGAAGTAAGCATTATGTATTATCGGTACTAAAATAGGTTATTACATGGTTTACATTTATTAAATTTCAATAAATTCAAGTCAATCTAAATAAATTATATTTAGTGTAATTTGTCTGATAAATATCCGAATTTCCACTATGATTTTATAAATCTCATACAACTGTCAATAATGATTGGTTGCTCTATAGTGACAGATCTTTCTGATAATGACAGTAAATGTGGTGTTGCCACACAGCAAATTTAATTCCATTTTAATTAATTTCTACTCTTTTTATGTCGCACTATACAATGTTGTTCACAGTGCATATGACACTTATTCCGTTTACCTACTCAACTTTACATAAAGCCTAGAAATAGGTACCACGATTATTAAAAATTGGTATAGTAGGCGCCAAACTTCTAGTCCGCTCTGAACACGAGGTAGACGCGCAGTGTACAAAATGCAACTTCAGAACTGACTACAAGTTTAGCGCAGACTACATCTTTCTATATTTGATATTTAATTAAAAACTTCACTGCTTGAACTGAGTTTAAACATAATTTAATAGTTTAAATTCAATTTATAATTTTTAAAGCGAATTAAAACAATACATATGACGTATTGAAATTTATAATTGTTCATACAAAAGTGAAAACTTGTATTGATAATAATAATATATATATTAACATTAATAACAAAATTAGTTGTACTATTTTTAATGTCATTACAAAAATTTATTTTCGCTATACCTACTAGTTCCTATTATTTTTTTTTATTCGCATCTATCCATAGACAATATATTCTTTTACTATCTTAACCTTTGACACCTATCTTAACTATGTTATGTATCATATACTCATTGTGCAGTGTTTATGGTATTATTTCAGTGATATGTAATTACCTCTAGAGACACGATGCTCAAAAGGACTTGACCCAAAAACATATATCCAATAAAAATATAAAGAAAACTATTAATATACATGTAATTGTACTGCTATGTTTTAGCAACAAATAACACAGATTTTTTTTTCTGAAAATTAAAGTGTGTTGCTTATTAGGATTTTGGGTTTGCTCATATCATTTTAGGATCTTATCTCTAAATTGCTTTTTATCTGGACGCTTAGCATGTGTCAACGACAATTTATCTCGTGACAAAGAAAGATATGTGTGTCGACCAATACAACGAAATCGAAAATATCACTATCTTTTTTATTTTGTTTTGATATCGTCCATTTCGTCGCTATTGGCAGACAAACGTATACAAGTATCTCGTAGCGCGTTACGTACTGGACTTATAGTTCCAATACGATGTATAAGCCCGTATGGGGGTAATAGCAAAGATTTTCTACTATTAGATATGTTACGTGCCTACAAAATAAATGCAAAATGTGATCCGAATTGAGCACACATGCACAATTTTGTGTTTACTTCCATTATATATTTATGTATAAATAGTTTTTACACTTCCTGATCACACAACTCGACATTGTAGACAATATTTACATATTACTTAGTTAATAATAATATTCAAAATAAATTTCGTTGTCTACAATGCGACTCAATGAAATTAGGACAATTAGCTACTTTTGCTCGGCTCAGTTTCGATGCGCTAGTGACATGTCTAATAGTATAAAATCTTTGGTTCCAATAAAAATAAGGGAGTAGATAGTTTAAAAAAACCGGAAGTACTGTAACTTAACATCAGATGAGATCACAATCAAAGGCCTAACTTTTTGAATAAAAAAATATATATGTATTACTATCTCTCTTACTCTAACGTAAACGCAACATATTTTTATTCATTTACTCGTACTATATTATAACATTTTATGTAATGTTTCTAAAGAACAGTACCTACTCTAAAGGTAGTAATATATCACTTTGTTTTATGCCTCAGATTAATGAAAATTAATATAAATATTCACAACTTCTTATTATTTGTCCATTTACTATTTCAAATCGATAGTTGTAATCAACTTAGTTTCCATTTCGATTGCAATCAATACCTAACATCCTTTCAAAAATAAATCTAATTTAAAATAACATTACAATCAAGAAAAATCAGCCAATCATTTCAATATGTACAAGAAATTATAAAACTTATTAAATAGAATTGTCCCTTCATCGACATTTTAGTTAAAATCAATATAATTTATTACATAATTTAATCATATTAAATTGATTTTAAGAGAAACAAAATCAAAATCCATAGCATTACATCGATTTAAAAATCGATTTCAAAATATTAAATTGAATTCTATAATATCTATAGACACAACTAATGTTCCATATCACTAAAACTAATTGCTAAATAATATTTTTTCCAACAACTCAGTCAATCGTTTCATTGTATCGCTTTGAACTCGATTGCAGAATAAATCGATATGCACAATCTATTTCATTCAATTATAATATTCATCGCAATCACGAATATTCGGCGACTATTCAGTATTCGTCCAAAAATGGCAAAACAGCAAATTATAAACAAATTAAATTGGCAAACTACTTTCGGATCGGATCGGTATCAACCCATATTCGGCTCACTGCGGAGCTCGAGTCTCCTCTCAGAGTAAGAAGGATTAGGCCAATAGTCCACCACGCTGGCCCAATGCGGACTGGCAGACTTCACACACGAATGCAGGTTTCCTCAGGATGTTTTCCTTCACCGTTTGAGACACGTGATATTTTAATTTCTTAAAATGCACACAACTGAAAAGTTGGAGGTGCATGCACCGGACCGGATTCGAACCCACACCCTTCGGAATCGGAGGCAGAGGTCATGTCCACTGGGCTATCACGGCAAAATAATTTACTAAAAAGTTATTTTTATAGTTTATTACAACTATAGGTACGCAAGCCATAATATTATATCTAAGTTCAGTAGTTTGAGCTGTGTTGCTAGATTAGTCAGTGAGTACTTTTTACATAAAAAAATAATTTCAAAAAGTTTCAAATTAGCAAACACTGTTAGTAACAAAGTCTGAGGTACTTAACAGTAAAAAAAAATTGCATAATAAACATCAATATTTAGAGGTCGAATATTCGGCCTCCTCTTCGGCCAAGAATTTGGCCGGATATTCGGTATTCAGCAAAATCGCTATTCATAACATCTCCAATTTACACCCAATACCATATGAAGAAACTTGCACCAAAAATGTCATTTAAAAATCCGAACTTAACATATCAGTCAACCATTTTCCTTTTTTATATAGATTTTTTTTTTTGATGAATCCCAAGAAAAACCACCAAAACTCACAAACCATACGTATTCCTATTCTATACTGAGTATCACAATCAATAATTATATTGTACAACAAAATCCATACGAATTACTTGCTAATTATTGCAATGTATTATATATATATATATATATATATGCCTATATACAAAGATTTTCTACTACTAGATATGTTTACGTGCCTACAAAATGTTACACAGCAAAGTGATCATAATTTAACTACATTATTTATTTGTGTATATATAGTTTTTACACTTCTTGAAGAAACAACTCGACATTATAGACAATATTTAGGTATTCATTGTATAAATAACTTTCGTAGTTCACAATGCGACTAAATGAAATCAAGACAATTAGCCACTTTAGTCCGCCTCAGTTTCGACGCGCTAGTGGCATATCTAATAGTATAAAATCTTTGCCTATATACAACATAGAGTATTTGTATTTAGAACCGTCTTTAACCATTACAATACCCATAGACCACAACAATTTTTTGTTCCCAAGCGCGATAGGTCCAATTCTTATATAGTCAAATTCACACGCGGTAGGTCTTATTTGCCAATAATGCATTGATGCATTATTTTCATTTTAACACAAAATTACTAAATCGATTTTCATGAAAATTATATGGGACCAATCTGAAAGTATTTATACTCTTTCAAACAAAAACCTCCGTCTTGTAAATCCACTGCGCTACAGGGCCCGTGCGTAAAGTTTTACTTCAAAAAATAATCTTAATGCATTTATTTCTCATTTTTGCGAATATCGGGAACCATCCAAGACTTAGACTATTTTTACCACCAGGATCAAAGACTACAACCTTCTAATATATTTTAGTATAATACCCAAATAATCATATATCATACCACTATCTATCTCGCTTACACGTGTACATATGTCGTATTGTGTAACAGAGACATCGATCACTTATTAAAAAGTGAATGCACAATCAGCGACCAAAAACGTCCCCATTCAATGAGTGCCAAACACAACTTCTTGGCACTCACTTCACGTAGTCGCATTTGCAAATTCAACCTTAAACTCAATTATTAAGGTTGAATTTGCTCTGAATTTGAGATTTTATTGAATATTGGACTACATGTAAAGGCCTTTAGGTATAATTTTCTTCACAGCCAGTTTTTAAGTGAAATTTTCTACATGATCGTGCGCCCTTTTATTATAAGAGGTCAATGAACAGAGATGACCTATTCCGGGTGAAGAACGATATAACTTGCTACACATTATGAAGATTAGCACATATACGACAGTTCTCACATACCGCTGTCTCGCTCTAGCATATATACGTTACGCTTTGTGTGACAGCGACGGCTTGTCCCGGGCAGGATTTCGCGACACATTCGGCATTGCCCCCGACCAATCAGCGGCCGCCGGCGCCGCTCGGTAGAATTTGGTAGAAGTTCTATTGAATATTGGTAGTAATTCGTTCGCCTCGTTCGACAGTGCCTGAAATTTTAAAATATGTTTTTAAAGTCTTTTAAAAAATAGAATTTTAAATTAAATATTGATATTTTATGTACAATTTAAGTCAATTTTAATTTTAATGTATTTGAATTGGTTAATGTTAATTTATTCTTAATTTTTAATTTGTTCGAATTTGAATTTATTATTTTAATTTATTTTGTTTGCTTAATATTCATTTTGTAATTTAAGATTTATTGTCATAATTATTATTCCCGATTGCTCGAGAAACGAATTGGGAAAGTGTAATGTTTCTCTGAGCACATGTCATGTATATAAATAAATAAATAATATTCACTTAGCTATACAAGATGTCCCATAATTAATGAATCAAATGCAAATGGGAAATACACTACCTAAAGTCAAAAACTAATAGAAAATCCGTAGGGCGACTATAGTTCATGCGCTGTAGCATGGTGCGGGTGACAGTTTGTTTCACTCTTGAAAATTTGCCACGATTTACGATAATAGTACGTATTATGAACATCATTAAACAACTGTCACCCGCACCATGCTACAGCGCACATAGTAAAAGTTATATTTTTGCCCACGCTTTGACCTCGTTAATCCGACCTTGTCGCAATATCGGCTCTTAGAGGATATCTATTAACTATAATACTAAGTATAATCTACTAACTACCTCACTGCCAAATTTTATCTTTGTACGTCAAGCGTTCAAGGACCTCCATCTTGTAAATCCACTGCGCATATCACTGAGCTACGCCCTACGGAAGCCGTCGACTGGTATGATGGTGATAGTGATGGTGGTGGTGGTGATTGTGGTGGAGGTGGTGGTAATGAAGAAGTATTCACCTTGAGGTATATGACAGCGTCGGTGCCGTACCCCTCGCAGGAGATGAGCACGAGGTCGCCGTGGAAGTAGCGCGCGTACAGTCGCGAGATGGGCAGACCGTAACCGTACCCTGGAACCGTCAGTTATACAAATTATAATAATGTTATATGACCTCGCTCGATCTCGTATTGGCTCCTGCCGACGCTAGGTGGCGCGACTTGTGTCCATAAAGAGTAGGGATTTAAAGAGGGGTAGCTATCGGTTGGCGGGAACGACTTGCGATATAAGGTGCTCGTCGTACGGTCGGCTTCGGTATGCTCGTTGCGTTTAAGCCGTCTACATTTCTTGTCGTGTAATTTTTTATGACTTACTTAGGATAGGCGGGGAGAGTGACTTGAGTGGAAAAGGGCAGTGTTTGTTAACATTCAAAGACGCCTTTAACCCTACACACAGCGTTCACAAGTGCGTGACTCCACTCAAGGTCGGTGACTGTCATTCTAAGGTCTTATTTTGGGTACAGTTGGATTTGTTAATTAAGTTGTCCTGACAAATATTGTGAATCATAAACCTTTGTTCGAGATTGGTTTTCTTATCTTTTTAAATACACTTTTGGAGCCTTCTGCTAAGAATAAAATCTTTTTACTGCACTAATAAACGATAAATAAAATTATACCTATTGTTACAAGTTCCTCGTTTACAGGTGGTATTAACTTTCATTATTTATGTTATTGTAGAGGGGAGGTATCAGTGTTGATATAAATAAGAGGATATTTGATGACTTGAACAGTTGTTTGTGAGGCAGCGTAGACGCCGTCATGCTGCCAGTCGCGTTAGTGATTTTGTGCAATAACGTTTTGTGTTGTAATTATTGTTTATCATAAATTGTTTAGTGCGGGCATGGAGAATATGTCAGGCAGGGAAGGTCGTCGTCTTCGAAGGAAGGAAGGGAGTGCCGATGCATTCTAAAGGGATCCCTTAAACCTACTCTCAAGGTCACAAGTCCGTGGGACCTGCTCGAGATGTTTCCTCTATCACAAAATAATGGAACAATCTCTGCCGCTGCTACCTATCACGTCACTCTATTAAAGATTCAAGGCAGTGCCAAGCAAAATAGGCAGTGACTTTTTGGGCATATTATAAGATCGTATGTTTGTAAAACTTCAATGCCAAAGGCTCCGAATCTGTTTAAGTTATCTGTCTTTCATTTTGTGATGGAGTACCAGCTTGTGCCAGTAAAAATAGCTATCTCGATTTCTCTAAAGGAGATACCCCCTGTTGGTGTCACAAACTACCTCGATACCTCCACCGCCAGAATAAAAAATCTTGACAGACAGACGACCATCAAAATGATCTTTTCCTTTTGAAGTATCAAGCCCTAAAAACCCTAAAAAGGTGGTCACTCACCGGCAAGTGGCACGTTGTGCGAGTCTGACTTAGAGGGTTGCGGTGCTGTGCTGTACATGTACTTGAAGAGCAGGTCGGACACACTGCGCGATATGCCGCCGCCTCGGTCTGATATCTGGAATTAATATCATCATCATTCATCAATGTCAACCCATATTCAGCTCACTGATGAGCTCGAGTCTCCCCTCCGTATGAGAGGGGTTAGGCTTTAGTCCATCACGCTGGCCAAATGCTGATGGACAGACTTCACACACAGAGAATTAAGGGAATTCTCTGGTATGTAGGTTTCCTCACGATGTTTTTCCTTCACCGTTTGAGACACGTGATATTTAACTTCATAAAATGCACACAACTTAAATGTTGGAGGTGCATGCCCCGGACCGGATTCGAACCCACACCCTCCGGAATCGGAGGCAGAGGTCATATTCACTGGGCTATCTATATCTATATAGCTAGTATATAATTACCTAAGTATAGCTGCCCCCCCTAGATAAAATCCTGGCTACGCCCATGATAGTAGACAAACTATACCTGAGTCTAATTACAATTTCAAAAGGTACCTTAACACTGACGTCTTCCTTGCCGCTCACCAGGTTGACCTGTATAGGCGGCGGGTCGTTCTCGTGCCTCTCCATGACGGCGCGCATGCTGTTCTTGAATAATTCGAACAGCATGTGGTACAGGTGAGACGGCACGTACACTATCGGCATTGGCTTGTCACTGGGCTCTGGAAGAGAGAAAGAAGCTTTAGAGAGAGGCAGGTCATCTCCTACCAGATAAAAATCTTGCTGGAGGTATGGTATGTATTGCACTCATAGTCACGAACAAAATTGTCTGTCATTTCTCTTTTCTGAGGAAAACGAGCTTAGATTTTGTATATATCTTATACTAAAACTAGAAGTTTTTGCCCGTTTTTTACACAATTTAATTACACAAAAAGGTATTTTTACGGAGCTCTTTAACCAACGAACACGATTACAACTATTTAACATCGATTCTATAGAGACAGTTTTTATAATCGCATTAGATCGTTGATCATATACTTTGACAGAAAAGTAACGTCTAGCGAGGCAGGTCCTATACAATAATTGGTCTGAGGCCTCGAGGCTAAGCCTCCTTGCCGGCGCAAGGCGCGGGAGATCTAGTTCCCCTGGTCATGTTCTTCCTTCCTTTCCGAGCCTTTCAGCCTAAGGGTTACGCAGACTGCAATTACTCGCTATCCTGCGCTATGGTGTCAAATTCGATAAGTTGCCGTTGCCGATGCCGTTCACTGACGCCTGCCGCGAGCCTAGCTGTTACTGAGCTGGTCTACTCCTACTCACGTCCGTTCTGCAGCAGCTCCAGCTCGGGCGAGGCGAGGTAGTAGCGGTCGCACATGAAGCGCGCGTTCTCGAACGCGTCGCGCACCACGGCCGCCACGTCGCACGCGGGGTCTATGGAGCCCACGTGCCGCCCGCCGTTGCCTATGCCGTTCACTGACGCCTGCCGCGAGCCCAGCTGTTCACCGAAAAGCAGCGCTGTATACAAAAAAAGCAAGTGCTTTAGACCAAACGGCTGAAGTGAAACTTCTTTGAAATACAACAAAGAAAGCGCCATCTATGAGCTTCAGGCATAACTGCATCGCAACAGGTGTACAAAAAGGGATTGTTTCAAGGTTCTCTTAGCAACGCCAACTACTGGTAACGATTTTTGGAGTCAAGCATAGGCAAAAGAGTTATTAAATAATCACAACCGGATGAATGGTTTAGGAATACATAAAAGTACAAACAAGTAAATTCATTAATATAGAAGATAAATAGTAATGATACGCTTTTTGACCTCAAAGTCACGACCTCTTTATTCCGCGAATATTATCATACTCATTATTAACACACATACATAAATACGTACATATTATGTACTGATGACGTATACTTAATACGAATTCTAACGAATGACACGATCTGTAAATACCTAAACTTTAATTAAAGTAAAAGAAAAGTACTTAATATGCAACAAATATTGCCTTTTGCATTTTATCTTAGTGGCCTAGGAAATTGTTTCATTTGCGAGTTCCAAGATGACGTGAAAAGATACTTTTTGACATGCACTTCAGATTTTGCTTCCTATTCACGCAACGCATTTGTTTTGTGTACGCAAAATTCTTGTAATTGGATGACATTTTGAAATTTTTAGGACCACGCGGGCCGAAGCCATGCTAGACGGCACTGTTTTTATAACGACTCTCCCAGAGAGGGACAAAATTATTCAATTTGCAGCTCCGAATACGTATTGTATATTCAACACTTCAGTATTTTACGATAAGTGATAGAACATTGCATATACAATAAATAATTATACCTTTATTATTTAGGTTTCATGTAAATTTTATGATAATAAACCTAGTTATATTATTTCATTAGTATTCAAATATTCGTTTATTTAATGTAGGCATTTTATTATATACGGGGCCCGGATTACTGTGGCCCCTTACGTGTGAAAGCAAAAAGGAGTAAAATATGATCCGCAATCACTTAATCTGGTGCTTCCTGGGACAAAAAAAAATTATATGCGGGCGACGGGCGGAAGGACTGCTCGGGTGTGAAGTTGTTCGCGCGGGGCATTGCTACCCCTCTCCCGGCCCGCGCGAACCATCCGGAGTGTTATGAACGAATTTGTCAAGCTACCATGTCCAGCACAGAAGGTCGATCGGCTGTCAACTCAGACCAATTATAGAAGGACCTGTATCGCACTCACAGTCACGAACAAAATTGTCTGTCATTTTCTGAGGAAAACGAAAGCTTAGATTTAGTATATAACTAGAAGTTTTTGCCCGTTTTTTACACAATTTAATTACACAAAAAGGTATTTTTACGGAGCTCTTTAACTGACGAACATGATTACAACTATTTAAATCGCATTAGATCGTTGATCATATATTTTGACAGAAAAGTAACGTCTAGCGAGGCAGGTCCTATGCAATAATTGGTCTGAGGCTGTCAATGATGTTGATGATGTACTCACTGTGCTGGTTGATGAGCATCCGTATGGATATCCGGCTCATGTAGAACCGGTCGAGGAAGTACTGGATCGAGTTCTCTATGCCGGGCTCCACCTCGTGCGACTCCTTCAGCTCCAGCACCCCCTGCGCCATCGTCTGCACCACGTCCGCGTGCCGGTTCCTGATGAGGACCAGCCTCTCGCAGAACCTGGAATATTTGAAAAATACCAAAAGCTTTATTTGCATACTATAGCAATCATCACGCAGTTTTACTCGCGTGGTTCCCGTTCCCGTAGGAATACGGAGATAAATTCAGGGATGCTATATTGCCTATAGCACTCGGGGATAGTACAACTTCCCAACGGTTGCAACCCTTAGCAGGGGTTTATTCGAAGAATTCCAACGAAGCTATCTGAGTCTCTAGCGCCTCATTTTTAAGGCATCATCATATAAATCATGATATTTTTAATAAAAAAATTATCATGAAGAAAATATATAAAAAGTCACTTAACTAAACTTCGACGATTAATGTTCTGAACCACGGATATAAGAAGTCAGTTTAAGTGCTTTATAATCTGTGGTCTGGACCTTCAAAACCTACTAAACTCCGCGCCATGAACTAAAATTGACAGCGCCTTACACAAATGAGCGCCATCAAGACATTAGCGCCGCGTCTACGGGACTTGTTTCGTGGCGCGGAGTCTACTCGTACCTCTCAAAGCTCTCAAAGAAATAGGGTTCTATACTAATATTATAAAGCAGAAAAGTTTGTATGTCTGTGTACCAGTCGAATTGTACAAAACTAAAGTCTCATGACTATAGCTTGACAAATTCGTTCATAACACTCCCGATGGTCCGCGGGGGCCGGGAGGGGGATAGCGATCCCTCGCGCGCACGACTTCACATCCGCGAAATCCTTCCCTCTGCATTCTCGCTGTCCTTCCCCTCCCGTCGCCCGCGTATCATGGGCGTGTCATCAACGAACTAAACACTAAAATAGACTTTCTTTAAAAGAGAAGGGGGATATAGTTTGGGAAACATTGTATAAAAGTTTCAGTGTTTAACACAGGGACGCACTCACTGGCTCAGCACAGGTGGTTCCGGCTCTTTCTTCTCGAACTCGATGATCTCCTCGAAGGAGCGCTCGTACCATTGGTTGACCAGCCCTAGCGACGGCATCCGCAGCAGGTTGTCTGGCAAAAGGGCGATCTCCTTCATTATGTTTGCTAGCCTGTAACAAAGATGCATAACGTTGAGCCTGGAGTCAATGATGCTAGAAGAAAAAAGAGGTAGATAGGTTATACGCGGACCGCAAGTGGCACGTTAAAACTATGCTAATTAGCAAACCTGAGCTCATCGCCGCACTATCATCGCGCCGTTGACAACGCCGCTGGAATATTTTTTGTGTGCCAGTTGTAAACTTAGAGAGATTGCTTATAGTAATAAGGCCACCTTTGCATGCTTAGTTCAAGTTATATAGTTCAAGTTTAGTTGTTGCAAAAATGTACTTTAAATCCATTTGTATATAGAACACTTAACCGCATATATAACGCGCTGCAACGCAATTTGATCGATGCGTGTAATGTTAATTGTACTTTGGTCTCATAGACTATGGCAGTGGTTCCCAAACCACATTGAGCTCCGACCCACCTCATAAAACATGTTTAATTCTGGACCCATCCCTAGGCCATTTCAAAATGAGGGCATAAAATATCAGTAACGCTTAAAATACCCTATTATTTGTAGACAGAGGGAAAAATAATTCCCGGACGCGAAGTCACACGACGCAGGCCAACTGAGAGTGTGTTACAAAGTGCCCATATTTTTCATTTGTTTTTGTTACCTGCCTCATTGGTCTCGTGGTTAGCTGGTTTAGCTACGGACATTGAGGTCCAGGGTACGAAACCCGGGTCAGGCCAACAATAAAATACATTGTGATTTTTCTTACAAGAAAAAACTAAATAAAGTTGGAATCTTAGCGGTCTTAGCATATCCCCGTGCCTCGAAGAGCACGTAAAGCCATCGGTCCAGCACCTGATCTTTCAGAGGTCGTGTCCATCTGCCGTACCATAGGCCTATGAGAGTGAATTAATTGGAATAGAGAGTGCACCTATGCTTGCACACACACTTGTGCATTATAATATCTCCTGCGATCATGAGATTTGCAGCCGTGGACGTGGTAAAAAAAAACAATTCAGTCAGGAGCATATGATTCTTTTTTATTTGTCATTAAATTGTCAACATCACAGACAACAATAAACGCTGATCTGTCGGGTTATCTTATGTTCTAGGCCCACTCAACATTCGCTCGCGACCCACCAGTGGTCACGACCAATACTTTGGGAACTCCTGGACTATGGTATTGTTTGAAAGTTATATATTTATGTTGGTATACTTAATTACTTACTTATATACAAAGGAAGTGTCAGCTTATACTTAGCGCAAACAATGCAAGTACGTTCGCTACTGGTACTTACACTATAACTTATGCTAATACTAAGTAGTAATTGTAAGCTTCAATAAGGCTCCATTCACACATACGAAGAGTCAAAATGAAGCGTTGCTGCCACGTTATTCAGATAAAAAACGGAGGAAAAATATAATCTGCTTCACTCATAGTACTTCATTAAATCAGCCACTGACGATGAAGTAAGCTCACATGTCTGCAGCGCTAACGGCTTGACAGCCGTTAAAACTGATCGTGTGTTGGTCACAATGTGCATGACATTATGCCGATAGCGACCAACACAAGGTCAGTTTTATCGGACGTCAAGCTCTTAGCGCTGCAGGAATATGGGCTTATAGAATAGTGAGTGGCTAGCATTATAGGGCAATAGCATTTTTGATATGGCAGCTCTTATTTATAACAAACTAGCGGACGCCCGCGACTTTGTCCGCGTGAAACTCGATGTAAACTTTCAACTACCTCTACCCTACCCCTACCATACCCCTACCCTACCCTTACCATACCAAAAAAAAAGTAGAAAGTATCCTATGTCCTTCTCCTGCCTCTAAACTACCTCCCTGCCAATTTTCAGCTAAATCGGTTCAGCCGTTCTTGAGTTATAAGTGGAGTGGAGTATAAATAACACGACTTTCTTTTATATATATATATAGATTACTAGCAAATTAGCTAATAGAAATTTAACTAAATTTACTTCATTTAACAGAAAGGATTTTGATATAGAATGAAAAGTGTTACCCTTCTGAAGCGTCTATGTGTTTCCTAATTCTTTGGTATCTTTAAACATTATCTCATTGATTGATTTTATAAATTATTTCATTCACACTACGGCATTGTAATCTCATGCCGGACAGGAAATAAAAAGATAAATTTAAAAATGCAGAACGTTAGATTAAATAATACAGCATTCAGTTCAATAGGAAATACTCAATTTTTTTTAATTTAATTAATTTCACATTTGAAAGTAAATAGATTACGCAATAATCAGTTCAATCTCTAGCTAATAAAATGTGTACTCTATTAGCTTCCACTAATGAATCAGAGGGCCTAGTGGCAGATAGGAGGTTGATACTGCTACTGTCACGTAACGTAAACGCGAATTTCTATGGAATTGAAACAGAGCCATCTAGTGGCACTACTGCACAACTGTTTCAATTCCATATAAATTTACGTTTACGTCAACGTAACGTTAACAGCATGAAAATATTGAAAACTCCCACAAGGCACACAGATCAAAATGAAATGCCATTACCAGGAACGTGACATTTTGGAAATTGATACATTTCATTATTACTGCAACCATAGACTTATAATAGAATAGGCAGACGGTATCTCGCTGTCAAACAACTGAAGCATTAAGGAGTGAAAAGCAGCCCATTATTTGATACAAATTGTTATATAACCATTTCGAAGGTATACAAAAATCGTTATTAAATAGCTCAGAATAGAGAAACGATAACAGTCGGAGTTAGATAGATATAATAATAATTATTATTAATTGACAATTGTTAGATAATCATATTCTGTGGTTTAGGGTTAACCGCAAAAAGCCTGGCAATGAGCATTTAATGGCATTAACGATTAATATATTAATTAAATTTATTTTCCTTAATCAACAGAAATATCAGATCGTAAGGCTTAGGCATCTACTCTCCTATAAAATATTAACGGATCTCCCGCGGTTTCACCCGCATATTTCCAATTCCCTTAAGAATACGGCGATAAAATATAAACTATAGCACTCGCAAATAATGTGGCTTTCTATTGGTAATAAAATGAATACATTCAGAGATCTCAAAAACTTATCTATATATATAAAAAAAAGTCGTGTTAGTTACTCCACTTATAACTCAAGAACGGCTGAACCGATTTAGCTGAAAATTAGCAGGGAGGTAGTTTAGAGCCAGGAGAAGGACATAATATACTTTTTTTTTTGGAGGGGTAGGGTGGAGGTAGTTGAAAGTTTACATCGAGTTTCACGCGGGCGTCCGTTAGTTTATAATAGAAGGTAATTAAAAAAAATAATATGTTTTTATTTCAGTTGTATTTGTCTTTCTATCTATCTATTTCTATCTAATATCTATCTATCTATCTATCTATCTATCAGTGTCTGCGTAGTAAAATAATGTATAGGAATGTAATTGCAAAATGATATCATCATTGCACTTATTATTCCGCGCGTCGAACGAACCTTGACACTTGACGCGAACAACAATGAGTTTATTGATGTACCCGTTGTTGTTGTTGTTATTGTTGTTGTAATGTTTAGCCGTACAAATAGAAGCAAAAGCCTGTGACGGTCAGACCTTCGTCATTTTATAAAAGCTGAAAATTTGTCAGATCCAAAATTGGATAGAAGCAGGCGTTACTTTGCGGAAGTTCATCATGATTATATAATGATTTATTTATTTTGCTATCATTCGCGAAAATTCGGCGAACCCATGCGACAACGTCACCCAGGTCCGACAAAATACTCTCTACGTACAAAAAAAAAAAAATTTTGCAATTGCACGTTGTAGAGTCAACATCTCCTGAGGATGCTCCGGTTTCGGGGTGAAACGTACGTAGAGAGTATTTTGTCGGACCTGGGTGACGTTGTCGCATGGGTTCGCCGAAATTTCGCGGATGATAGCAAAATAAATAAATCATTATATAAGATCCAAAATTAAAAAAAAAAAGTGTGTGTCAGCTCCGACGCACGAATGGAGTTTACTCTTTCAGATCGACTGTCTAATTAGGTGTGTGTTGCCCCGCAGCATACACTATGTACGTCTCATTACTTACGCCTGAAAAATGAAAGGTGCGCAGTATAGGTTGCGCACAAAAACGTAACGCTGTCATTCGTTCATCTAATTTTACTGCCCATATTTTTTCATACCGGGGGCTATATATGAAAAATCGATTATTATTCTTAAGGAGTAGGTATAATTCAAATTTTGAGCAAAGAGCTCTACTAAAACCTCTGATGATACAATAAGGTACCTACATTATACGTACGTAATTACCTACTTTTGCATATTCCTACTATAATGTTGTGAGGTCGACGTTTTTGGGGACGGGTCAACGACCTACAGCGTAGGTACGTACATAAACGTTTCAGTTTATTTTTATTTGTAACGTAAAAATAATTCACTGTTTCCACCGAATACAATTGCTTTAAAGTTTTAGCCACAGCAGCCTATTATTATTTTTTATTTATTCTTTACATGATAGCCCTTGACTACAATTTCATCTGATGGTAAGTGATGATGCAATCTACGATGGAGGCGGGCTAACTTTCGGTTTCTACACGACATCGTACCGGAACGCTATATCGCTTGGCGGTCTTTGTTGGTAGGGTGGTAACTAGCCACGGCCGAAGCTTCCCACCAACCAGAACTGGGCCAATTAAGAAAATCTCAATCGGCCCAGCCGGGGATCGAACCCAGGACCTCCGTCTTGTAAATCCACCGCGCATGCCACTGCGCCACGGTGGCCGTCAAAACATTACATCTTTTGATAACTATGGTGTGTACCTACCAATGAAAGAACAGGTGCACTCTATTTTCAAAACAAGATTGAAATCCAATCACAATACATTATTTGCGATACCAATGGCCACAAAAATATTTTACACATTATATAATTTATATTCATACTAATTCTATGACTTTAACAGGTGAAACATGGACTCGAACTTTGGACGACATCGTTAACTACCAATATTCGACTCACTATTGAGTATAAGTCTCCACTCAGAATGAGAGCAGTCGGGTCTTAGTCCACCACGCTGGCCAAATGCGGATTGGCAGACATCACACATGTAGAGAATTAATAATTAATAAAATTCTCAAGTGAGCTTACGATTTTCTTTCTTCACCGTTTGAACACGTGATATTTAACTTCTTAAAATGCACACAAATGAAAAGTTGGAGGTGCAGGCCCCGGAACGGATACAAACCTACGCCCTCCAAATCGACTTGTCCAGGGGCCACTGGACTCCGTAGTTGTAGTATAAAAACGATTTTATTTTTCGTATTATCAATAGATTACGATAACAAGTGCGTAACATAACAAAGTAAGTACTAGAAAAATAACCGTAAAAAAAAAACATAAATCTTGAACAAATATTTACTTTATGATATCGCGTGTATAGTACAACACACAGCTGATTCATACACGACCTTCGATACCAGATAATCGACATTGCTTTTGGCTTTTCTAACTAAAAATATTATCATATTATAATAATTATCCATAATAATCTACACTTCCATACTAATCCGTTCTAATATTATAAATGTATAATCTGTCTGTCTGTTACCTTTTCACAAGTAAGCCGTGATAAATGGAACATTGAAGCTAGAGGCTATTTTTATCCCGGAAATATCCATAGGTCCTGCGGGTCTTGTCAAAACAAATAGAAATTCACGCGAACGGAGTCGCGGGCGTCCGCTAGTTCTTTTATAAACGTGACTAATGCACGCTATTGTCGATCAATTATTCTCACGTTTCTGCAGCACCCACGACTATAACTGATCTTTTTTGAAACGCGACTTTTTTACACGACTTTTGAAACGTCTTCGTTGCCGTTTGCGCTGCAGAAACGTGAGAATAATTGACCGTCAATGGCTGACTTAAAAGGGTCGTAGCACACTTTGACGACAGCGCTTCCGCAAGGAAAATTACTAAAGATTAAGTACATATCTTTGCAGTGCGAATCAGGAACAAGGAACCAAAACCGTTTAGTAGTCGTCCAAGAAGTATCGACTACGGAGGTTGTACTAGTGTCGAATGATAATTTTATACTATGGATAGGTTACGTCCCTACAAAATCACTACAAAAAAAGTGATCCGAATGTAGTTAGCTACACAACTGAACGCATACATGCACAATTTTGTCTTTAATTACATTATACATACATACATTTAAGAAGCGACTGAATGAAATTAAGTCAATTTTCCACATTTGTCCGCCTCAGTTTTGATGCTCTAGTGCCTGATCTCTAGTATAAAACATCAGAGCTAGTGCCTGACTGCGATGCCTGGCGGATCTGTGATAAACTATGTAAGAGGAACTAGATCGAATAGTTCCTATTAGCACACATCAATCAAAAAAAATTGTAGCTTTGATGCTCGTAAGATTTGATTTTTTTTTTATTCTTGACAAGTTAGCCCTTGACTAAAATCTCACCTGATGGTAAGTGATGATGCAGTCTAAGGTGGAAGCGGAAGATAGAACTTAGAAAAGCAAAATATGGCACAAACCTCACTGGTAGTTCCTTCCTTAGGAACAGATACGATTTTCTTTCGCACGCGTTCAATCCTGAAAAGAAATGGCACCATGAGTACAAAAATGGAAAATTCTATTTATTATTTTTGTATTTATTAGCCTATACCTACCTAGCAACTACCTACCTAGTACCTAGCAACTAGCAAATTTGCCAATAGGGCAATCGCCAAACTGGTAGAGTGGGGTCTAAAGTCAAAGTCCCCCTCATAAAAAGCTTGCGTGTTAAAACAGAAAGTAATTTAAAATGGGCTAATGATAATGATGATTTGTCAAAGTATAGACTATTCCAAACAAGCACCTTGGTATAAGACACAGGTTCACTGGTGCCCCGACAGTGTCCCCCCCAAACCTTCTTGTAGCTTTCGTAAATGTAACAATATCTCCTATGGTAAGTTGGTCAGGAATAGCTGAGTAAGTACTAACTGCTCACAGTACTTAATATCTGGTGTGGTAACATAAAAAAACGTGAGCATAGAATAAAGCAGGAAAAAACAAACTTTAATCCTATAAACTACGCAATAGGTAGCACGACACGTAGGCTTAATTATAATGTCCTTAATGAAGGTTAGGGTGTAATAGGATACCTACAGTCAGTCAGTCGTATTTGTTTTGGTGCACAGAGGGTATGCATTACATTACTGGTCAGGTGGGGTCAAGTGACATGGCTTGACCACAAGGACTTTATTGTTGATAGCACAATGTCAAAGACAATCTATGCAAGCTTATAAATACTTAAGTAGGTACCTATCGTAATAATGCATTATGGATCCATATAAACAGCCTCAAAAGCTCAACGGTCAAAAGCGCCGTCTCTCACGCCGAGAGGTCATGGATTCGAACCCACTTCTTTATCTACTCCTAACACAGATTTTCTATTTAATGGATGGGAAGGAGAATATAAGTCATACTGAAAATATATGGCAAATACTCGTATTGTTAAAAAAAGTAAACTAGACAAAAATAGATTTTTACCAAGGACTTAATAAAATAATTGGAGATCGCTCGCAATGTCAATTGATAGTTTCTTGTTTATGTAGGTACGACTGTTACATCATGTGGGATCATCTAAATCAAAATCAAAATCAAAAAACATTTATTTCAAGTAGGCTCAGTTTACAAGCACTTTTGACACGTCAGTTGACTATTTGTAAAGATTCTACCACCGGTTTGGAAGGCAGGTTCTGCTGAGAAGATACCGGCAAGAAACTCAACAGTTGCTCTTTTGAAAAAGTCATACAGTATTATAATTTACAATTGATAACAATTACAATTTCTTATAGTTTTATTTCCTGTGTGAAGGTGGAAGCTGATCCAATGGCCTCCAAGCGCTTTTATCTTTAAGGAACTCATCAATGTTTAGCTAAAATCTAAAATTAGTAAATTACATAAAAATAAAATAAATGGTAAATTAACATGTTATTAAACTAATACTTTAGTAATTTTGATTCATTGCATTTGCAAGAAACAAGTTGGGAATAAGCTGCTTAGTCAGCGCTTAGCTACCAACTTACTAGATCTTAGGGGAGAACAGGTTTTAAAGTAAGTATACAAAAACAATAATTAGTTATCAAGCCGCTGTGTAAGTCAGTTGGGTCCCAATTCCCATTAAGTACTATTCAAGCTAGGTGACAAAGTTTAACAAGGGCTTTATTTAAAACTCAAGGTCAATTTAACAAAAGCTAATGTTTTACTTGAAACCTATAAAAATACGCCTTCTCGTTTTAATATAGGATTAATTAAGGAAAGTACCAAAAGCTATCTAAAGTTAATTGTTTAAGTATTGAGTACTGTTTAAGTGGGGTCAAGAGTGTCTTAGTAACAACAAGGACATTATTCTTGAAGGACAAAGAGGATAATTATTATGCTCAACAAATACTCTAGTATACTTAACAATTCTAATATAGCATTATATTATCATCTAGTCAATCAAGTGTTCCGTAGTTATTTAATAGGGATGATGCCAGTTCTTTAAATTGTATAGGTATAAATTAGAAGTATGCTAATAGTAAAGCAATTTTCTTAAAGTAACAGGATATCTGCTTTCTGAGCTACAGGGATTTAAAGGGTTACATTTGCGGCACTGCCACGTATCCCTGAAAAACGCGCCATACAAAATGACACAACTTAATGACGTCGTTGATTCGCTTATATAATCTATCTCCGTTACGCCCGTTTTTAATAACCTATCTATCCGCCATTTCGCTTAATAAAGTTAAGAAAATCTATCTTTCTGTTCTTATCTGCTTTTCAATAACCTACTGACAGATAGTTTGACTATGTAAAAATTGTTTGACTGTTACTGATAATCTAGGATAGCTATCTATCCGTAATCTTGGGTAGGTTAATGAAAACGGCCGTTAGTAGTTGCTGCGTGAATGTGTAACAAAGATACACACAAACTTTCGACTTTATAAATATCAGTCAGTGTGATGTGATGTTATGTGAAGAGATTGTAACGCAGCCTTATGTGCAGTTTTGAGGAATTTCTACTGTCAGTAGACCTAAGGGGCGCGTCATGACATCTCGTGAAGACAGGACCGGAAATATCGCTTTCGTCCCATCGCAACGAAAGAGTGATATTTCCGTTTCGGCTGCTATTGGTCGACTATATCTTTTTCTCTCAAAGAGATACGTCATATGCTTACAGGAAACATCAATAAGGTAATCAAATGCACTTAAAATCAAAACATTGCCATAATTGGAAAACGTTAGCATCAAATCAAAATCAAATCAAATCTCATTTATTTCAATTAGGCTTAGTTTACAAGCACTTTCGAAAAGACAAGTTATGTCATGATTTAATGGTGGTAACTGAAGTCGAAAACTAAAAAATTTTAATAAAAAAAATTCAACCGACTTCCAACTCAAAAAATAACTTTAACTAAAAAGCAAAAAATAACATCCTACCTATGTGCTACCTTCTGATCAGTTTGAAGGCGGTGCCAAGCCAGTGATGTTTTCATTAAATACGTTTAAACTACAAAATTTCTGTGGTTATTCCAGAAACAGCTTTAATTAAAACACGACACTGGCTTGGCACCGCCTTCAAACTGATCAGAAGGTAGCACATAGGTAGGATGTTATTTTTTGCTTTTTAGTTAAAGTTATTTTTTGAGTTGGAAGTCGGTTGAATTTTTTTTATTAAAATTTTTATTTTTTTATTTTTAGTGTTAGCATACCCACTGCGTGTGTACAGTCACAACCTATCTAAGTGGAATGTTCTTATCAATACAAAATTATCAAGTCCCAACACAAGGTAGCTACTGTGAGCCGTCAAGGAGTTCTCTTCACTGTGCTTCGTCTTCATCATCAGACCCTTAATACAGTCGCAATCTATCTAGGTGGAAAGTTCTCATCAATACAAATTTATCAAGTCCAAACACAAGGTAGCTACTGTGAACCGTCGAGGAGTTCTCTTCACTGTCCCTCGTCTTCATCATCAGACCCTTAATACAGTCACAATCCTTCTAGGTGGAAAGTTCTCATCAATACAAATTTATCAAGTCCAAACACAAGGTAGCTACTGTGAGCCGTCGAGGAGTTCTCTTCACTGTGCTTCGTCTTCATCACCAGACCCTTAATACAGTCGCAATCCATCTAGGTGGAAAGTTCTCATCAATACAAATTTATCAAGTCCAAACACAAGGTAGCTACTGTGAACCGTCGAGGAGTTCTCTTCACTGTCCCTCGTCTTCATCACCAGACCCTTAATACAGTCACAACCCATATAGGTGGAAAGTACTCATCAATACAAATTAATCAAGCCCAAACAAAAGGTGACTGCTGTAAATCCTTGACGAGTTCCATCGTCTGTGTTTCGGCTCCATCATCAGACCAACTCCAAACCTTCATAAAGTTGTAGTGGTTTAAAATACCTTATGGAAACACTAACAAACGTAGTAGCCGTCTCTACAACTTTTGAAAGTTCCCCTCAATTTCTCCAGGATGCCATCATCAGATCCTGACATGAAAAAAATGGGACCACCCTGGAAGTAAACCCTACAAAACAAAAAAAGAATTTTCAAAATCGGTCCATAATTGACGGAATTATCGCTGGACATACATAAAAAAAAAAAAAAAAAAAAAAAAAAAAAACATACATACAGCCGAACGTAGAACCTCCTCCTTTTTGGAAGTCGGTTAAAAATTAAAGTTACGAGGGTTCCAAACGCTCTTCGGTCCGTGAAGAGCCCACAACAAACTAAGCCAAGGTTAATTTTTTTTTGTTTACTACCATTTTACAAACTTACTTTTCTTGCACTAAGCACACAATCGTATAGTGCAGTTCAACAGCAAAAAAATAATCGAATATAAAAAAGATCAGTATATTACCTACCTATGTACACTTAATTTTTCTTTATCTTTGTCGAAAAAAGCAGATTTTCCACTTAATCCCATTAATTATGTTAGGAGTAGGTATTTACGTAAGCCTAAAAACACTTTCGACACTAATGGCTTTGCATTAAGTTTTCCATTTCAACGGTCGGCGCAGAAAACGGACGGAAAATCAATCGGTGCCGGCGGTTAGAGCCGATGTCGGGAAACATGAAATCGGCAACGATAACTAATCGGCTTAGTTCGCAATCAGGTCATATTCACGCGAAAATTGCAATTTCATAAACTCGCCGACGTGAGTGACTTCGACCGCGTGATATTCGGGGTTTTCAAAAATCCTGGGAGAATAATTAGTAGTCTAATATGTTCCTTAATAATCTTATCAGTCTTCCAGTGAAAGTCCCATTCAAATGTGGTCAGCCGTTAAAGAGATTAGCACGGACAAACATATACATGTGCGCAATTACAAATTAATTGAGAAAGACTTAATAATTCAATGGAATACTCAGCTAAACATCATTGTCCAAGGAGCAAGCTAAAGTACTCAACACAACAATCAATAACAAATAATGCTTATGACCCCCCACCAGATGGACTGATGACATCAAGCAAGGGATTCGCTGGATATTTCGCAGGTATTTTTTATACTTTACAAGTTAGCCCATGACAACAATCGCAACTGATGGTAAGTGATGATGCAATCTAAGATGAAACCGGGCCAACTTATTGGGAGGAGGATGACCATCCACACCCCTTTCGGTTTCTACACGACACGTCTTTGCCGATAGGGTGGTAACGAGGCACGGCCGAAGCTTCCCACCACCCTTCCCACCTGAACCAATTAAGAAAACCTCGGCCTAGCCGGCGATCGAACCCAGGACATCCGTCTTGTAAATCCACCGCGCATACCTCTGCGCCACGGAGGCCGTCGAAAACGGTGGTCAGTGGCTCAGGATTGTGATTTTTGGAAGTTCCTAAAAAGGCCCATTTCTACTAATATGATGATGATGATCTATGAGCCCTACCCTAACTCAAAAATACTCTACATCTCGGCAAAAGCCTACGATCTAGATTGGCAATCATTTGTAAGCTAATAAACGACAGCGTCGAGGCGAGAAATTCAATAATGGTTTATCATATTAAGCAGACAAGAGGCAGTTTTCCAGATTGGTGACTTGGAAAATATCCTTCGAATGTGTACCTACTCAATATAAATAGACTATTCCCACACTTAAAGTAGTTATCTGATTGGTTTAGCTGTAATTTCCTATAAAAGGAGGCTTGGGAGTTTTCAATGTTTTCATACTGTTACTATCGCGTTAACGTAAACGCGAATTTGTATGGAATTGAAACAGTTGTGCAGTAGTGCCACTAGATGGCGCTGTTTCAATTCCTTAGAAATTCGCGTTTACTTTAACGCGATCGTCACAGTTGAAACACTTTTAAAACTGCCACTAGGCCCTCCGAACGACTTTCGAAGGCGCGAACTGTAGCTAGCATAACGACGATAATTGCTTTTCCATAGGTATAATGAAGGTAATGTTTACACACCAAATCTTAACCTAACGTTAGGTTAGTTGATATCATATCTCGAGAAAAAGAGAAATGTCGACCAATAGCGCAACGAAAGCGAGCGATATTTCAACTCTACTGTTTTTGGTCGACAATTCACAGTATGCCTTTCTCACTTAACGTAGGCGTCCACATATCCGCATGAAACGTATCGGACGCATCGCATCAAACGGATTTTAGTGTAGGTACTTTGTATAGAGTCATACAAGAGCGTCCACTGATCCGCATCGTACGGATCGCATCGAACGGATTTTATCCACCGTAAAATTAAAAATCCATTTGATGCGATGCGTACGATGCGGATCTGTGGTCGCCTGCTTATAACGAGATTTATCGTTGACGCATGCCAACCATGCCCACAGAATACAGATGCCTGGGAAACATACAAGACATATAAAGCACTAGCTGACGTTGCGCGGTTTCGCCCGCGTGGTTCCCGTTCCCGTAGTAATATGGGGATAATATATAGCCTATAGCCTTCCTCGATAAATGGGCTATCTAACAATGAAATAATTTTTCAAATCGGTAGTTCCTGAGACCAGCGCGTTCAATCAAACAAACAAACAAATTCTTCAGCTTTATAATATTAGTATAGAAGTATAGATATTGCAATGCTTAAAACTCTTAAAAATGCCTTGTTTGTTCCCTTGCGTCCTTCAACCTGAGGCATAAGTGTTAAACCTTTTAACACTAATTAACACTAAGTACAAAGGTAGATAGATACATTTGAATAGGAAAACTAAATACGGTATGTTGTCGGATATACGTCGGCGACAGATTTTTTTTATTAGCAGACGCCTCGCGGTTTCACCCGCGTAGTTCCCGTTCCCTTGAGAATACGGGGATAAAATATAGCCTATGCATAATATATGATACTTACAAACAACGTGGCTTTCTATTAGTAAAATTATTTTCAAAATCGGTTTAGTAGATTCAGAGATTACTCCAGGGACAACACCACAATCTTTACCTCCTTATAATATTGGTATAGATTACTAATTTACGCATCGCGGTTTCACCCGCGTAGTTCCCGTTCCCTTGAGAATACGGGGATAAAATATAGCCTATGATATTCACAAATAACGTGTCCTTCTATTAGTAAATGTATTTTCAAAATCGTTACATAACATAAACAAAAAAAAACATACATACAGCCGAACGTAGAACCTCCTCCTTTTTGGAAGTCGGTTAAAAACTTACTACAATACACATAATCTTTATAATCTTAGTATCGATCCCCAAGCAAGGACAAAGTTTGTTTCTAAATATACAAAACAAAAGTATGGATAAGTATAGATTTTGCCCATGTGGACGATCCCTGAGCAAGGACAAAGTTTGTTTATAAATAAACAAAACAAATCCAAAGTCCACTGCCGGTGGATGCCATTGGCATATTTGCGGCATATGACAACGAAGCTAATTATACATCTGGGAAGTGCCCACACTTACAATTTACTGTTTGTTGTAGATGGCTCGAAGCCATAGCAACTCCAAATCTTACTAATATTAAAAATGTGAAATTCCATGTATTTGTATGTTTTATTGTTTTTCATTCATTATCAACCCATATTCGGCTCATTGCTGAGTTCGAGTCTCCTCACAGAATGAGAGGGGTTAGCCCAAAAGTCCACCACGCTGGCCCAATGCAGATTGGCAGACTTCATACACGCAGAGAATGAAGTAAATTCTCTGGTATGCAGGTTTCGTCACGATGTTTTTCCTTCACCTTAGTCATTCATTCATAGTTATCTCAATCTATCTGTCTGTTCACTCTGATCTTTTAAAGTACAAAATGCTATAATTATAATGTAGAATCACAGATTAAAGAATAATGGGAAGATAGAGCGCGCGGAACACGACGGTGTCGTACTCGTAGCCGTTCCAAATACGAAACTCAAAAACTTATACATTCTCGACTCAGTACGATACGAATCGTCGCATCAGTAAGTTTCAATATTATTCTAGAAAAATGGCGTCTTATGTTTTTAAATATTTATTAACAGAAACTAAAGAAATATAATGGGGTATTTTTATTGGTAATTGATTATTATATGAATTATGTAATTGTTGTTAGTGGTAAATTTTGAAATACTAATTATGAAAAAACTTTTTTTTACGGATTTGTTTATTATGTTTTATTTTATGTTTCACCGGCACCACTCTGCTTGTAAAGACTCATTCTGGACCATTCTCTATTCTCTGACTATAATGCTAATACGGTGATAGAACTTTTCAAATCAGTCCAGTAATTTCAAAGCCTATTCAATGCAAACAAACAAATAAAATATTTCCTCTTTATAATATTAAGTATAGAAGAATGTAGGTAAGCATAATTGATAAAGATGAAGTGATGATTGATATTATTAAATCATGTTTTTTTAATTCAGTTAGTCCATAATATTGACCAGTTAGCATGACGTAAGCAGCTAGACCGTCGACCCACGACCGGTGAATTGGACTTTGCACGCATTTCGCGTATTTACTAATAAACATGTCCTTGGCTAGACAGAGCAGTCGGTATCGGTAAAACAGTTTTAGGCACTGAACTATAATTTACTGTTTTACCTACTTTACAACTAGTTTTTAAAAAGAGGTCATTCGATTAGTTTTTTTAAATATTTATAACGAAAGTATACAAGCAGTCGTTTAGCATGATCTAAATAGAAGACATTCTATATTATGATGCCCTTTAGTCTATGACTGGTTCTCCAGTCTTAGACCAAGGCACGTTTAGAACACTCTTCAACTTTAAGTTTTCGACCAATTATTATCACCATCTATACTAATATTATAAATGCTAAAGTAAGTCTGTCTGTCTGTTACCTTTTCATGGCTAAGCGGCTGAACCGATCAAGATGAATTTTGGTATAATGGTAAATAGGACCTTGGAGCAAATCATAGGGTACTTTTTGACCCTAAAATAAAAATAAAAGGAGGTGAAATACGGGTTGAAAGTTTGTATGGAAAGTCCTTAAAGAAGTGGGTCAAATTAAGATTCCAAGATTTTCTTACACACATAGTTACAAGTGAAGCTAATATAAGCGTGTTAAAAATAAACTTTCGTTTGTTTGTTGTCTATCACGAATTTGGTTCAAACTTCAACATAGTAAAAAAAAATCTAAAAAATATAATCTAGTTCTTGACGTAAGTAAATAGAATAATTAATCTTTTCAACTACGCAAATAAAAATGTAAATTTTTTTTTATGTAATGAAACAGTTGGAACCGCTTTGGCATCGCATTAACATTATTAAGATCACTCGGGTTGTTTCCACTAGTTTAGACTTCAGCAGATAGTGTTTATAAACAAGTTTTACACATATCTATGTATCAGAAGCGTGCACAAGGTGTGTCCTGCAGTGGACGTCCATCAGCTGATATGATGATGATGATGATGATGATGACTATAGCTTGGCAAACTCGTTCGTAACATTCCCGAAGGTCCGCGCAAGCCGGGAGGGGGGAGCAGTTAGCTGTCAAGTCCAAGTTAAGCTTTAAAGCTACCTATAATGGAAATCGCATTTAAGTTTGCATATTTAAACCTACATGCCATTTTTACATATTATCTATACTAATATTATAAAGCTGAAGAGTTTGTTCGTTTGTTTGTTTGCTTGAACGCGCTCATCTCAGGAACTACTGGTACAATTTGAAAGGAAGGAAGGCTATAGGCTATATATTATCTCTGTATTCCTACGGGAACGGGAACCACGCGAGTAAAAACGCGCGGGGTCAGCTAGTAGAATATAAAACTTCAAAATTCTTTCCATTACATCACACATTTGTTTGATCATCACACCTATGTTTGATTTTCATTCGATTTGCACAGGTATGACGATACTCGTATATGATATTTCTAGAGACGTGATAGTGGATATGACATCTGCCTTCGATTCGGAGGGCGTAGATTCGAATCCGGTCAGGAGTATGTATCTCTAACTTTTCAGTTATGTGCATTTTAAGAAATTAAATACCACGTGTCTCAAACGGTGAAAGAAAAACATCGTGAGGAAATCTGCTTACCTAAGAATTTTCTCAATAGGGATGATGACAGTTTTTTAAATTGTATATAAATTAAGAGTATACTAATAGTAAAGCAATTTTGTAAAAGGAACAGGGTATCTGAGATCATTACTTTCGGAGCTACAGGGATTTAAAGAGTCAGATTTGCGGCGCTGCCGCGGATCCCTGAAAAACGCCCCATACAAAATGGCTCGAAATAATGACGTCATAGGCAATGTAATGATCGTTAGATTTGTATGCGCGTTCAAACAAAATTACTGATATCTTTGTTATTTGTGCGTTTATCTTTATAGTTCATATATTAAAAAATGTCACATTTAATGTAAGGAAGCTAAAACTGTATAAATTTTCTTCTAATTACGATAAAAAAAATTTAATAGTTTTTGAAATTTTATAATCTCATTTATTTTGCAAATATCCAGACAATCTTTGCTTTTTATGTATAAATTAGTTAACATTGACCCTATTTACCCGAATGTATCATAAAAATCAATATATTCAAACCTAGTCATCATCCCCATTCTCTAGGTGTGTGAAGTCTGCCAATCCGCATTTGGCTTTGGCTTATAACCCCTCTCATTCTGAGAAAAGACTCGTGCTCAACAGTGAGCCGAATATAGGTTGTCAATGATGATGATTTAGGTTTTTTATGATATATTTAAAGTAGGTAGTATAAGGAGATTGGATTTGGATTTAAAGTAGGTAGTATAAGGAGGATTGAGTCATAAGGAAAACAGTTATTCGAAAAAGAACTGAATTCCACAAAGGCAATGTCACGGTCATCGCGTAGTATTGTTTCACAATTGCCCGTCTTTTTGTAATTATTAAAAAAAATATCGATACATTTGGCCGTCTATTGTTGTCCCTTTTGTAAAAAAAAAATACCAAGAACATAGTTTTTTTAATAATTTAAAAATCCCAAAATAAAGTTTGCAGATTTTTATGTCGTCCTTTTTGATTATAACACAAAGGACGAATAACAAAAGCCGCATAAAAACCCCGCGCTAATGTGACAATGGCAACTTCGTGACTCTGACGCGACGGTGTCACATTGTCGCGGCGCGTCACGAAGCAAGCTTTAACCAATTAACGTCGCGTCACACCCGCCGCATTGACAACGCAAACAGTATTGCGCTGCGCACGATTCTTATGAACAAACAAACAAACAAACAATGCAATATTGCTAATTAGACCGCGGACTTGTATTTAGCTAGACACCGCCTGTTGTAAGAAATCTAACCGTGTCTAATGAATGGATAAAGTTTAGCGACATGAGAAACAAGAGTTGACACAGGCATACGCATGACATAGGCCGAAGGACTTCCCTAGCGCAGTGGTATGCGCGGTGGATTTACATGACGGAGCTCCTGGGCCGACTGAGGTTTTCTTAATTGGTCCAGGTCTGGCTGGTGGGAGGTTTCGTTACCATCAAGCGGCAAAGACATATCGCCAAGCGATTTAGCGTTCCGGATCGATGCCGTGTAGAAACCGAAAGGAGTGTGGATTTTCATCCTCCTCCTAACAAGTTAGCCCGTTTCCATATTAGACTGCATCATCACTTACCATCAGGTGAGATTGTAGTCAAAGGCTAACTTGTAAAGAATAAAAAAAAGGCAGATACAATATTATCATCAGACTATATCAATGGTCCACCGGGCTAGGTTCTGCTATTGAGAATTTACATAGCCTGACCTAGGATTCGAACCCAAGACCTTATCACATAGGTTTACCACTGTACCAACAAGGCAGCTTACATACATACGCAAATAAATATATATCAGCATGCACCCCTCTTTGTTGGGGGCTCAAAAGAAAAAGGTGGTAAATTGATACTAATCTCCTGTGACAGGACGCGCTCATCAAATGTGTTCATTGCTATGGCCTTGATAGCCATTTTGTTTTTTCACTTTATAAATGTTCGGACATCAAGGTTGATGATAAATCCAAACATACTGATATAATCATATTAATCTTCGTGTCACGAATTACTATAAATGATTTGAATTTGTTACAAAATCCTGCATAATAAAAAAATAAGTAATTGTTGAGTCTGGAAATAAAGCAATTTATTGCAAAGTATATTTGTATATCGGTAAGTAGAGCCGTGATAGCCCAGTGGACTCCTCTGCCTCCGATTCCGGAGGGTGTGGGTTCGAATCCGGTTCGGGGCATGCACCTCCCAACTTTTCATCACAGGGTTATAGGGGTACTTAATGCCGAAACCACAGCCCGTGTGTGAGTTTCACAAATCGAAACATCTTTATGAAAACCTATTTCTTATTCTACTTGGACTGTGGCTCAAAACAGACATAGAGTGGGAATATCAAATAGAATGTTATATTAATATACTTTGATCTATTCGTACATACGGTTCTTTTGAAGTGTCGATCTATGTTGTGTCGCCCTAATCTTTATTTAAGCCACTTTACACCGAGAGGTCACAGGTTTCTATGCTCTTTAGATTGAGTATTATATCGCGTACCCACTTCCAACAGAACAGTTTAAAGAGCCTATGGGCATTGTAGTCCCAAGGTGCTGGAGACTCCTAGCCTATATGGACCTATTACATTAATCGGGTTACAGGGAGCCGCTGAATGCCAATATACGAGTAAGAGGCCTTTGTCCAGCAGTGGACGTGCATCGACTGATAGTAATGATAATGATAACTTTTTACTCAGTTTTTACGACTTGTAATATATAAAACACAAAACTCAGTTACTATTATAGTTATACCCATATCACGAAGATATTTAGTAAGGCGATTGAACTGAGAATCGACCAGACGCCCCAAGCGAACACAAGAAAGAAAATTCAAACTTACAATACAAAGGATTTACATTAAAGTCTGTTAACCCTTTGTCTTAAGTACTTAAACAAAACAATACAGATAATAAAGTGGAGTACATGAGTAAATTTTTAAGGAAAACCTGATAAAATCTCGCACGATATTTCTTAATGTCATCGTCCATTGCAAATACTTGACGACAAGGCTCTCAGGGTTTATCAAATACGCAAGACCTGTTTTAAATGGATTAGGTGGGTCGGCCATACTCTACTGATGCCTGACAAGACATTTTAGTTGACAAGAAGCTCTTGAGATCTTTCTCTTCTTTTTTTTTTCTTTTAGAAGCTCGTTCGAGGTACGACACGCATATTTCTGGTGCCAAGCAATTGTTTATTGTTATGCTCCAGCCTAAAGGTATGAGTGTGGTTCCCAGTGTTTAAGATAGTGCAGGAAAGCGATGCAGGTAGCATCGCTTTTATGTTAATTCAATCAAGTTTTATGTTAATTCATCAATTTTTAAACTCCATTAGGGAAAGAGTTTAAATCATTGTTGATATATAGATTTTTAGGCACACCACTACAACCAATTTTTCATCATGATCATCAACCCATATTCGGCTCACTGCTGAGCTCGAGTCTCCTCTCAAGAGTGAGAGTCGTTAGGCCAATAGTCCACCACGCTGGCCCAATGCGGATTGGCAGACTTCACACACGCAGAGAATTAAGATAATTCTCTGGTATGCAGGTTTCCTCACGATGTTTTCCTTCACCGATTGAGACACGTGATATTTAATTTCTTAAAATGCACACAACTGAAAAGTTGGAGGTGCATGCCCCGGACCGGATTCGAACCCACACCCACCGGAATCGGAGGCAGAGGTCATATCCACTGGGCTATCACGGCTCTTTTGATCCAAGCCAATTTTTACTTTGGTCAAAATCTAAATTCTGTAATCAACCTTTTTAACCGACGAAAACAGAGAGAAGGTTAACAATTGGACGAATATATATTTTTTCATGTATGAACACGTGTAACTTTTTACTGAGTAGTTCGATTTAAATATTTTTTTTAATTAGAAAGTCCCATATAAATTTAGAAATAAAAAATTCGACCCTGAGGGTAGGAAAACGGGGGATAAAAACAGCAAAATGATCAATAAGTAAAAAATGTTGCAATGTTATTTTTCCCTTTTTCAGTTTCGTGGGTACGTTAATGTTGTAAAATTGGTTGTTTTTTTTTTTGATAATTATTTTCGGGACAATTATTATTATTGACGGAACAAATGGTCAATATACCTAGGCCCTAGATTCCTAGAGCAATCATAGGACTTCCAGAGAACGCGTTCTAGGCGCTACTCTAAAAAACCTGAAACACAATGAGCCTGTAATTAAACCGACAACCCTTCAGACAGGAAAACAGCAATGCGGCGCTGCGGAAGAAATATGCATGGCGGTAATAGCTACTGCATTACATCCCCGGACAAGCTTTGTTGTTGACTCTATCGTAAGTGGGGTCGCCACAATTTGTCATCTTTTTCCATGTACCTTGGTCTAAGATCCGGCATTAGAAATATATACCCTAAATGGTGATAAATGATAGATAATATACAGTGGCATTGCAAATGCAAGTTGCCTAGTTAAATTGCGGCCAGACACAGTTTTCATACAAAATCTAGGAAAACATGAACTAGAACAAAGGCAACATAATACAGTTAACTGAAGCATAAAATAAGCTTTCATTTAACATATTAGACAACTAAATAACTGATGAGGGTATATAAATAACAGCAACCCCGTAGTTGAATTGTGAAAGCAGGCAACCCTTACGTTTTCAATTCTGTTAGGTAGGTATATATTATATCAACAAGTGTATGATTTTTTTAATGAACCAATGAAAGAAGTAGATTATATAAATTTAATTAAAAAAAACTTATTATTTTATACTATTCGGCCAATTTTACGGCAATTTTACTAGACAACCTATTTACAATATGTCAATGTGAATATTTTCCATCATTTATTTTCTATCCCATCAAATAAATAACAGATGAGGGTATATAGTAACATTACAAATCCATCTCAACATACGCAATACGCAGACTATATCTATCGGTAAAATGATTGTCCAGGAGTAACGCGAGGGTACTTGTTGACAAAGTCGCTTTAAGTGTTTAAGTCTATAAATCAATTATCGCTCGTAAAAAGATCTTTAATCTCCAACCTTGGCAGACAATGACACGTTAAACAAAGAGAGATATCGTAGATAAAGCGCATCGTAAATATTTATTTGATGTACAAATCGATAGAGCCGTATTGATACTTGATAGGGCCATGTGATGATCATGACTGTATCATGATGATATACGTGACTCTGTCATGGATCGCTTATGAAAAAAAATCTTTTTAGTTTCTTAAGGGGAAACATACGGATCACCCGTCGTTTATTGATCATCTTCGCTTGACATCTGATGATATAGATAGGGTTGCCAACCGTACTATAATTATGTATAATTATGTATATACAGAGCGTAAGGGCTACTGGCGCCTGTGTGCGAAAAAGGATTTTGGAGCCTTTTAAGGCTTAAATCTTTTTTTTATGGTAGGTAGGTGCTTGAAATAAAGTAAAGAACTGAACTATCTAACTATCAAAATTAAATGATTTTTTGGGCTCTTGCTTTTGGCGCCCCTAAGGGATGGCGCCCGTGTGCATCGCACACTGCACATATGGTAGCGGGGGCCCTGACTATTATACTATACTGAAAAAACATACTGTATTTTCAATACTGATAATCTAACAAACAAAAAATTTCATTTTAAATCTTTACGAACATTAGTTTTCGACAGATGCGACAGCGTCTAGCCTATCCGAAATTCCGAACCTGTGTATCTGACTGAGTTCCAAACAAATTTAAAAAAAAAGTTTCGGATTCGAACCACCCTCCGAAATCGTAGGCAGAGGCCTTATCCACTGGACTATCACGGCTCTTCTCATATGCCTATATGGATTACATTAGCAGCATATAAGCAGATGTGCCTATTTGGATTGCATTGAGGCTTAAACAAAAAGCACTTGTATCGTCACAACCTATCGAAGATTATCTCGATTGGTTTAAGCCCAGCATAAAGATAACTAACTAAATCTTATTTATCGCCTTTATATGTATATTATGTATTTTGCACTTGTTACTAAGTACTAAGTAGTCATAGCTTTTATAGCCTGACTATAAAGTTAAAAACTTCGCAACGCCTAATGGCAATGCTAATGCACAGTTGGCTAAAACGTACTTGAAACGACCCCAATCTCCATCTTTTATATTTCTCAAGGTCAGCCAAGTACAATTTTTTTATATCTTTTATTTTCCGTAACATAAACACAAACACAAACAACCCTCTCCCTTGCGTCGCGCAGTCGGATAAGGTTTCGCCCCATCAGTCTGTTGCTACAATAGACGAAACGGGAGAGCGTGGTACGCGACGGTATCGGAACTCCAGTGCGGTCAGTGATCATGAAATCATTTTTTTTTTTAAGAAAATTTGCCATATCTTTTTTTACTATACTAATATTATAAAGCTGAAGGGTTTGTTTGTTTGGTTGAACGCGCTAATCTGAGGAACTACTGGTCCGATTTGAAAAATTATTCCAGTGGTAGACAGCCCATTTATCGAGGAAGGCTATAGGCTATACATATATTATCCCCGTATTCCTACGGAAACGGGAACCACTCCGGTGAAACCGCGCGGCGCCAGCTAGTGTGTCTAATATTCCCGTTCCCCTCCAAGTCTGAAAATATGTATTAGGAGTGGATACGACCACTGCGAGATCGAGCCACCACCTCTCGGTGATAAGTCCGGCCCCTTTTCCGCTGAGCTTTTGGATTGTTTTTGTTGAGACTGAGTAGGTGCGTGCCTCGACCTCTTGCGCTGCAATGTCGTGCGTAGTCGCAACGTAGCTGTGGCATACAATGCGTTGATCCGTTGCGACTACATAAGGCAACGCAATAATGAGGTATCAGCCTAACAGGAAAAGTGTGTCGCCGTCTACGCGACCCCACGCACGTAACACATAGCAGTCCAGAGCAGACATTTGACTCACACTGTATTTGCTCACGTCATTACAACTATGAAAACCTGTTTGGCCAACTGGCAAAAATCTGTTTTTATTGCGACAATTTTGAGAAATGGTGTGTGATCACTGTTTCTTGAGAATGTTTGTCGCAATACGTAGCCAGAATTTTGATAACTTGTTTTGTTTGTTACTGATTTCATTGAATGACAAGGTAGCTCTTGACTGCGATCTTACGTCTTAGATAAAGACCCTGCGATAGTTAAACATAGGTACCCCCATATGTTTAAGAGTATGGGTACATAAAATGTATTTGCTTATCTGCTTGACTCCTACCATGGGTAAATATGGTAACCAATTATTATTATTTGGAAAGTAACCTTCCAAAGTCGCGTAAAGGTCCTACTCTAGATCCTCAATAATCCAAATAAAAAAAAAAGTAATTTATTGAAATTTCATATGGGATATCCTGAGGATTCATAACTCCAGTGGCCAGACCGTCAGCTTCGTGGCAATTAATTCTACCCATCTGACGGATTATATTTATACAGCAGGTGAAAACGCACGGCACGACATGTATTACTATAATACCTAACAAGTAGGTATAAATTCGTTATCAGTGTTACTTATCAGTGTTGTTGGAACTTTTTATCGGACCGCAGCGAAAGACCGCGGGAGGCGAAATCGTACGTTACACAAACAGATGATAGCTCGAGGCCTATAAAGGCAAGTGCACACACAACGAGAGCACGTGGATAGCCAGCAGCTTTAGCCATGTTAGATATTACATTTCTCTTACTGAAATATACAAACTGTAGAAATTCATTGGCAGCTATGATGATGATATATTTTTTAATTTACGAAGCGTTAGCATTTGTAGCAACGCGTGAAAACTTGCTACAATTGCAAGAGAATCGATATGTAACATGGCTAAAGCTAATGGCACCAGCCCCTGCATTCTGTAAAGTTACAGCGATGTGACATCGCTCATTTCCATAGCAACTTAGTTGTTGGTGTATTCGCCTATAACAAGTTTTATTAGTTCAAATTCTAATAAAACTTGTTATAGGCGAATATTACATCGGCGAGTATAAAATAGCGGAATCACACCCCAATGACGACACAATCAAAGATGGAAGTGGGTAAACTTGGAAGAGGTACAAGTTTATTCTACCCCAGTATGACTGTACCCTAACTTTTGTTCGCACGTAAGACGTAAATACATCATCATTGGACTTTGTACTATAGACTATACTATATCTTAATGTTAACTTATATATATGGGTATATCTACAAATATACAGAATCAATTTCAAAGCGTTACGTAGCTTACGAGGAATGAATGAAGCTGACATTTTTTTTTCTTTGTCTCTTATATTTTGCGAAGTCACGCTTAGTGGATAACAACCCTACAGGTATAGTTATGTATAAGTTTTCACAGCATATTCTTACGATTTGATTTTACTTTTACTATTTAGTACCTCGCTATCTTACGAGCTCCATTTGAAGCAACGATATTTTATACTATAGACATGTTACGTGCCTACAAATTCACCGCAAAAAGTGATCCGAATTTAGACATCCATTGAATGCACGTGCATAATTTTGTGAAATAACTTTTGTTGTTTACTACCTCTGCGACGCAATGAAATTGAGCCGTTTTTGTTCACCTCAGTTTTGACGCGCTAGTGACATATCTATACTAATGTTATAAAGCTGAAGAGTTTGTTTGTTTGTTTGTTTGTTTGATTGATTGAACGCGCTAATCTCGAGAACTACTGGTCCGTTTTGAAAATTTCTTTCAGTGTTAGATAGCCCATTTATCGAGGATATATTGTATCTATAGGCTATATTGTATCTCCGTATTCCTACAGGAACGGGAACCACGCGGTTGAAACCGCGCGGCGTCTACTAGTCTCTACTATAAAATCTTTGATTTGAACCCATTAATAAAATGGTTACAACACTGCCTGTTATACCTACGTATTGTTTATATTTTTATAGATAGTATGAATAAATTGATAACCAGTATAAATACGAGTATGGTAAACAAATATTTACGTCGTAGATCTTGGAACATAATATTATTGTTATAAGTTTTATTTATGTATACTATAAAGTATGTAGTTTATCTGTTATAATAATAATAAACCGTGGATATGACCTCTGCCTCCGATTCCGGAGGGTGTGGGTGTTTTCAGTTGAATAATTTCAGAAATTTAATATCACGTGTCTCAAACGGTGAAGGAAACCTGCATATCAGAGAATTTTCTTAATTCTCTGCGAGTGTGAAGTCTGCCAATCCGCATTGGGCCAGCGTGGAGACTCGAGCTCAGCAGTGAGCCGAATATGGGTTGATAACGAATAATAAGAGAGAGTAAAACGAGCACCTAAACTTCTACCGATTCTATCTATTGACCGTTTGGTGGTACGGACCAGGTGGAAGGAAAATAGTCCAAAGGAAGATCTCCTATGTTAGCCACTGACGATCATGCCTGCAGCGCTAACGGCTTGACAGCCTATAAAACTGATCGTGTGTTGGTCGCTATCTGCATGACATCATGCCGATCGCGACCAACACACGATCAGTTTTATCTGACGTCAAGCCGTTAGCGATACAGGCATGTGGGTTTATCGGATGGTCGGTGGCTAGCTCTACACGATGGACGGACCTAGTGAAGGCGGCAACCCATAAAACAGTAACCGAACATCTCTTCGCAAAATACTTCACAGCACCCACGACCGTCAAGAATCATCATCATAATCATGATCATCATATCACCTGATGGACATTCACTGCAGGACATAGGCATTCCGTAGCGACTTTCACTTGCATCCAGCGAATTCCTGCGACTCGCTTAATGTCGTCTGTCCATCAGGTGCGGGGGTCACCATTCCAGCACCTTGAGACCCCAACGTCCATCGGCACGTCAAACTATGTGCCCCACCCATTGCCCATTTCACCCATTTCAACATCGCGATTCGTTGAGCTATATCGGTAACTTTGGTTCTTGTGCGGTCCCCATTTCAGTTCGATCGCGCAAAGATACCTACCTTCTCCGAGCATAGCTTGCCCCATCGCCCGCTGTATGACTCTGTAAAAACTAAAAAGAGTAGCAGAGAAGATACTTCTACCTCCTACCGCTAGGCCCCAGGAACAAAATATTTGATCATGACCATACTGCTCTAAATTTGTGTACCTATATGATATTTAAGGCAACACGGACAAAACTATGAAATAAGCGATCCTTCCTAGCCTTCGTCCAGACTTTGGTGCGTCCGACAATTAATATTCCCCCTAAAAATTGTCCGCCAAGTTTACCATCTTGATTTAAAATTATCTATTCTACAAAAATCGACTCTGAGATTATTTTTTTTTGTTATTTTATAAGTACAGTTGTTGGTTTGTTTATAAAGTGTACGAACTGCACAAGAGTTCCTGCTTGCATTCTGCAATCTGTATCAGCTATAAATAGCTAAACGCAAGCTAATTGTAGTAAAGGGCGAGAACTGTGCGTGCTCTTGCTCATTCACAACAACACCGAGTTACGATCTAAACGCGTTAGAGAACGACATAAAAGATAAGACTAGCAAATTTGAAAATTCTGCAAACTTCCGAAGATCATGAAATTATTAATTACCCTCTCAATCAAGTCATCAAGTGCTCTTTCATTTGAGACTGGGGTCTCAAGTGAAAGAGCACTTGATGACTCGAATATATTTGCAGACATTCGATTATTCTTCCCCATTTTCAGCCTCCACAATTTTTAAACGGCACATCCGATTTTCACCAAACATGTCTAAAACACTTGCGCATAAGTCACCTGTCATACAAAAAAAAACTAAACTGAAATCAGGAGTTCGGGGGCTATGGTACCACAGACTGCCAGGCAGACAGCCTGCGTCTTTGCTCTATTTGCGTCGCAGGTTAAAAAGGTAGGAAGTGAGATATTAGCAACTAGAGGATCCTCGCGACTTCTATCTGCAAAATCGCTTTACAAGCACTAATTAGTAAATTGTAAGGAAACAAACCCAAAAATGTACATTTAAACGCTGCACCAACCTTCCTGCTTGCATTCTGCAATCTGCGCTATAAATAGCTGCACGTAAGCAAATTGTAGGAAACGACGAGAACCGTGCGCGCGTACGTAAATCGTCATTCATTACTAACAACGTCGAGCTATAAGCCAATGCGTTAGGCCGGGTGCCCACTACAACGGACCGGAAAATTTGCCGGACCGATAAAACTTCCGGAAGGGCTAGTGGCTGTACAATTTATATGAAGCTATTTACTATCCCGAGTCCGACAAAAATACCGAGTCCGTTTGTTTGCCGGACCCCCACAGGTCCAAATTCAACTGAGGTGAGTATTTGACAATACAATTTTCTTGTAGAATCCGGTGTAATATGAACACCTCTGTCCTGTTTCCGGCAAATCTGTCTAACCGGCGTAGTGGGCCTTAGAAAGAAATATATAAGACTAACATGCCAATAATAATCGTGGGAATAACCTTTACTAAACATAATAAAGAGGAAATATTTGATTGTTTCTTTGCATTGAATAGGCTCTGAAACTACTAGACCGATTTCGGTAACGGGAACTATGTGGGATAAACCGCGAGGCGTCTGTCCTCTTTATGAAGGACTAGCCGACGCCCTATTACCCCCTACAATACCACAAACTTTACCTCTTTATAATATTTAATGTATAACTGTAGATTTAAAGTTACAACTACAAAGCTGTTTAAATGCGAGTTTAACTGCTAAGTGTGATAACACGATACTTTGTATCCTTAACTGTCCCAGTCAAGGATACAAGGTATCGTATAACTAACTTGTTAATGTCAAGGTTACACCAGCGCTAGCTTCAGCGCTCTATCTAATGCTCTGTGGTTAAACCTGCGTTCTAAATTGTGACGTAACGGGTAGCAGCGACAGTGATTGTACCATTTGTTTTTTGTGGCAGAGGAAACACCGAGCAGATTCCAGGACTTGTGACCTTGAGAGTAGGTTTAAGTAATCCCTTCAGACTAGCCAACATTCACCTACCCTGCCCGACATGTTCTCCATGCCCACACTAAACAAATTATGATAAACGATAATTACTTACAACACAAAACATTATTGCACAAAATCAATAACGCGACTGGCAGCATAACGGCGTCTACGCTGAGTAACAAACAACTGAGCTCAAGTCATCAAATACCCTCTTATTTATACCAACACTGATAATCGAGAAACTTGTAACAAAATGTTGTCAAAAACGGATGAGTTTATAGGCTCTTTATATATCTGATTGTGTAAATGCCATAGGCTCCTTAATGGACCTCAGCGACGTCACCGGGGGAT
The DNA here is from genome assembly GCF_947172395.1 of Bicyclus anynana. Classification (NCBI taxonomy): domain Eukaryota; kingdom Metazoa; phylum Arthropoda; class Insecta; order Lepidoptera; family Nymphalidae; genus Bicyclus; species Bicyclus anynana. The sequence goes on along the minus strand of NC_069100.1, from coordinate 10,463,170 downwards.
TTGGAAGGTGGTAGAGTTTCTACAAATAATCAAACTTGACGTTTTAAAAGTGCTGTTAAACTTAGCTTACTTTAAATAAATCAAAAAATTTCTTCCAATACCTCAAATAAATCTACAATCTTATGTAGTTGATTCGTTTGAGGTTTTGGATTTTAAGTACTAAGTCAATGTTAAAAGGAATGCTGAGCTTTTCTTTATAGTGACACCCGTGTAGAGAAGTCGATGGTACATCCCGTGCTTCGGAAAGCATGTTAAGCCGTCAGTCTGGTTTATTGTTATTGTAATTAAACACTACCAGATGCGGTTCTTTTAAACATGCGCCTGTTCGTGCAACGCTGAGTAAAGCAAATAGTTCACATTTTTCTTTTCGCCGAGTTGCCTGATATTTGTTAAAGAGATAGCTCAATCGGAAAATTCCAACACAGCACCTCAGTTCCTGGCCAGATGCCACGGGGCGAGACCGGGCGTCTCTAGGTCAGTGTCAGTCACGAGCTAAATAAAGACATGTTCCTATACTGTCCAATCTGACGGGAAATGTGACGTCTCTTTGTCACTATCAGCCTATTGATCGGCCCACTAAAGGGCCAGCCCCTGTAGCCAAGTGGCAGGTCGATTCTCTTTCTACCATCGCAAACGCTTCGACAACTAGAAAAATGTATTGAAATGACATCTACTACATAAAAATAAGTCGGGTTTTCCTTCCTGACGCTATAACTCCAGAACGCACGAACCGATTTCCACGGTTTTGCATTCGTTGGAAAGGTCTCGGGCTCCGTGAGGTTTATAGCAAAGAAAATTCAGGAAAACGTAGGGGTAGGGTAGGGTAGATAAGGGTAGGGGTAGGGTAGGGGTAGGGGTAGGGTAGGGTAGAGTAGGGTAGGGTAGGGTAGGGGTAGGGTAGGTTAGGGTAGGGGTAGAGTTGGGTAGGGGTAATTGAAAGTTTACATCGATTTTCACGCGGACAAAGACGCGGCATCCGCTAGTTTGCTATATATTTGATGTTGATTATATTAGGTAGCTAACATACTTCAAAGTTAGTGAATTGGCCGACAGAGTGTCATTTGTCAGCCCACTTTGGCGCAGCGAGGTGGTCTAACCTCCATATCCCCCTACTACCGGAGAAAAGAATTTCCGCGACCAATAAAAACAGACTGATTGATGGATGGATGAATGGATGAGTGGATGGATGGATGGATAAAGAATGTAGGGCCAATAAAAACAGGCTGATTGATGGATGGATGGAAGGATGGGTAGGTGGATGGATGAATAATGTCGATAATCTTAAAGATGTGCTTTTTGTAAAGTATTCTCGAGAATTTATAATGGTGATTAACATCATAACATACGAGTAGCCTTGAAACGTTTGTCGACGCGCATCAAATACTGTGCCTTGCATTTATATTGCAATTGTTTATTATATACATAATTGACCATACATAATTATATGTATTACAATAACATTAATAATAACAACACCATTAATAACAACAATACTAATTTAAATATAATTGTATACTTATTATTTATTACTTGTATATTTTTTGCACATTATAAATATCCACACAAAGAAAGTAAAAAAAGACAATTTTTATACATGCTTAAAAAATCCTTTTGAAATGCTAATTAATATCTTCCGATTGTCTGAGCGGATTATAAAAAAACGCGTTCAAATCTGGACATAGGTACACTTGGAAACAATTACGCGCCAGGGTCCCTATTGCGTCGGAGGTTAATGGTAGGCGTCCACTAGTCCGCATCGTACGTATTGGACGCATCGCGTCGAATGGATTTTTAATTTTGCGGCAGATATACTCCGCGCCGTGAAACAAGCCTACTTATAACCCTACTTACCTTACTGTCCCGTAATCATTATCATCATCATTAACCGACTTCCAAAAAGGAGGAGGTTCTACGTTCGGCTGTATGTATGTTTTTTTTTCAACCCACATTCGGCTGACTACTGAGTTCGAGTCTCCTCTCAGAATGAGAGGGGTTAAGCCTATAGTCCACTACACTAGCTCAAAGCGGATTGGCAGACTTCACACACGCAGAGAATTAAGAAAATTCTCTGGTATGCAGCTTTCCTCACGATGTTTTTCCTTCACCGTTTGAGACACGTGATATTTAAGTAATTTCTTAAAATGCACACAACTGAAAAGTTGGAGGTGCATGCCCCGCATTGGATTCGAACCCACACCCTCTGGAATCGGAGGCAGAGGTCCAATCCACTGGGCTATCACGGCTCTCCCGTATACGCGGCGCTAATGTCTTAATGGCGCTCATTGTCATTTCGTAATGGCGGTCTTATTGTAATTTGTGTAAGGCGCTGTTAATTTTGGTTCAGGATTTAGAAAATCCGTTCGATGGGATACGTACTTACGATACGGATCAGTGGACGCATTTGTATGACATTCTATAGGTACATAGAATACTAAAATCCGTTTGATGCGATCCGTACGATGTGGATCAGTGGACGCCTACCGTTATAAACATCTGCGTAGTTACCAAAAAACAAATGTTTATTGTCCCTGACTTCTTACATCACCCGCTCGTGGATTCCAACCACTGTTACGTTCGTAACAGTATCAGAGGTGATCTTACTCAGACCTAAACCTTATCCTATCACCTCTCACTCTAAGCCGAGGTACTAGTTACACAAGAGACGTCCCATTATACTTAGGAGGTGTTTCGACCCCAAATATTCTACCTTTCGGGGTCGCTAGCCACTCAATTTACTAAGATACGATTGGTCGTATCCTTAGCTACTTCTGTGGGTAATGGAGTATGTTACTAGGTAAGCAAAATCACTTAAAACTTCGTTACATTAGAGCTTTTATACATATATACAGATACACTAGTTTTTGTTTTATTTAAAAATACCAAATAGTTATGACTGTACATGCATTCAAAGTTCGCATAAACTCGACTCGCTAACAGTCGCGATATTGTACGTTACGTCATCGTAGTACGAACGATTTTTGGGCGGTAAATCGAAAAATTGTTCGTACTCTACTAAAATACTAAAGTAGTCCGAAGTAGGCATAATGGTTAGTCATTAGTTCGTCAGTAAGTAAGGCAGAAGTACGAAATTGCATGAATGTGTTGTACGATGACGTCACTCACATTAAACGCTTATATCTTGAGAACCAATTAACATATCGAAATAATTCTTTCACGAGTATTTTTTTATTTTCAACGGAGAATACAGAAAGCTAACATTTGAAAATAGTGAACATTCTCCATTATCGCGTTTCAGGCATATCGTAAGTATGTCATCTCCAATGAAATGAGCCAATGACTTAAAAGTTGCGGATTAAAATGTTATGTAGCTTTGGTTGCAACCTGTAATGCTGATGTCAAAGGACTAGCTAGCAGAGTCCACACCGGGAGCCGGTAATAAAATATTCTGTTGACTTCCGCCAGCTCGCCCGAGTGCCGCGTCGAGCAATTGAAAAATGCACAGACTAAAAAGATCGAGTATCAAAGCACTTAAAGAGCTAAAGTTAAAGAGCCTACATCAAACAGCTGATCAGAAAATTAAAAAAAAAACAAGTTGCGATGTTTACCTTTTAATTAACCATCCAGTCCATAGGTCATAACGGCTACTTACGTACGACTACAATGTAATTGTAATGTACACATAGATGTATGTATTACTTTGTTACACAAACATATCGGGTTACTAATACCCACTCGGTAAATAGTAAACACAACCATCTGCGACCTACATACGGACAGGCGGATGGTGTCATTTTATATTGTTATTGTATTGTTCCGGAACATTCTACTGTTATTAATATGTATCACATTTAATCACGTATATTAAAAATAGCCGTGATAGCCCAGTGGTTAAGACCTCTGCCTCCGATTCAGAGGGAAAGTTCGAATCCGGTCCGGGGCATGCACCTCCAACTTTTCAGTCGTGTGCATTTTATGACATTAGATATCACGTGTCTCAAACGGTGAAGGAAAAACGTAGTGAGGAGGAGACACCTGAGAATTTTTAAAATTCTCTACATGAGGGAAGTCTGCCAATCAGCATTGGGCCAGAATGGTGAACTATTTGGTCTTACCCCTCTCATTCTTAGAGGAAGGTGCTCAACAGTGAGCCGAAAATAGGATGATGATGATATTACAAACTAGCGGTTGCACGTGACTTCGTTCGCGTAGAAGTCATCAGAGAGTGAAAAGGGGCGCGAGTGTCACACAATTATGTTGTATGTAAAGATAAAGAGTTTACGAAGCTGACCGTCAACCTTTGCTAGCCGAAGAGGCACTAAAAGAAGAAAACCGGCCGAGTGCGTGTCGAACCACGCGCAGTGTAGGGTTCCGCACCCTTATTTTAATGCACAAAAATACCGATAATTATAGACGGTGGTTCAAAAATTTAAGATTTTAAATTTAAATTTGAAAGCTAAACATACTCAGAGGCACAATTATCCGCCCACTTTAATATACTCGCGTCGTATTAAAGAGGGCGGATAATTGTGCCTCGGAGTATATTTTAAAGATTTAGTATTTTCAAATAGTTCTGTCCAGATCTGATTCTGATAGATCTTAAAAACTTAAACCCAAGACCTTGTGATCCAAAGCCACATGGTTAAACACTGGACCAAAAGGCAATTGAGAACCATTTCACTATGAAAAAAAAAAAACTAAGTTGTCTAAATAATTTTCAATCATTCAAATTGAAAGACAATGCAAAACAATTTACAACACTTTACAATAAGTGTTGCATGACTTTAAACAATTGGCTTTACACATAATTAGGGTAATAGACTCCAAAAAGCATTTTTATCTCATACAGCATAAGCACCAATTTGGCATGACAAATATAATATTTACCAAACTAAGATATTGGTTTTCAGTTAATGATTAAGAACAGCAAATAACAATATGCAATAATTAAATAAGCAGTCACTAAGTTTGACACTCATTTTTGTTTGTGTAAGTACTGTAGAATCAGAGGCACAGAAAAATGGAGGTGAATGGTATACAGGTCATATGCAAAGGAAAAGAAGAAGACCGAAACAGAGATGGGCGGACAAAATAAGACAGGTGGCAGGGGGCAACTGGGCAAAATTTGCAAGGGATCGGGAGTTGTGGAAAAGTTTAGAGGAGGCCTTTGTCCTAGGGGACAAACAGAATGTATATACAAACTCTGAATAAAGGCTTTTATTATAAGTGCTGTAGGCCAACCAATTACATAGATCTATGGCATTGCATTCGAAATACAAAGGTATTATGGTATTGCAGTACCCCAGCAGGGAGGATATCAAGCAGGTTGCAAGGCTCGAGACTGTTGGAGGTCCATGCAAGAGGCCTATGTCCAGCAGTTGACATCTATCGGCTGATAAGGTAAGGTAAGTATCCAAGCAATACCAATTAGTAACTGGATTAGCAACTGCTCTCTTATCCGAAAGGATACTGTTCATACTCTGCAACTCCGATCTGGACACATTCCGACTGACATAGAGCCTCAATAGCTCAACGTTAAGAGCAGTCGGACTCATCACGGAGGGGTGGTGGTCCGATCCCCGCCCTGTCGGTCTATTGTCATACCCACTCCTAATACAGTCCCAACTAGTTGGAGGGGAATGGGAATATTGGACCAAAGTCTTTATTTTAAAGACCTTGGTCCATGTTGGTAAAAAAGAACTAATAATATAAAGAGTAAAGATTTGTGTTTTTGTATGTAACATATAAACTCAAAACTACTGGACCAATTTCAAAAACTGGTGGTAAACATTTGGTCATGGCTACCTTACCTTATTAATAACCCTTAAATGCAAATGTTTCAAAAAAGTTTCAAACATTTCAGTAAATGTAAAAGCAACTTTATTTCTATATTACAGCCTTTCTTGATGAGTACTGTTTACCAACAAACAAATTAAAAATGAGGGTACAAATCACTAGTCATTTCACACCTAATAATAATTATAATAAACTTGTTCTTAAATTAATGAAAATAAATTTGATTAATAAGCTTAGAACAACTAGATATAGTTAATTTGTTTTGAATAACATTTTATAAACAAACCATACATAATTTAAAAATAATAAGTTATGAAATGACATGCGTTTTCTACCTTCATTTCTAATTTCTTTGTTAGTAAACAGTACTCATCAAGAAAGGCTGTAGTATAGGTATGTTTGTTCTTTTCTTACCCCTGATAAAATTTTGATGAATTTATTAGGCTGACATGGAAAAGTACATATTGCATGACTCGTATTTCCGGCGCGTAAATTCGCAGGAAACAGTTAGTAGCTATTTTGCCTCAGTTTAAAAATTTTAGCAGAGCAATGTCCTACAACACTTTTACACTTCGTAACACACACGTAATTCGTTTTTTACTCCGTTTTTGCTACATCGTAAAACTCTAACCGGAATGACCTTAACTTACTTATTACATAGGTTACATTATAACGGCTTATTAATTGTACACATCACTCATTATTACCGTTATTAATTGCGTAACAGTGCGGTATAAACAAAAACATGTAAATAATATATTAGACGGGACTATGAGCGACCTTGGTATGAACACATTTTCAAAACTCGCACTCTGCAATAAATAAGTTTAATGTGAGAACTCAATAACATAACACTTACCAAAGTCAATAAACTGCTTTATGGAGAGCGGCGATGGATTAAATTGTGAATAAAAGTCCAACATTTTGGTAACATTCGAAAAAATCGTGCCTGCTAGCCTCATTTTGGTTTTTGTCAATAGTTTTACACCTCAACACAAAACAATTGTGAAATAATCACTTTTAATAAATAAAGATCACTAAATAACGATGCGGCACATAATGAATAAGTTCAGTAACAAGTAAATTCACTGAATATGCGACTTGGCAAATATTTAAGCGAAACGCGCAAACTTCCCATGTGTGTACAAGTTTCGCGACTGAATGAAAAAAAAGCAACTTTTTGCTCTTGTTCTTATAATCGGCGTGAAATGTACGCTCAACATATTTGACACTGACAGTGAGCGGCTTGACGTTGACAGCTTGACTGCTTGACAGTTTGACATCAGTGACCACAGACTAAATACTTAGATACGTCTGAGGCACTGACCATGATTTTTCATTTTGTATTTTTTTGATAATAAAATACAAAAATAGAGTGTTTTAGAAGTTTCTTTTTTCCTCATTCACTTTTGCGATTTCTGCACTAAACGCGAAACGTTATGTCATTATGACATTGTCACAATTTGTCAATTTAGTCACTGTTTGTGACAGTGTGACTTTGGTTTGTGACTTGTGTTTGTTTTTCACTTTGACTTGTGTTTACCTAAAGTTTTTTTGTGCAAAGTTGCAGTTGCAAACTGCAATGCACAGATTAAGAGATACTCTAATTACTATGTTGCAATACAAGTTTACATATATAAAATTCGTGTTTGTGTAATTTCAAGTAAATGATTCTATTGGAAGTTATTTCTATACGTGCAAATACATTCGTACAATTAATACGAACCGTATGATGTTTGAGTTGTAAATATAAGTACTTAAATGCAAACACACATTATGATTGCTAAATCAACAGTTTCGTCCGCAGATGACCCATAAAGTGTTCGTATACGGTACACTCAAGCGTAATGAACCGAACCATCATTGGCTTACTAATCCCGACCATGGAAGCGGGAAGTTCTTAGCGGAAGGCACCACAAAGTCAAAGTATCCTCTGATAATTGGGACAAAGTATAACATTCCGTTTCTGTTGCATAGCCCTGGAGATGGTCATCATGTAAGAGGTAAACATTACTCATATCTTTTACTATTTATTAACAGATATCTGAGAGATCATAACACAATCACGATTAAGGCACATATTAGTGTGATGTGCGGTGTTGTATGCTAAAGCCAAATTCGCTGTGCAATGTTTATCAACAAATAAATTAAATATGTTAAATTCATGACATTAAATATTAATAAGCTTATAATAATTAGCTATAGTTAATATCTTTTGAAAAAATCACATTTTAAACAAATTATAGCAGCAAATTCAATCATAACACTCCCAATGGTGAGAGGGCGTGTAGCGATGAATGAAATACACCTCTCTTCCCCGCACGTACGATTTTACAGCTGTACAGTCTTTCTCCTTGTCGCCTGCATATCATAGAAGCAAACAAACTTGCCAAGCTATAGGTATGCATGCATGTTCTACCTTCATTTATTTATTGTTTGTTGTTAAACATTGTACATTGAGTTTGGCTTTAGTAAGCGTACTTATTAATGCTGTCATGGCTGAGTAGTTACTTGAAATTGCAAGTGAAGCTATTACTCTGGCACTGGTATGAAAAAAAAACTGATCATGCAAATTCAAAGTGGTTATGTTTTGTGTTACTTTACTACTGTATTTGTTATATTTAAATTGCAGGTGAAGTGTATGAAGTTGATGACACTATGCTTTCCAAGTTGGACATATTGGAGGATCATCCCAATTACTATGTTAGAGAAATTGATGACATTGTGATTAAATTGTAAGTACATATAATAAAATAAAAAACAAGTATGTAAAACAAAGGTTACAAATAAAGGTTCTAAAAGATTAATCTTGAGTAGGTAATTCATCTATACTTCTCATATTCTGATATTTTTAAGAGGTAAAGTTTGTGAGGTTGTAGGGGGTAATAGTGAACCGATTTTGAAAATTCTTTTAGAAAATAGATAGGCAGCGGCGAGAAGTTCATGCAAGCCAATTCCCACCTGGTTACCTTTAAAAGTCCATGCATATTCATATAGTGTGATACAAACATTAGTTTGTATCATGCTATATGAATTCCTTTTCTTTGGCATGCCTTACCTTCATCCAAATCATTTAGAGCCACTGATAGATAGTCACCTTATTTGTGAGTGTTGTGGGCTATATTTTATCCCTGTTTTCTCATCAGAATGGGCACTATGCTGATAAAACCGCAGGGCGTCAGCTAATATCTAATAAATTAGAGAAGAAATTGTTTCTCATCCACAAGTTGTAAGGTGAAAAATATTGCTAGTCTGTCAAACTTAGGGTTCATTTACACAAGCAGCACATTGCGAATGGCAGCTGGCAACTGCTGATTGTGTAAATGAACCCTTATAGTTAAGGCTGTGCTGACTTTTGGGATGTCTTTGTTTAAATTTTCACTTGAACTGTTACAGTGGTTACAGCTATTCTGACTGAGATTAGTCTTAAAATAAGCATTTCTGCTTCTTTTTTAGTCTACCAAGAGGTTGACAAATGCAGAGTTCACTGAACATGGCCTGAAAAGCGCTCGGTCTGTTATTCAACATTGATGTATTTTCAGAGACTCGCATGAAGAAATTGTTAAATGCTGGGTGTACTTCTTAAAGAACTTCAGACCTGAGCTACTGTCGAAACAGCAATTTGAGAATTACTCCTCGAGTGGCTCCCATGGCCTCCGCTACTTGGAAAGGTCTAAAAGAGATCCAAATGATAATTACTATCCTCAAGTTAAAAAATAAAAGATAGCCATTATTTTTGATTTAACAAAATTGGTAAGCGAAATTCCTCTTTTATGCTGCGGCTACTGAAGCGATTTGTCTGAAATTTGGAATGAAAATAGATTTTACTCTGGGAACACATAGGCTACTTTTCATCCCGGAAAAATCCATGGCTCCCGCGGGATTTGTGAAAAACAAAATTCCACGCGGACGAAGTCGCGGGCGTCCGCTAGTACAAAATACTATTAAAATATTGTAAAAGTATTAGTGGGCACAATTATTAGCTAAGTAAATACAAATTAATCACAATGTTTTTAAAGTTCTATCAGTTTTATAGTGAAATGGATAGCCTATCTATTGTTCATAGCTCAGTCTTAGTTAATAGATGTTTACTTTTAATTATTGACTGCCTTTGTGGCGTAGTGGTATGTGCGGTGGATTTACAAAACTGAGGTTCTGGGTCCGATCACCGGCTGGGCCGATTGAGATTTTCTTAATTGGTCCAGGTCTGGCTGGTGGGAGGCGTAAGCCGTGGCTAGTTACAAGCCCGTTTCCATCTTACACTACATCATCACTTACCATTAAGTGAAATTGTAGTCAAAGACTTGTAAAGAAAAAAAAAAAGAAAACTCTATTGAGTCATAATTACATATTATCTACTTTATAAATTTGAAATTTGGCTGATTTTATTATTTTTGTTACAGCAACAATGAATCTTCAACTGATGATCTGGATGACATGCTTCGGAAATAATTTTATTTAATCTCACTAGAAGTTTAGTTTTATTTGAAAGTTCATAAAACATTCTTGAAATTCCTATTTTAGTATATTGTTGTGCTTATGGTGGTAATGTGGATATTGTAAATGAAAGTATTGTTATTTTTTATATTATTTGGTATTGGTATTATACTGAATGTACATAATATAAAATTTCATTAAACTTGGTCAAGCTGTTTCTGTGTGGCTATTAATAATAGTCACACCGTCACAGTGCGTGTCACAGAATCCATACTATAAATAGTTTGGCTAATGAAAGTAGAGACTGTGTACTGTAATCGCACAGCAAATTAAAAAAAAAACTACTTGATCTTTATTAAAAAAACTAGCGGACGCCCGCGACTTCGTACGCGTGGAAATAAATGTAAACTTTCAAGCCCTATTTCACCACATAGGGGAAGAGTTATAAAAGTTTTTGAAATACATTATATTTCGTATTTTATTTATGACTAGCCGACGCCCGCGGCTTCGTCCGCGTGAAACTCGATGTAAACTTTCAACTTCCCCTACCTACCCCTACCCTACTTTTCTGGTTGATTTTTTACACCTTGTGTCCGAAAAACACAATTATCTTACAGAACCCTATTTTTTTCCAAAATAAAATTTAGTCTATGTTACTTGTGGATAATAGCTTTCGCATGGTAAAAGAATTTTTAAAATCGGTCCAGTAGTTTTTGAGCCTATTCATTACAATCAAACAAACAAACAAAGTTTTCCTCTTTATAATATTAGTATAGATAATATAGATTTATGAACAAATTTTTAAAACTGTAACTCTAAAAATGAAGGACTTTCCATACAAACTTTCAACCCCTATTTCACCCCCTTCTTATTTTATTTTCGCAATAAAAAGTATTATATAACCTTCTCCGTATTATGGTCTTAAACCGTGCCAAGTTTCATTTGAATTCATTTAGTAGTTTCAGCGTAATGGTCGAATAACAAAAAAACACGGACCGACAGACAAAAAATCTAAAAAAAAATATTTTTAGCTTCAGTATCAAATATAAATGCCCCCCAACAAAAATCTTCAAAATATCTTTAATGTATGAATAAACAAAATGTACAAAATGCGTAGTTTAATTGTAGATTCTAGATGGCGCTAGTAGTACTCTATGCCACGCTTGTACCGAATCGTAAATCTATGATGCCACGGCACAAAAAACTTATTAAGGATAATGCCTTTATTTGTCGTCAATGGATACTAAAAAAAGTTAAGGACTATAAACATATAAGTTATAGTAGTATATTCATGATGATAGTGATCTGTGCTTAGACCATTAATAACAAGGATCTGTGGGATCAAAATTCAAATCAAGGAACTTAAACATTAATCCTAAATCCTAACTTAAAGGCCGTACAGACTACTTGAGTATTTTAGTCGAGTACGAACAAATTTTGGATTTACCGCCCAAAAATCGTTCGTACTCGACTAAAATACCAAAGTAGTCCGCCATCCAATTCATTTGATTCAATTTGACCACAGATTAATAGATACTATTTTATGTGTAATTTGACCATAGGTAATACACTTGTCACTTATACATTTGACTGACGTTTGTGTTTGTGAGGTTATGTTTTCCTGTGATGTTTTCGTTTTGTGGTTATGTTTGGCTAAGATTTTAATTGTATATGAATTTTCGTACTTTACTACAAAATCTTGAATTGATGGAGGTTTTATTTATATTACGCTTTATCAAGTTCAAAATACATTATTAGGAAATCAACTTAGGGCGATACAAATAAATATTTATTGATATTTCCCAAATGTTAGTACAAGTTAATGTGTCCATAGATTTACTGTATTTTTGAAATAGCAATGGAGTTTGCAAGGAAACAACTGGAGAAATACGGCTGGTCTGATGGTAAGTACTAATACAGTTTTATTTGTTTAAATTTTACAATACTTACTTCCGTACCTCATAGGCTTAATTTTTTTTTAATGACTACAGGCAAAGGTCTTGGCAAAGATGAGAATGGTATATCTGAACCGGTGAAGGCTAAAATAAAGCACAGTCTCACAGGTGTGGGCTATGATGCTGCATCCGATTTTACAGAGCACTGGTGGAGTGCTCTGTATGATAAAGCAGCTGGCAATATAGAGGTTAGTGTTGATGATAATTTATGTAGAACATTTATCGGTGTGCCTTGGCTGTAAAATCTAATGCAGTGCCAGCAATAGGCATGATGTTGTGGTCCCCACACTACTCGACCATTAAGTGTTTACATGCTTACAGGTACTGTTATCTTCTCTGTGTATGTTTTACATTTGGGTGCCCAATGATGGCCAACATTATTTTTAAATTATGAAATCAATATCTTTTAACAGACATGTGTCTGTTAAAAGATATTGAAAAGTGCAACCAGCTATTTCTGCTGCTTTTTGTCATGCTTAGGTCTGGAGTCCCAGTGAAATTCATCGGACATAAAGCGATCAGCTTTAGAAAAGGCCCAGTTAATGAAGAAAGTTAACCTATACAGAGAACATTAGATAATTTCTATGAATTTTTGTTAATTTAATTTGTTTAACTATTCTTTTATTAATTACAATGAAATACTTGTAATCCCATAATTAAGAATAGCAGATTAAATTAACTCAGAGACAACAGTGTGACTGTAGATAAGATAGATAATGTAATTGAATAGGTCTGCAGCAGGGATGTAACGGAGGTAGTTTTATCGGAACCGAAATCGGAATCGGAGTTTTCAAATTTGGTTTATCGGAATCAGAATCGAAATCGGAGGCAGGGTCAGTTTGTTTAAGGAAAAATTAAACATGATTTATAGTCAATTCTTTTCATTTTTATTTTTTATTATAAAATAAAAAACAACTGTGAAATAAAATTGGCATAATTCCAATTAAACAAAAGATAAAATTAATGAATTTAAAGTTTAATTAATATTAAAACCCAAAGTAGCGTGTTACAATTGGTTACATTACAATAAATGAACAAAAGCTAAAACAAATTAAATCAAAATGGACTCTAAAAGTAATGTATTGTACTTTATGAACAAAAGCTTTGATGCTTTGTCTCCATCCAATCTATTTCTTAAAGAGTCGTAAATTAAGCCAGCACCACTAAAAAGTTGTTCGCTAGCAACCGAGCCCGGTGGACATGACAAATATTGCCGGGCAATTGATTGTAGGGGCTGGAATTTTGTATTTCCATTTACTTTCCACCACAATAACGGATCATCACTAATACTTATAGGTTTTTCTTTATTGTACTCATTTAGCATACTTTTCTTTGTTTCGTTCGACCTCCGATTAACATCCGATACAAAAGTATCGGAACCGAAGTCGGAACCGAAAGTGTAATAATAATTGGAAGTTCCGACTTAACAAAACCAGAATCGAAGCTCTGTTACATCTCTGGTCTGCAGAGCCATAAGTACTTATTACTTATATCAATAACTATGTTTCATTAATTTTAGGTAAAAAATGTCAATGGCAAAACAAAAAAGATTAGACGGAAGAGCAAAGAAGAATTTGAAATTACAAACAGCACATGGAAAATGAAGAAAATAAAAAAGTCAAAACCTTCCGACAGTGAGGAGTATTCAGAGTTTTTTGTTAGGACTGCTGTCTTGGGAAAAGGTATAATATTTGTTTTGAGTAATAGGGTTAAAAAACTCGTTTTACTTTACATAATTAACTAAATGTATTATACATTTAAATATTCTACTAATAACTTTCCATGAAAATAATTTTTCGAAATCATGTTTTAAAATAGGCTGACAATGTTGATGATGATGATGACGCTATATCAATAGCTTAGAGATAGTTTGGTGAAAGTATTTAAAAGTCAATCTATGCATGAAATTTTAGGTGGTAGTCAAGATACAAGAGTCAGGGATTCTGAGTCAGACTCAGATGAAGAGGTAAACTCTGCTGTGAAGTTGACAGATGAAGAACTATTCAAGGCATGCCACGGACGAACTGCCCACAAGTATGTTTGTTTTTACAAACTAATTGACTAAAATGCACATGATCCATCTTACACAATTTTCGGTTCTGTGTCTCAGTAATTATATTTTTACTCTGGATTAACACTTTTCATGCCGGAAAAATGCATGATACCAGTGGGAATTGTGAAAAACTAAAATTCACGCGGACGAAGTCGTTGGCGTCCGCTAGTATTGCATATTAGTGGACGCCCACGCCTTCGTCCGCGTGAAACTATATAATCTTTTAACCCCTATTTCACCCCATTCTATTAATAGTCCACAAATAAATTTTCTGAAATATAACTCAGAACATGAACAATTTACATTTTAAAACTTCAATCCATTTTCAATTCATCATTTGAATATTCAGTAGTTTCAGCACAATGCCTGATCAACAAAAACAGAAAAATACTAAATTCTACCCCTAAAGGTTAAAGGGCTTAAGCTTTTAATAATATAAATTGTTTATGTTTTAACTTATATTTTTGTAAAATGATTAGTGACCTATTTTTTATAACAATAAAACACGTGGAAATATAAATACAAGGAGGTGAAAAATAGGGGTTAGTTTACATCGATTTCCACGCGAATGTATTCGCGGGCGTCTGCTAGTTCTTTAATATTTCTATAGCAATAGTTATTTAAATTGAAAAAATTAATCATTATTAAAAAGAAAAAGAGAATAAAAGAATAAAATTTATCATTTGGGAGTAGATATAAACAGTAGTAAAACATCCTTGAAAACTAATAAATGTCAAGTAAAAAAACAATAAACAATATTTATTTTTTACAGAGGCGCCCGTCATGGTCTAAGGGCATTAGGAAAGCTTGCAAGAATAGAACAGCAAGAACAAATTTTGTTAATGCAAGGAAGATATGAAGGTTACACTCATCACGAGAAAATGAAAAATAATTGTAACAAAGAGTCACAAGTTGTTGAAGATACAAATTCAAATAATGACAATGAATTAAAAACTATTAAAAAAAGAAAAAAGAAACAACACAAAGAAAAACTATCAAATTTCAGTGTTGCCACCAATGAATACAATGTAGACACGTCTGAAATTAAAGACAATATTACTGATTTAATAACTCAAGCTGAAGGTTTAGAAAGTGGAGAAATAAATAGTATTAAAAAGAAAAAGAAAAGGAAACAGCACAATAGTAAAAATGAAAGTGAAATACTATCAATTAATAAAAAAGACAATGACAGTGTTGCCATGGCTGTGAATGAGATTCTGGAAAATGAAGAGGTTGCTAAAAGCAAGAAAAGGAAACCAAAAAAGAAGTAACTACCCAGAATATAAATAAGATAAATAATAGTAAGATAAACGCAAGTGATACATGTTTGTTATCTAATATTTTGACAGATGTGTGGTGCAGTAGGTAGACCCTGCTTTTTGCATCCAAAGCTGTGGGTTTGATTCCACAAGTGAAATATTTTTTAGTGTCTGGATGGATTTATATGTATAATAATATACTAATAGGTACTAAGTAATGTAATAAATTATGTATTTTGATCAGTTTTCTTAGTACCCTTAACACAGGCTATGCTTTTGAAGCTAATTAGCATTGTGTGATCATGTCCAAATATATTTAGGTATAAAAAAGTAGTCTCTATAGATTCCAAAACATGTGTTTAATAAATTAAAGAATATTGGTGTAATATATTGTTTTATTATTTATTTTCAGTTTTTATGTTATAAAGTGCAAATTATTGTATTAGTAAATGAAAATAATAAGTTATCACGTTTAATCATTTTTAACTCGTCGCCACTCAACGCTCCGTAACGTCCGTAACCATTACACTTGAGTTAAAAAGTTGCTACATTCAAGTATACCTTTTTTAATAATTTACTCTGCTCAAGTGTAACGGGAAAAGCTGTGCTGTGGTCATTGTGATCGCTAAGTGGAACGTGAATCGTAGGTGAATGTAAATTAGAAAAAGACTTGATTCCAGGACATTATATAAAAAAAAGTGTTTTTGACATTGACAAATGCCAACTGCCAATTGCCAACTTCTCACTTTTGCGAATTTTGGTGAGATTGGAATTGGATTTTAGGTTATGTATAGAAAAATATTGCATTTTATGTAGAAAGAAGAATTAAATATAGCAAATATGATAGTTTACACTAACCAGAATAACACAGCAACGCTAAAATTGCTTATAGCTGGGAAATTATCTGGCAAAGCTTTTACAATTCGAGCTGCTTCTCTGGAAGGTATTTAAATATTTCAAATTATGTTCTCATTTCTATAATAAATATTAGATTATTTTACCAGGGATATTTTGTAATTTACATAATTTATAATTTTTCGATTTAAAACCAATAAAATAGTGATTTCCATACCAACTTATTATTGCATCATTGGGAATTTTTTACTTAAATATGTGGCTTCTTTTCCTTAATACAGATAAGTACCTATTTATTAAATTTTTGTTCAGTAACTAAGTACTTAAATATCCAAATTGTATTCCATACAATTTTACATATTACAGTAAAATTAGTTAAAGTAGTATTTCCTTGAATTTTCTTCTTTATTTAATCTAAACTACTGAGATTTTTCTCTCAACCATCTACCAATTTGCATTTGAATATTGGAGCTATATGTAACATGTGACATGTGTAATTTAAACTATTGTTACTATCAAAATAATGAAATATAATTTAAACATATTGTTGGAGTATGCCCAACTAGTTTTGAACCCATAGCTGGCTCCTAACCAAGTTTGGTTCACTCTGTGTTGCAAGAACACGCTCATGTTTTAGCCATGTTTATATTTTACTAGAGGCACCCGTAAATTTTTGTGTGAAATTCAGTCTTTGACAATTCTCACAGAAACCATAGCTTTTTCCAGAATAAAAAGTTCCATATGTGAATCCAGGTTATTATGTACCTTCATTGAAAATTTCAGACAAATCCACTCAGTAGTTTTTGTGTGAAAGACTAACAGACATTCATACATACATGTATAAACTTTTATAATATTAATTGGATAAGAGATTATTATAGGCTTAAGGCTACAGTGATTTCTTTACCTCTATGACTACAATGGGTGTAAAAACATTGGCTTGCAAGAATATCTCGAAAACAGGGCTTGTGAGACCTTTCTTTTCTGCATGTTCTAGGGCCACTGTCAAATTATACACAAATTACGATTATTCACGTCAGAGCATACACAATCTCAAGGCGCTGTGTTTAAATTCGAAAAAAGATATAGACACAAAACTAAGTCACTTGGGTGCAAAAACACAGTTGTAGCTTTCAAGGGTTTAAACTGTTTATGCATTTCTCTCAGCACAATCAACAGATGTCTTCCCCGGACCAAGAATTCTGCCCATTCTTGAAGTGAATGAAGACTTGAAGTTCTTCAGCAGCAATGCAGCGACACTGTACCTTTACCCTGACTTATCAGACAATGGGCAATGGTGAGAAGCTTACAAAATCTATCTAGACTTACCAGTTAATCACTTTGGGGTAATTGAACCTAACTAGCAGATTCCATACAGTTTCACCAGCATAGTTCCCATTCCTGTGGGATAAAACTTTGCCTGTGTTACTCGCTGATAATGTAGCTTTACATTGGTGAAAGAATTTCTAAAAATTGGTCCATTAGTTTCAGAGCATGTAACAAACAAACAACCAAAAAAAATTATATCTGACCATTTTATAATATTAGCTTAGACCATGTTTAGACAAACAATATAATATATGCTCTAGCAGTTAGCCCAAGTAGCTTATATGGCTGCTTTTCTTAGAATGTATCATACGAACTACGTGTAAAGTAAGTTTTTGCATATAGAAGGTATAAACTGACCTTAATATAACTGACAAACTTCTTTTGATAAGCTATACATTTAAAGTTTATATTAGATTTAGTTATAATAATCAGCTTTTACAATATTAATCAATCATCGTTTAAATTAGTTTTTTTTTTTTAATATAAGCAAAGAAATTAGTTGGAAATACTGTATGTATTACTGTCTATTCTATACTGCCTGTATAGTCAAGTGAGATTGAAATTTTGTGTTGCATCTGACCCCTTTACTGTGGATATATTAAGTCTTCAAGTTCTTATTAATTTAATACACTTTATGTGAAGATCAAAGATGATGAAATAGACCTAAAATCTTTCTCTTATGGATCATTGTTTTGATGCCTTAATGCATGAGCAATAATTTTTCTAGTCACCAGATACTGGAATGGGAGGCAACACGACTCCAACCGGTGGTAACAACAGTACTTACCAGTAAATCTGTGCCCTCTGACTTGAAACAAGCGTTGAACTCCTTGTTACTCATGATTGAGGGGCTGTTGAAGAAACAGAAATATATCATTGGGGTGAGTATTATCAGAATCAGTAATATTATCAGTATTTGTAATATCAGAAAAAAAAATATAATATTAAAAGATTCTTGATACTTATGAATTTAGCTATTAGACACACAACATTAATGTGAGAAATACAGGAAGAAATTTTTTCAAGTACGGATATTTTTATATTTTGTACATAAACAAAATTTAATGAACACGTATTTTTCTTTTTTTTTTTAACTCAACAATAACAAAGTTATCGTTAGCTAAAGTTTAAACATTTAAACAGAATTTGAGGGTCACCCTATCGCTGTACTAAGTAATAGCACAGTAATAGGCAATCAATACAAAATCAGCTGGTAGGTACTAGGTTAGCGAGCGCCCGCGCCGAGGGCCGTTGACCTTTCTACGTTTATTTTTGTACCTTTTATTTTTTATAATAATTAAAGGTCGTCACTTTTGAGTTGAGTATCGATTTTCCCTTCATACTTTATTGGGCTTAGGACCATTAATAATGCGTAGTAATAATAAAAATTATAAACTTTCGATTGGAATAATGAAATACAAATGATGATTATTATTACGCAAACTTTTGCATTAAAGGATGATTCGACTTAAATGCGCAAGCGACGGCAGATTGTCTGTCACTGGTCGCCCATCGGCAATTCGGCAGGCGTCCTCAGGGATTTTTCGATCCCCTCACCCCTGCCACCCCCGTCAGCCGAAGCCGAAGCGATATGACTACTGCCGGTATTTCTTTGTCGGCGTCTTACAAAGTGCCGCCAGCAGTTGCGCAGTTTGTTTGGGAATGTGTCCATTATTTTGTTATTTCTGAGACATAAATTGAAAAAAAAAATTACATAAAATGTATCGAACTGTTTGTAGATTTATGTTCTATTAATGATACAGAACCACGAAAAAAAATGTCCGCACTAAAGTCCGAATCACCCTGTATATTGATCTTATTAAATAAAATGCAGATATCTTCAAATTGGATCCGAGTTTTGGATCTGCTATATATGGAATGCTCTCCCAGCTTCGGTTTTCCCCACCACCTACAATATGAGTATCTTCCAAGTCAAGAGTGCATCTTCTAGCATGTTCCACAATAGGTCGCATCATCGTTTACCATCAGGCGTAATTGCAGCTAAGCGCTAGCTTATACAAAATAAAAAAAAAATACATGATGAAAATCACAAGCAAATTTCACAGCAATATGAAACATCTCAATCCTGTCATTTTTAAACTAAAAACTTGTATCATAATTGTTCCAATGCCACAGACAAATCTACAGATACATTAAACATATAACACCCTCCTTTTTAACCAACTTCCAAAAAGGAGGAGGTTCTACGTTTGGCTGTATGTGTGTTTTTTTATATAGGTGGTTGGTTGGTTCCCCTGCATTTAGCCATTGTATTAGGAGTCTTAAACATGCAGGGCACAAACCCATAACATGTTAACCTTGGAGCTATATTTGAGGCTTCAAAACTTGACTGTATAATGTTTTTGTGTTTGCAGGACAAAATATCATCAGCAGATATTTCAGTATGGAGTACATTATATCCGATTGCATTCAACAAGACTTTAAAACAAGCCTACCTCAATGAATTTACCAACATCACAAAATGGGCAGAGGAGTTCGCATCCATTAAAGCTGTTGAGGTAAGACTAAAACCATCATACTAACATATCTCGTGAAAAAGACAATGTCGACCAATAGCAGCACAATCGAAAATATTGCTCTCTCTTTCGTTGTGATGGGATGATAGAGAGAGTAATGTTTTTGATGCCTTCAATGAGTATTTTTATTTACTTACAGGATGCTCTCAGCCAATGGGATGGAACTGTTGAAGGGCCGTTTGTTCCAAATTCAGCTTTGGGTGTGCCACAAATCACCAATATGGTTTCACCTATTGGGTAAGTTAGATAGTACTTACTAATATTAAGAAATTTTCTTCAAAATATTTGTGTATGTGTTCACTGACACTTATAAATTCACCTCCTAAGCTAGCAAAGCAAGAGTGAATAAGCGATTTCTAGGTAAGCAAGCTCCAACTTAGACCACATTAATGCTTACCATCATACTTAATTGTTGCGCTATTAAAAAAAAAATCTGATTGTCTCTTTGGACAAAGGTCTCCGCCAATATTTTACCTAGTTGGTCCCTTGCAGAGTTTACCTATTTGCCCCCCATCAACTCTCTTATTCAGGGTCATCATCAGTGTTTTACTCTACTTTTCTTAGTAAGTGTATTGTCAATGCCTCTAACCACTTCCACTTAAGTGTCTTGATGATTACTGCTACTTCCTATTGTTTGCTTGCTTATTTGAGGCTATCAAAGGGAACAGGCAGATCAAATTATGAAACTCAAGATCACTGACTTCACAACTGTGAACCTTCAACCTTGGTAGTGTTCATGAAATGATCCATCTGTTTTTTTCCCACTCTATTCCTATTGTGTGACAAATAATATAAATAATTCTCCAATACATCCTCAGATCACCAGATGAATCTCCCGAGCTGTCTGTAACAGCAGAAGAGAGAGAAGCAGCGAAGGAGAACTTTTTGAATGGTGTGAAAAGTTTGCCAGAACCCTTGAAGTCTGAAAAACCAATGTAAGTAACATTAATTTATGGAAAGTAAATAGAGATGAATATTATTAATTATGCAACAGTAAAAATAACATCTGGTTTGTAACAACTTTTGGTAAACTCCCCTCCTCCCTATTGTATCAATAATTAGGTTAGTTATAGTTGTTACTAGTATGGGAGGCTTTGGCCGTGGCTAGTAACCATCCTACCGACAAAGACGTACCACCAAGCGATGAACCGAAAGGAGTGTGGATTTCATCCTACTCCCAAGAAGTTAGCCCAATTCCATCTTAGATTGCATCATCACTTACCATCAGGTGAGATTGTAGTCAAGGGCTAACTTGTGTAGAATTAAAAAAATAGGTTGCCTTTGATCCAGTTCATGGTCCTAACTTTTGTATAAAAAATATGTTTGGCTGCAATTTAAGCAGCAACCTATTTGCAATGTGTCACTGTGAATATTTTCAATCATTTATTTCTTATCCCAAATAAATAACAGATGAGGGTATATATTTCTTATTCTGGATTTTAGACGACTGTATATGTGTTGTTCACAGCTTACCAGTCAAAGGTCGAAAGAACGTGCTGATCACATCTGCGCTGCCGTACGTAAACAATGTACCGCACTTGGGCAACATCATTGGCTGCGTGCTCTCAGCTGATATATTTGCAAGGTGAGAAATTATTCCTAATGTGAAAACAGTGTAAACTCTGTATAAAGACAGTGTAAACTCTATACGAGCCGTGATAGCCTAGTGGATATGACCTCTGCCTCCGATTCTGGAGGGTGTGGGTTTGAATCCGGTCCGGGGCATGCACCTCCAACTTTTCAGTTGTGTGCATTTAAAAAAAATTAAATATCACGTGTCTCAAACGGTGAAGGAAAACATCGTGAGGAAACCTGCATACCAGAGAATTTTCTTAATTCTCTGCGTGTGTGAAGTCTGCCAATCCGCATTGGGCCAGCGTGGTGGACTATTGGCCTAACCCTTCTCATTCTGAGAGGAGACTCGAGCTCAGCAGTGAGCCGAAATAGGTTGATAACGTAAACTCGATATAACGACAGTTTAAACACTATATAACGACACTGAAGGGACCGTACATTTTATGGCGTTATAGACAGTTGTCGTTAAACGGAAAGAAGAAAAATGTATGAGTAAAATTTTATCGTCAATACACGCAGTGATTTTATTTTATTATACAGTTTGATAGTTTGTGAGCAACTAAGAGTATATAACGAAATAAGTCCATAACTTCTAAATATTAGTCATGGTCTTTTTTTGCGAAGAGCGTGCGAGCGTGGTTTTCACTATTGGCAACTTATAAGGTACATTTTATTACTTAATTTTTGTCGTTATTGAGGGTGGGTGTAATGCTTTATAGAGTGTATCATTGTATGGAAGGCAAGGTAAACCTATCAGAGCCATGTGATGTCAACGCTTTAGCGAGTTTGTCGTTAAACCGAGTGACGTTACATGGAGTTTACACTGTATTTGTTTGTCACTCAATTGTTTAATACATTTATATGTAATGTCCACAGGTACTGTCGGCTATGTGGTTACAATACGTTGTTTGTATCTGGCACAGACGAGTACGGCACCGCCACTGAAACCAAAGTGAGTTACCAAATTCGTTACACATTTTCAATCTCTAACTCTCTCTAACTTACATCAACATTGGCATACTTATTCATGACAGAAAAGAAAAGTAAAGCTTAAATACTATAACCCAACTTCGTAAAACACGGTTCTAAGCAAGACGAATTTCGAATTCCTATCTGAAACATTTTGTTTCATCCTTTTTAGAACCCTGTTGTTGTACTATGTAGTCGGGTTATAGTTTACTTAATTTAACTTTTATATAATTTTATTTTTTATTTAATAGTTTTCCGCTTCTTATCTACATCGTCTGATATAAAAATGAAAATGAAACGACTCAACCACGCGAACTGTACCCGGATTTTAAAAACACATTGTGACTTAAACAATATAATATAAATAATGTGCTCGCTAAGACCTTTCTTTTGATACCAAACACTGATGATTATCTCAGTTTAATTTTTTTTCTAAGATTCAATTCCGTTATAAAATTTTGATAAAATTTATAAAGCCCGGGTATTATTACGAATCTTTTGACACTTCATTTATTAAAATCAGTTCAGTAGTTAATGCGTTACGGTGGAACATACATACATAAATAGATTGCCAAAATCATGAGACGAGACGAATATCTTAGGGTCCATCGCGTGGTAGAAAAAAAAAGTCCAGGATTTGTGACTACTGGATGTAGGGTTAAGGAATTCCTTGACGATCGATCAACACTCCCCGTTCTCTGCTCGTGTTGTTCTCCCTACCTATCCAAATTTGGTAAGATCCTATTAGAGCAGCTTTGGATACTCGTTCTAATATAGAACTAGCTGCACTTCTAGAGAGGCCAAGGTCTTTGAGCAAGTTATAGAGAGATTTTGCTGGTAATCCTCTCGCACTTACTTCTACGGCGTGCAGACTAACTACATAGCCATTTTTAGTTAGTTCATTTGTTAGGTAATAATATTTATTCACTTTTATACTGTGGTCCTTCGGAATGTTAGTCTCCCACGGCACCCTTCCTTTTAGCTTCGCCGTAGCTGGATAATAAAGAATGTCCATGTTCTGTCAGGCGCTGGAGGAAGGCATAACCCCACGCGAGATCTGCGACAAGTACTTCGCGATCCACGACGCGGTGTACCGCTGGTTCGAGATCGGATTCGACTGTTTCGGCCGCACCACCACCGCGCAGCAGACCGAGTGAGAACATCCATCGTATATATCATCATCTGCGACTCGCTTGATGTCGTCAGTCCACCTGGTGGGGGGTCGACCAACACTACGTTTGGTAGTGCGGGGTCACCATTCTAGCACCTCGTATACGTTATATGTCATGACATATCCATCATCATAACGCCGCTTCAAGTACTTCGCGATCCACGCCAAGATAATTATATATCTTTATAAGAACTAAAAACTAAGTATACCTATTTAGTTTTTCTGATTGTGTATCTTAATCTGAATATGAAGGGCAAAGCTGCCGGTGAAATCACAAAGCGCTTGAATCTTGAAATTTGCCTCAAGCGAAAAAACGTAATCAAATATATTAATAAATAAAAATAATAATAAATTATTTATAGTAATATCTATAAAGTACATTAAAAATATTGGAAGCGTGGAAGTTCATTATGTCTCCATGATAACATAAACATTATTAAAAACTTGAACAAGGTTGACTTGTTAAAGATTTTGATTGAAATTAAATCAATGTGATTAAAATAGATTTCAGGTCAATTTGAATTTAGTAATTTTACAAAAAACGTTTCAGGATTGCTCAGAGGATGTTCTTGAAGCTAATGGACAACGGTTTTGTCACCAACCAGTCCGTCAGCCAACTGTTCTGTGAAAACTGTCAGAGATTCCTGGCTGACAGGTATGTATACATTTATGTTAGAATAACACAAAATGAATTTTTCTACTAGCATAGATAGCACTTGTGGCGTCCCCAATTCACATATATTTCTTGTATATATTTCTATACATAAATAGTTGTAGACAGAAAAAGAAATAGTCGACTGGATGGCTTCGATTTTAGCGTGATTTTCACATTAATGTGTTTTTAGATAGCATGGGTACAGTGACATTCGCCTGTATGACGTCCATATTATCGTGAATCGCGGCAAACTTAGAGCGAACTGTCACCCGCACCATTCTATAACATGTTCGCTGCGGCACTGATTTTTCTGTACTTTTCTTTGGTCCGTTACGAGGTCCATCGACCTCCTAACTCTTGAAGACGCTAGACGTACGAGGTCAATTGACCTCGTACCGCAGTGAATGTGTTAAGAAATTTACCGTAGAAGACGCAATAAAAAGCCATTTTTAATCGATAACAAATTTTCAAACAATTAAAAATTTGGAAAGCTTTTACACTTAAACAATTTATGAACAATAAACGAAAAATCCAAAAGTGTAAAGCAGAACAAAGTTTTCGTGTCGTTTGTTTATTGTTAAAACAATGGGGATGATGACTAGGTTTGAATATATTGATTTATATGATACATTCGGGTAAATAGGGTCAATGTTAACTAATTTATAAATAAAAAGCAAAGATTGTCTAGATATTTGCAAAATAAATGAGATAAAATTTCAAAAACTATTAAAAATATTTTATCGTAATTCGATGAAAATTCATACAGTTTTAGCTTCCTTACATCAAATGTGACATCTTTTAATATATGAACTATAAGCATAAACGCACAAATAACAAAGATATTAGTAATTTTGTTTGAACGCGCATACAAATCTAACGATCATTACATTGCCTATGACGTCATTATTTCGAGCCATTTTGTATGTGGCGTTTTTCGGGGATCCGCGGCAGCGCCGCAAATCTGACTCTTTAAATCCCTGTAGCTCCGAAAGTAATGATCGCAGATACCCTGTTCCTTTTACAAAATTGCTTTACTATTAGTATACTCTTAATTTATATACAATTTAAAAAACTGTCATCATCCCTATTGTGTCTATTCAGGTTCGTAGAAGGCACGTGTCCTCACCCCGGCTGTCTATACGACGGCGCTAGAGGTGACCAGTGCGACAAATGTGGAAAACTAATCAACGCCATAGAGCTGATAGAGCCGCGCTGCAAAGTGTGTGCCCATAGACCCACCGTCAGACCTAGTGAACATCTGTTCATTGAATTGGGACAGGTAGGATGTGTTTGATTATTATTGTTGATAGGTAAAAATCATGATGAGACGTGATAGGCCGTAGGTTAGAGGTAAGGATGAGGTAGGAAAGAAACGCACATAAGTCAAAGCGAATCTGGTGTTCATGGCCGTAGCCAGGATTTTATCTAGGAGGGAGCAGCTATACTTAGATTGAATATTTCATATTACAAATTAATACTGTCCTACCGAAACTAGTTAATTTCAGTTTCAGCCTCAGTTTCGTCCGAAACCGAAACATCCACATAAGGTCACTTTTCAGCTTCAGTTTCGCCCGAAACCTTAAACCTCACTTCGCCCATGACCGGATCCACTAGTCTATAATATAAAATCGCTTTTTTAGTGTGATAGGGATAGGGTAGGGAATGAGTGAATGCGAAGTGAAGCTTGACCAGGTCCGCTAGTTAAGTAATAAATAAGTATATTTCCAGTTGGAGCCGTCAATCCGCACGTGGTTCAACACAGTAGAGGGTGGGTGGTCGCCGCCCGCTCGCGCCGTGACGCGCGCGTGGCTGCGCGACTCGCTGCGCGCGCGCGCCCTCACGCGCGACCTCAAGTGGGGGGTACCGGTGCCAGTGCCTGGGTACACTAACAAGGTAACCAACTAACTACTTGCTTTTAGGGATCCGTACCCAAAAGGTAAAACTGATGAACTACAAGTGATGAAAAGGAACTACCTTTTACGAATGGAATTACTAAGTCTATTGTCCATCCATCTGTCACCAGCCTTTCTTTTTTCTTTTTTTTTTATTCTTTACAAGTTAGCCCTTGACTACAATCTCACCTGATGGTAAGCGACAGACCTGGACCAAATTAAGAAAACCTCAATCGGCCCAGCCGGGGTTCGAACCCAGGACCTTCGTCTTGTAAATCCACCGCGCCACGAAGGCCGTCAAATTCAAAATCTTATAAAATGTGATAGACTGTTGAAATTTTCACAGATGATGTATTTCTGTTGTGGCTATAATAACAAATGAAAAAACAGAAAAATAAACAATTAAGGGGCTCCCATACAACAAACGTGATTGTCTTGCTGTTTTTATAATTAATAATACGGAACCTTTCGTATGCGAGTCTGAATCAACTTGGCTTGGCAGCAGCTTTAAATTTTTCACTAAGAAAACATACATAAGACATTCTTTAATAAAATATAACTTTTAGAAAAACACAAATTATGCATGTACGTATACAGCGTGTATACATGTGCGTGTGTGTATATATATACACACACGCACACATATCACAATGTAGATGTAGCAATGTTTTTTTTTTTAATTGTAGGTGTTCTACGTTTGGTTCGACGCGCCCATAGGCTACCTCAGTATAACGCAATGCTTCACTCAAAACTACGAGAAATGGTGGAAAAAGGATAAAGATTATGACGTAAGTTCTGGCGTTATAAAACTTAATTTAACACGTTCGCTGCGGTACGAGGTCAATTGACCTTGTACGTCTAGCGTGTTCAAGAGTTACGAGGTCGATGGACCTCGTACCACACCAGAGGAAAGTACAGAAAAGTCAGTGTTGCAGCAAAAGTGTTAAATATCACGCAATTTTCTAAATTTTCCAGACGTCAAAAAGGCTGTCATCCATTTTGTGACGTCACTAACACACTTGATGTACTAAACGTCTAAGTAATTATTAACTAGTATTCTTGTCGAATGCAAGTAAGGGTAATTTGTAAGGGATTTGTCATTTAGAAAAAAGTGTCAACCAGCCTATTCTTAACTAGCGGACGCCCGCGACTTCGTCCGCATGGAATTCAGTTTTTCACAAATCCCGCGGGAACCATGGATTTTTCCGGGACGAAAAGTAGACTATGTATTAATCTAGAGTAAAATCTATTTCCGTTCCAAATTTCAGTCAAATCGCTTCAGTAGCTGCAGCTTAAAAGAGGAACAAACATACTTACACACTTTCACACAAACTTTCGCCTTTATAATATTAGTGTGATGTGAAGTGTGATATTAATGTGATGTGATGTGATAGTGTGATATTCTTTAATTCACAGGTAAAGTTATACCAGTTCATGGCCAAAGATAATGTTCCATTCCACGGAATTATGTTCCCCGCTACCATCATAGGAGTGAATGAGGGTCTCACACTGGTTGATCATATATTTGCTACAGGTTCGTTAATTTTTTTTATTAATAAGTTGGTGAATGCGTTACGAAAAGTGTAATCGGGCGAGGCGAACGAATGTTAAAAAAGTTTTACTTCATTTACTACTATTATGTAGCGGTAAGACTAAATGCGCTTGTACTATAATACTTCTTAAGTTATACTATCATCATCATAATTAACCCACATTCGGCTCACTGCTGAGCTCGAGTCTCCTCTCAGAATGAGAGGTGTTAGGACAATAGTCCACCACGCTGGCCCAATGCGGTTTGTCAGACTTCACACACGCAGAGAATAAAGAAAATTCTCTGGTATTCAGGTTTCGTCACGATGTTATCCTTCACCGTTTGTGACACGTGATATTTGATTTCTTAAAATGTAACACAACTGAAAAGTTGGAGGTGCATGCCTCGGACCGGATTCGAACCCACAACTTCCGGAATCGGACCAGTATCGCACCCAAATTTACAACCAAAATTGTCTGTCATTTTCTGAAGAAAACGAGTTTAGACTTGGTATGTATCTTATACTAAACTAAAGCTTTTGCCAATTTTTTACACCATTCAACTACACAAAAGGTATTTTTACAGAGCTCTTTTACTGATGATCTATGAAACATGGATTCTATAGAGACAGTTTTTAGACAATTGCATTAGATCGTTGATCATATACAGAAAAGTAACGTCTAGCGAAGCAGATCCTATACAATAATTGGTCTGAAAACATAGTGCTAAGATGATAGACCAAGTGTGTTTGTGTTTTTAAATTGTGTAGGTTTATTTTAATTAAAAAAAATCCATAATTAAATTGATAATAAAATATTGTTGCAGAATATTTAAATTACGAGGAAGGAAAGTTCTCTAAGTCCAGAGGTGTAGGCGTGTTTGGAACCGACGCTCAGGTATAGCTTTACTTTTAAAATACATAGGAGTATTTTGTAAACCATCGATATAAATCGTTAGATGGGCCCCTCCATACTATAAAACGCACAATTTTATGTCATTACCCAAAGACGTGCACGCACATCTTATCTTAGTAGTGAGTGGACGTGGACTTGAAAAAATATTTACTGTTTTTTTTTCATTTTAATCCTTTAATTATGCCTTCGTGTTCATTTTGGAAGTGTTAAAACACAAGCCACAACATGAATAAAGAGAAATGTGTAACGAGTGATGACGTACTCAATGTGCGAAACCAATGATAATTCCGCGATGCTTTGAGGCCCATCTAACGATTTAAGGTGGAATTCATAGACATAGACAGGGCCACCCCTAGGGGATCATTCAGCTGCTGAGTGTCGAATTTAAACTATTTGTTTGAGAATTTGACACTCAGCGGATGAATGATCCCCTGGGGGTGCCCCTACAACATCTATGAATTCCACTATAAGACTAATAATATTGTTTTTTTTTTTCGATAGGAGACCGGCATACCAGCGGACGTATGGCGGTTCTACTTGGCCAGCATCAGGCCGGAAACTTCCGACTCCAGCTTTAGTTGGACGGAGCTTGGCACCAGGTACTGTCTCAGAACACTTTATAATCACAAAAGAGGTAAAGTTTGTGCTGTTGTAGGGATAATCTCTGAATCTACTAAACCGATTTAAAAGAAAATACTACTAGAAAGTCACGTTATATGTGAGTCAGCTATATTTTATCCCCGTATTCTGACAGTAACAGGAACTACGCGAGAGAAACCACGGGACGTCAGCTCGTATTCTATAATTTGATATATTATCATAAAAGGTAAGTCTTTATGAAAATGGTAGAAATAAAGAGGGTCGAAACCGAAAGGGGTGTGGATTTTCATCGTCCTCCTAACAAGTTAGCCCGCTTCCATCTTAGATTGCATCAACACTTAACATCAGGTGAGATTGTAATCAAGGGCGAACTTGTAAAGAAAAAAATTAATATTGTTTTTTTTTGATATTAAAATCCTCGGCGTTATAAGTATTGGATTCATATAGGAATGGTACTAGAGATACTCAAAGTTCGCTTTGATAGTTACGCAAGCAACCAATCTCAAAAATTATATCGGCGATAAACAGAATTTTTACCGTTTATATAAGATGTATAAATATACTTATATCAGATGTTTTAGCACCCATAACACAAACTTTATTTTGAGGTTAGATGACAAATTGTATTTTGTCCAGATATACGAATATTTATTTGATATATTCCAGGAACAATTCGGAGCTGCTGAACAACCTGGGCAACTTCTGCCACCGTTCGCTGAGTTTCTGCGCCAGCACGTTCAAGGGAGTCGTGCCGGACATGACGCTCACAGACGCTGACTATGAGCTCATAGCACTCGTTAACAGGGAGATCGCTGGTAATTAGAGATATATATATATATCATTAACAGAGATATTGCTGGTAAATATTCTTTGGGAGAACCCTATTACTACATACATAGGGTTCATAATCGCTCGCCCCTTCGAGTTGTATACCAGTCGAGATGTTTTGATCGCATATCTATTGTTATTATTTTGATTTGGCGAACTCCGTGGAATAAACAACACGCGTGTAGGCGGTCCCAGAATTTTCTGGACATCTTTCGGCGGGTATAAATACACGACAGATTCGACGCTCGGGGCAGTTCTTCTGCGAGCTCGATCGCGATGCGGCAAGATAACACCGGATCTGATGAACTCGGTGTTGACACTACGGACCTAAACAGGTCCCACCCAGCGCCCCGCCTGTCGTTGCAGGCGGCGTCGAGCATCACAGAGAGGGGCCAACGCCCCGATCACTGTTACCCCGTGACCCGTGAGGGTTACCGTGGAAGACCCGATCGTCGCTCGGTGCAGTTAACTTCTAAACGGAGTGAAGTGATCATCAAGTGTTACCAGCGATACAAGTGAACTATAGTAAACTCGGCTACGATACTTGGATTAAGGACTGGAATGGTCTTATACGAGTCACCAGGTGTTTAATTCCATATCCTCATACGACGAACGAATTAGTAACAATATCTTTTTAATGTTCTTTGTACCCACAATAAACAATTTATGATAAACAATAATTACAACACAAAACATAATCAATAATCGGAACACAAAACATTTACTATATTGCACAAAATTACTAACGCGACTGGCAGCATGACGGTGTCTACGCTGCCTCACAAACAACTGAGCTCAAGTCATCAAATACCTTTTTATTAATATCAATTAACAACATAATCAATAACATAAATAATTAATGTTAATACCACCTGTAATCGAAGGAACAGTTGAAATATCATCACAAGGGTCACACAGGGAAGTGAGAGAGGAGAAACTGGCAAGAATTCATTCTTCATTTATTTGACAGGTTTTGCCGCCTACACCTGCCTATCCTTTGTTTTCATCAAAGATGTCAAATAAGGTGAGGTGAGAGGAAGGCAGTCATATTCTTCATTTATTGCTAGGTCTTGCAGTCTACACCTGTTCCCCTTAGTCTTTATCAAGATAACAAGACAATAGAAAATACGTCTATACGTACACACATCTTTTCTATTCGGTCACGCGGTCACCCATCCTCTAGTAACCCGGTGTGTTGTTGCAGCGTATGTGAGCACGATAGAGCGCGGGCGGCTGCGCGAGGGGCTGCGCCACGTGCTGAGCGTGTCGCGGCTCGGCAACCAGCACATGCAGGCCGCGCAGCCCTGGGTGCTGCTGAAGGGCTCCGACGACGACAAGTACGTACACTTACTGCAGTATATTACACTACTAGCGGACGCTCGCGAGGGGCTGCGCCACGTGCTGAGCGTGTCGCGGCTCGGCAACCAGCACATGCAGGCCGCGCAGCCCTGGGTGCTGCTCAAGGGCTCCGACGACGACAAGTACGTACTTGACTATGTTCCACTAAGCCACTAATTCCCAAATTGGTCTAGATGGATCCCCCAGAGGTCCATGGGAGAGTCGACGGAGGTCTACAAAAAATGTGGGTTCACAATTCGTAAGTGAATTGTGAAGCGTCCATGAGAAATTAGCTATTTCCATACCGAAAACAAAATATTTATTTATTTATTTATTTGGTCCACCAGTGACTGTTGCAGCATTTACACAAATACAATCTAAAAAAAAAAAACACAAACACAAGGCTCTGCACAATCAAATGAAGGTAGACGGCATGCACATTTCCGTAATATTAAAATAAATTAACGATTACATAAGATCAGTTTACATAAGAAAAAAACAATAACAATAAACAATATTTACTTTAAAACGGATTTTAAGCGGTCACCCTGTCACTGTTAGTCAAGATACCAAAGTGGATATGCCATATGCCTTTGTAAATTCAAATCTGATCCGGGGCATCCACCTCCAACTTTTCAGTTGCATGCATTTTAAGAAATTAAATATCACGTATCAAGGAAAACCATCGTGAGGAAACCTGCATGTCTGAGAATTTTCTCTATGGGTGCCAGTCCGTATTTGGCCAGCTTGGTGGAGTAAGGCCTAACCCCTCTTATTTTGAGAGAAGACTCGTGCTCAACAGTGAACTGAATATGGGTTAATGATGATGATGATGATGATGATGATGATGATGAACCTATCACCTGGGTCACACAGGTCACTGTGCGCCACTGTGGCCGTTGATAACAAAATAATGGACACATTGTTATTTTTCAGAAATTGAAAAAAAAAAAATACATTTCATAAAAAGTACAAACTGTTACTGAAAATATATTTTATTAACGATACAGAAGTACGATAAAAAAAAATTCGCACTACAAAAAGTATCTCCGTAGTCTTCTACAGGGAAGATATTAAAAATATTAGATATGTTTAATTATTGTGATAATCTGTATTCCAGAGTAAAGGGCGCGACGGCGATAGCTCTGTGCTGCCAGCTGGTGGCGCTTCTATGTACGTTACTGGCGCCCTACGTGCCCGCCACCTGCCGCCGCCTGCGCGACCAGCTCAACATACACGAGGAGGCGCTGAGGATCAACCCCCAGTGAGTAATCGCTTGTCGGACATACGCCGACATGATGTAATGACGTCTGAGCCCATTATCTCACAGATACGCTAATTGAATATCGGTTATCAAATTATTGTTACTTGTCGGATATACGCCGACAAGTTGTATGCTGCCTGAGCCCATTATCTAACAGATACGCTAATTGAGTATTGGTTATCAAATTATTGTTACTTGTCGGACATACGCCAACAAGATGTATGCTGTCTGAGCCCCTTATCTAACAGATAAGCTAATTGAATATCGGTTATCAAATTATTGTTACTTGTCGGACATACGCCGACAAGTTGTATGCTGCCTGAGCCCATTGTCTAACAGATACGCTAATTGAATATCGGTTATCAAATTATTGTTACTTGTCGGACATACGCCAACAAGTTGAATGCTGCCTGAGCCCATTATCTAACAGATACGCTAATTGAATATTGGTTATCAAATTATTGTTACTTGTCGGACATACGTCGACAAGTTGCTTTCTGAGCCCAGTAACCTTTTTGCATTCTTGCATATCCTTGCATTTTAAATTTTTAAAGTTTGGCTACATCATAATTATAAGAGACACATTTTAAGATATATTTACGAAACAAATATCATTTACTCCGAAAATATTAATTTTAGGACATGTTCTTTGAAAATTTAATTTTTTTTTTTCGGTAAAGAATAT
This sequence comes from Bicyclus anynana, assembly GCF_947172395.1. Classification (NCBI taxonomy): domain Eukaryota; kingdom Metazoa; phylum Arthropoda; class Insecta; order Lepidoptera; family Nymphalidae; genus Bicyclus; species Bicyclus anynana. The sequence goes on along the minus strand of NC_069100.1, from coordinate 10,429,569 downwards.
AATCCCAGAGTTATAGGGAATACCCAGCACCCTGTATATTATTTTATCTCGTGACAAACAAAGCCTAAATGAAATAAGGCTTTGAAAAAAAAATGCGTACGTACAAAGTACACATGTCAGAAGTGAAACTTCTTTGGCGAACTAATTTATAAATTTTGTTTATATTTATACAAATCGCTCACTGTTTATACACTGTATAAGGGCTAATAGTAAATAGATGAAAAATCTGCGTTTACTGCAAATGACGCTATGCGACAGAAATGCCATCTAAAGTTCTAATAATTAACTAGTAAACGAATACACAACCAATATGGCGTGTATTATTTCTCGACATCTCGTATTCTCTCTCTCTTTCAATCTTTCTCACTATAGCTCTCCCACCTCTCACTCCATAGCACATACGACGTTCGCTCTGTCTCACTTTTTCTCCCAATCTTTCTCACTTGCTTGCTATATACTCTCACTCCACGGCTAGTTGCTTCATGCTACGTTCGCCCTGTCTTACTCTCTCTCAATCGGTCTCGATCGCTCTCTCTCTCTTTTTCGACACTTCCGTTGCATACCGGCGTGACGGTTACATCTGTAAAAATTTTACCCTCATGCGCCTAAAGAAGTTCCACTTCAAAAATTTTAAAATCACTTTCCTTTTGATAATCTATAATATAAAAATGAATCGCAAAATGCGTTGGTAAGCGCATAACTCAACAACGCCTGAACCAATTTGGCCATTTTTTTTAAATGTTCTTTGAAGTTCTAGGATGGTTTTTACGGCGAGAAAAATTTAAGAAGACTAAAAAAAAAATTATAACTCCATACAAACGATTCGTAAAAATATTCCAAATACAAACGATTCGTAAAAAAATTCCAAATACAAACGATTCGTAATAATTTGAATTTTAATATGTATAGGGTAGGGGTAGGGTAGGAGTAAGGTAGGAGTAGGGCAGGGGTAGGGTAGGAGTAAGGTAGGAGTAGGGTAGAGGTAGGGTGGGGATAGGGTAGGGTAGGGGTAGGGTTGGAGTAGGGTAGGTAAGTGTAGGGAAGAAGTGCACAAAAGTCAAACAAAGCTTGACCGGGCCCGCTAGTTACTTAAAAAACCAATCCTATAATTAATTATCCAGGAAGCCATCCTTGGTCCGGTATTTGCCGGCTGGTCACACCATCGGCAAGCCGGAGCCCCTGTTCGCCAAGCAGGAGCCCGAGCTGATCGATAAGCTGCGCGCCAAGTACGCGGGCTCGCAGAGCGACCGCGCCAAGGTGCGTATAGTCCGACTCACAGAGTTAAAAAAAAATATATTAATCACACAGTAAAAAATTTCTAATACAATAATAGAGTAGATCCCTGGCTTCCAAACTAGCTGTAACTGTATCTTGGGAGCCAGTGGATTCCCATTAGTGTTAATTATTAAAATTAAAATTAAGATAAACTGTAGTAGGCAAAAACAAGAAAGGTGAATTCGTAAAACAATATCAAACACAAATAAATATATTTTTGTGTGGTTGTGTGTTTTGTGTGTGTGGGTGTGTGGGTATGGATGTGTATGTGTGAATGTGTTAAGTTTGTTAGTTAAGACGATACAGAGTGAGTCTTTACAAGCAACTTGGTGAAGCCGGTGAAACGCATAAAAATCAAACGTCACGCTTCTTCTACACGCGTACTATATTCATTTACGTAATTGTTGTTAGTGTTAAATTTTGAAATACAAATTATAATTAAAGTTTGCATAATTATGCGGATGTTAAGGAGACGCGTGACATTTGTTTTTTTATTTGGGTTTCACCAACCAGTTTGTACAGACTCGCCCTTGTTACTCTGTGATAATAACCAATAATTACCAATAAAAAGTAGTCCATTTTATTTCTAGAGAATGTATTCGTTTTTGAATTTCGTATTTGTAAAGGGTACGACACCGTCTTAATCCTCCATCAAAGCATATCAATACTCCTATTTTCTTAATGAAATAATGTTTTTTAAAGTAAATTTGGTTGTTTTTAGAAAATGTATTTATTTCAGCAAAATGGCGAAGTTCCACAGACTGCAGCCGAATTAGAAGCGGCTATTGCAGCCCAGGTGAGTTACTCGGCATAAACTTACTTGTCTAGTGTGTACATCATCAAGCCTCAATAGCTCAACGGTAAGAGCGGTCGGAATCATCACCGAGGGGTGGTGGTTTGATCCCCGCTGTATATCTATTATACCCACTCCTAATTCAGTCTTTCCCGACTAGTTAGAGGGGTATGGGATATTGGTCATATTCTAAAAAAAAAAAATATGGCAAATATCTGTACTAATATATACAGCTGAAGAGTGTGATTGTTTGAATGCGCTAATCTCAGTAACTACTGGTCCGATTTGAAAAATTCTTTCAGTGTTAAATAGCCTATTTATCGAGGAAAGCTATAGGCTATATATTATCCCTGTTTTCTTACAGGAACGGGAACCACGCGGGTAAAACCGCGCGGCGTCAGCTAGTTCTTTTATAAAAAATCATATTATTTTGCTTCTACTACAATAACTAAATCGAGCATACAACAACAACAAATATGTTGGTATATAAATAACTAGCTGACGCCTCGCGGTTTCACCCCCCTTAGTTCACATTCCCGTGGTAATACGGGAATAAAATATATCATTAGTTGCTCACTGATAATGTAGCTTTACATTCGTGAAAGAATTTTTCAAGTAGCTTTTGAGTTTGTTATTTTTAATTATATACAAATATTTTCTCTTTATAGTATTAGTCTAGATGTGGACATATAAAGTGTAAATCTTATTATTGTTGTTTGATTTTAATATTCAGGGTGAAAAAGTAAGAAAACTGAAATCGTCGACCAAAGACAAATCAATATGGCAACCGGAAGTAGACAAACTGTTAGCGTTGAAGAAACAGTTGTCATCACTTCCGGCGCAACAACCAGCTGTGAACAACACAGCTTACAGCGACAGTGTTGCTGACTTGGAGAAGGCTGTAGCGGAACAGGTAAAGCTTATTTTAGAATTTAAACTATCGTGATTTTTATTCATATTAATATTAATTTATTATAAATCACGTCTAAAACTCACGTGATACGTGAGCTTTAGTCGTGTTTTATAATAAACTAGCGGACGCCAGCGACTTCGTCCGTGTGTAATTAATTTTTTCACAAATCCCGCGGGAACCATGAATTTTTCTTTGGATGAAAAGTAGCCTAAGTGTTAATCCAGAGTGAAATATATTTCCATTCCAAATTTCAGCCAAATCGCTTCAGTAGCCGCAGCGTAAACGAGGAACAAATATACACACACACTTACACACAAACTTTCGCCTTTATAATATTAGAGTATAACGGAGATATACACCCTAAATATAATTATTTTCAACATTAAATATGTTTTTCCAGGGCGGCAAAGTGAGAAAACTAAAATCTACGACCAAAGACAAAGCGGTGTGGCAACCGGAAGTAGACAAACTGTTGTCATTAAAGAAACAGTTAACGGAAGCGCAGACGCAACAGAAGAGCAGTGCTGCCAATGTTGCCAGTAATAGTAATAGCAGCAGTGCTGCCGACTTGGAAAAAGCTATCGCTGAACAGGTAATTTTCTAGTGGCTAGAAAGCCCTGGGGTCTTAGCCAAGTGGCACGTCGATTCTCTTTCTACAAACGCTAACGCTTCGAAAACTAACAAAATGTATCGGAATGACAGATCCGATGGACAACTTGATCACGTGACCTTTCGAAGTTTTCGAAGCGTTAGCGTTTGTAGTTTGAATCGACATGGTACTTCGCTACAGGCCCTGTGGAGTTAGCGTTTTATCGCACAAGAGGTATAACGTTTAATATGCAATTGCAAACGCTTTTGATTGTACGCACTTCATTATTAACAACCCATATTCGGCTCACTTTTGAGCACAAGTCTCCTCCCAGAATGAGAGGAGTTAGGCCTTAATCCTGACCTTGGCATGCCACATTGTTTATTTATTTATTTATTACATTAATTACATAAAACAGGTTTAGCGAAAAATCATATTGTATTAAGAATAAATATAGCCTGTATTTGGTTGGCTAATTACAAAAATCTAACAACCACAAAATATTTTTCCTTTTTATTTCATGCATAATTTATATTGAGTAAACTGTCAATTTTTTTTTAATTAAATTTTTTACAGGCTAGTAGCTGTCTATATTTTTTTTCACTATACTTTATTTTTGCAGGGTGACAAAGTGCGTAAACTGAAAGCATCGACAAAAGACAAAACAATATGGCAGCCGGAAGTCAACACACTATTGGATCTCAAAAAACAACTTGCCGCTTTGCAAGTCAACAATAAATAGATATAGGAACGTCGCTAATACAGACAATATTTATAATGTCCAATAATTAATTTTATTTTGCTATATTCCGGAAAAAAAATAAAGCCAAAAAAATTGCAATTGCCTATTTTGGAATCAATATCTTTAGGCTAGGAGATTATAATAATATTGATATTAAGGTCGGACTCACTTTCGAATATGAATACGAGTTGTCGTCGACAGTGACTGCCCACAACTGATGCACCTGAATTCTGACACTGCCGTGCGCACGATTTCCCACCCCCGCAGTCATACGTCCCCCGACACTCGCATACCATGGGAGTGTCATCAACGGAATTGCCAAGCTATCGTATTACTAAAATCCGGCCACTCAGAGATTGCGTTTCTGACATCTGTCAATGTCAATGAAATATTTTAATATCTTTTATTAACCTTAATAACGAGTAATAACATTAAAAATTTAATAATTATACTGTCAACTTACAATAATTAATTTTGGGCTACATTATTAACATTTAATTAAATAACAAATATAAAAAGGTGACATTGACGCAATCTCTGAGCGGCCGGCCTTAAATTATTGCTACTTCTATCCTTTTAGAGTAGTATGTTGGGGTGAAACAATTACAAAAAAGTTGAAAAAGTCCGCCTATTTCATTGGCCCACTATCTTATAGGAGAGGCCTTTAAATTCAAACCTCATAAAGACCTCTTGATATGAAGCTTATAAGCTTACCAGAGAACTAAGACCACGAAGCCATTTCATGTTAAGTATGTGTAACATTTTTGGAAAGATATGGTTTTCACAGAAAATAGCAAAATAAAATTGTTATTAATTTTTATTATAATGAAATATTTATTTATTACTTTATACTATACCTTTGTCTCACGCAGGCAAAGTGTAATGCGAAAGCTAGTGCGGCATACGATTGGTGCTTTGTATCTCATTAATTTATACTCTATTTATTTTTCCAGCATTTTGTGAAACAAAAGTTCAGAATAATATTTTTTTTAATTTTTATTCAAGAAAAAGAGTATTATGATTTACCAATTAAGTTTTTTTAATGTGTTCATTACAATATAGCGTCTAGCGTATTTTGTATTGAATAAGTTGTATTTGTAAATGTGGCACATGGTATGTAATAAATAAATGATTGTGGAGGTATTAACAGCTTTTAATTTAATTTATACAAACCAAGAATAATATGATATGGCAGAGTGATAAAATATGGCCTATGACCATCGATCGCCTATTAAAAAGTGGATGTATAATCAGCGACCAAAAAACGTCCCCACTCAATGAGTGTAAAACACAACTTCTTGGCACTCAATTCAAGTGGTCGCATTTGCAAATTAAACTAATTCCTTAAGGTTTAATTTGTTCTGAATTTGGGGTTTTATTGAATATTGAACTATATTTAAAGGCTTTCAAGTATTTTCTTTACCAATAATTCTAAAACTGTCAAAGCAAAATTGGCCAGTTTCTAAGTGAAATTTTCTACATGACTGTAATAAAAGGACGCTTTTATTATAAGAGATCAATGCCTATGACACTCGCAAAAAGCTTTCTATTGTTAAAAATAATTTCACATATCGGTTTAGTAGATCATTTTAATAAATTAAATATCACGTGTCTTAAAAGGTGAAGGAAAAACATCGTAGGGAAACCTGCATACCAGAGAATTTTCTTAATTCTTGCGTGTGTGAAGTCTGCCAATCTGCTTTGGGCCAGCGTGGTGGACTATTGGCCTATCCCCTCTCATTTTGAGAGAAGACTCGAGCTTAGCAGTGAGCCGAATATGGGTTGATAATGATGATGATAATGTTTACCTATGGTCGAAATTTTCTTAGAAGTCTTATTACTTATCGATAAATGACAATGAATGATTCTTTAATAATTGATATGTTGTTAGTTTAAAGATGGGAAAATGAAATATTTTATAATCATTTTATTTTAAAAAATGGTTTTTTAATGAAAATGTTATACAATAAATATGCTCACGTTATTCTATAACGTAAAAGATAGTATAGTATAGAGAATAGTAGCATTATTCAAACACTGGTATGGATAACATTATCTCAATACGATTTTTAATAAAAATCGTCAAATCAAGATTTTTAACAAAAACTAGCAATGTAAATTTAATTTGCAAAATGCGCGCGATCAGCTGTTTTCCAAGAGGTCAAATAGGCAGGTCACGACTAATAGGTATCTATCTATACAAAGTCACAAACAAACTGCGCGACGTTGTATTGCCGACCGCCGCCGGTGCCGAGGAAAATAATTGCTATCTCTCTCTAACCTAAGCCGCGCGGCGCGGTTAATAGGTATTTCAAAATATTGAAACTTTAGGTCCTTTCGCTAGACACTACGCTATTTTTTCTTTAGTTCGTGTTCGGCGGTCTGTTGACAAACAAACCAAAATTCAAAAACCTTTGTGTATGTTTTATGTTATGTTAGTAGTGATTTTCTGTAACGAATACTCATACAATTGTGTTGTTTGTATTGTGTGTGTTTGTGTGTGTTGACTGAGAAGTCTTGAAATGCTTAGATAAAATCAATTCAGTACTCATGAATATCGTACCTACTACGACGACAGAACGTCTCGTAAACGAGAAACAACCTGAAGTAAGTTAATTACCTGTACCTAGTTAAAAACTTGTAAAGTATAAAAAATAGGTATTAGATAGGTAAGTGTAGCCAGCCGATTTGCTGTCGATGTTGCAGTAGATTGCGGAGCGTTGTTATCGCATTGTTCGCTGTACATTGCGTGCTCAAAATTTTCAAAATCTGAATTTTCTCATTTCCGACATAATTGGTATTTAAAATATCGTTGTGGAAACTAAATTTAACCTCTTCACGCAGTTTTCGGTATCATGTCCCTTAGTTAGTACGTTAGTACGTCCCCAAAAGATTAAAGAAAGAGACGGCCGCGTGGCGCAGTGGGTAGTAACCCTGCTTTCTGCATCCACGGCTGTGGGTTCGATTCCCACAACTGGAAAATATTTGTGTGATGAGCATGAGTGTTTTCAAGTGTCTGTGTGTATTTATACATTATATAAGTATTTATATGTAGTATATTATTGTATATTAATACTACAATATCAACTATCTTAGCACCCATAACACAAGCTACTCTGTATGCTTACTTTGGGGCTAGATAGTGATGTGTATTGTTTAAGTATATTTATAATAATAATAAAAAAAGATTACCCCATTTCTTAACCACGCGTACCCATAGGCATAAACCGTGCACCGTTCACCGTTTGTGACACGTGATATTTAATTTCTTTAAATGCACACAACCGAAAAACGTTACTATAGTATGCGCGTTATCATCTGAGTCGTCCGGTCATAAAAGTCAAAAAAGATAGGAATGTGCAGCGCGCCTACCTGCGCACCCTAATTATCGATAAACGGCTACCTGCGCACGTGCTAATGATGAGTCAATAATGATTTGGACGATTCTGATTGGTCGGTTTCTAATGTAATTGCATTGCGTATTTTTTTTGCTATAAATGTGTTTACTGCAATTAAATAAATACATTCATGTGTTACTCGTTGCGCACTATGGATACTTTATTTTCTAACGTTGATCTGAAGAAATTACATGGCGATATTTAATAATTATATAATATTTTAATAATTATATAATATGAAATATGTATTATATTAAATCAAATATTGTTAATTTTTTTAATTTTGTGAACAAGATACGATAATAAACTTTACTTATCGATAATATGTCTTTCATTGTTACACCCTTCACTAGACGGCTCCATAAGACCCATAAGTGCAAGCGAGATAGATATAGAGAAATGATTTATGGCCCTAAGACTCAGTTGTTAACGATAGTAGTATATACGTTCCCTTTTAAGATAACGTAGTATAGTAACGGATATTTTAGTTTAGGTATTTCAGTTATAACGATACCTACTTGATATCGTTCCGATGCCCGCCGTTAACTTCTCAACCCTACTGATTGTGATTGTCTATGATTCATAGTCGGCCATTATTGTTGTGTAAAAAAGTCATCTAAGAAAATTTCGACCATACATAATAATATGAGCGAGATTTCTTCAATATTATACACTCCACTATACCCAATACAACCTACTATGTATAATATGAAAGTTATATGAAAAATAAGAAACGCTTTGATTTTAGATCTAAAATAAAACTCGTCAGTAAATTATTACAATCAAATTATGTATTTCATTCCAAAATTCATATCTCATTTTTACAATGATTCCAAGTACTCTTATGTATCCAAAATTATATACATACTCGTATAAAATTATATAGGTACATACTCGTATATTACTAAATGCCAAAAACACTAAGTGTAAGTAACACTAAGTTCGCTCGTAAGCGATAAATTATAAATGTTTAAATAGGCAATATTTTGTGGTTTATGTTTATCTACAAGGGACGGGTAAACTTAAAACTTATAAAAGAAAATACGATTTTATATCGACATATTTTTTTCAAAGTACTTAATATTTACAGTAGAATCCAATCTAAGTCGGTCACATAATAGTTCATTGAAATGTTACAATTTAAGGACCTAGTATTGCATTTTTTAGAGGATGCAATTTTATTTTTGGGACATGTGTCCATAGAAGCTTAACCTCAAGTTTATGGGGTCGCCACCCTTGACCCCCGGCCGCCATCTTGAAAAAAAGGAGTGAAAACAACACCTGAAAAATGCGTCCTCTAAAAAATGCAAAGCTCATGTAACATTTCAATGAACTATAAGTAGGTACTACATAATTTAATGTTTACATTGTCAACATTGTATAAAAAAAATCTTAAAAGTAATACATTATGTTGTGATATTATTTAAAATAATAACACTCTCATCAAGAGAACTTTAATTACACATTTACAAAATAATCACAATTAAATATTATTTTAAATTAGTTAAATAATAATAATCATAGATATCCCATTTCCGGAAGACGGTATAGTTTTGAATGTAGTAGTAATGTCAGCACATACGTGTTTCTGTTTACACACAAAAATGTGATTGTGCTGTGCTGTGTGTATTGTTAAATTATTTAGAGCGACACAGGGAGAGGCGTGAGACATCGAAACCTGTTTACCAAAAAATGCATATCACTAATGATAGATAATAATAAATTGATGAGAGATGTTTGACCGCTCCCGTGGCGCAGTGGTATGTGTAGTGGATTTACAAGACGGAAGTCCTGGGTTCGATACCCGACTCGGCTGTTTGTAGATTACTTAAGTTGTCTAAGGGTGGTTGTGGGAGGGAGGCTTCAGCCGTAGCTAGTTACCACCCTATAGGCAAATTCGTACCGCTTTTACGATTTAGCGTTCCGGTACGATGAATTTATAAAAACCTAAATGGGTAGGGATTTTCAAGTTAGCCCGCTTCCATCTTAGATTGGAATAATAAATTAAACATGTTACTTATTTGCTAACACCCCTTCATTTTTACGCACAAACAGTAATACCTTACAACTAAAGCTAAACATCCTTCGTTCAAGTTACTTATTCATGACTAAAGATACTTTTGGCTGGTGGGAGGCTTCGGCCGTAGCTACTTACCTCCTTACCTCACCTCAAGTTATCACCAAATCAATTGATCTTATCACCAAATATTCGCCTACAATGACACTAAGTTATTATTATAATACAATAGCGATGATGACAGTTTTTTAAATTGTATATAAATTAATAGTATGCTAATAGTAAAGCAATTTTGTAAAAGGAACAGGGTATCTGCGATCATTACTTTCGGAGCTACAGGGATTTAAAGGGTCAGTTTTGCGGCGCTGCCGCGGATCCCTGAAAAACGCCCCATACAAAATGGTACGAACTAATGACGTCTTAGGTAAATAATGATCGTTAGATTTGTATGTGCGTTCAAACAAAATTACTAATATCTTTGTTATTTGTGCGTTTATGTTTATAGTTAATATTTAAAAAAAATGTCACATTTAATGTCAAATCTAATAACGATAAAAGATTTTTAATAGATTTCGAAACTTTATAATCTCATTTATTTTGCAAATATCCATACAATCTTTGCTTTTTATGTACAAATTAGTTAACATTGACCTTAATTACCCGAATGAATCATAAAAATCAATATATTCAAACCTAGTCATCATCCCCATTAATATTGTACAAAGGTTTCCTAATAACTTAATTGTGAAAATCGTACAAACACTAGTTTATTATTCATATAAGTCGACAAACAGATTCATTATTCATTAGTCTGTCTGTTCATGCTAATATCTGAAACTGATGAACAAATTCCTATATAACTACTTTTTAGCTCAATATCAAAGTAAGTATTTATTTCATATAACCGATTTTCGTCATTTATTACATTTAAATAAATTAATATTGTTAACAGTTTTTGTACAATTGATTTAGATATTGATGTATTATTTCAGAACCTTATTTACAAATTATCTATCTCAGTTCACTAAAAACCAATGATAATTTTATACTTTAGACGTGCCTACAAAATCATCGCAAAAAGTGATCCGAATTCAGCTACACCACTGAGCGCACACACGCACAATTTTGTCTTTAATTCCATTATATATTCATGTATATACAGTTTTTACACTTCCTAAACACACAACTCGACATTGTATACGATATTTAGGTATTATTTGTTTAAATAACGTTCGTTGTTTAACAAGCGACTAAATGAAATTAAGACAATTATGCACATTTTCACCTCAGTTTTGATGCGCTAATGTCCTATCTGTAGTATAAAATATCATTGCTAAAAACTAATAAACACAAACACCAGAGATTTTAATTTTCAGTCTTTATTTCGATTTATTCCATTCATTCAATTCTTAATAATATTCACTCCTAGGTAGTTCATATTGTTCCTTGGATCACGATGATATTAATTAAATTATAAATTAATTAAATAAAATAAAATTTTTTTCGCACTTGAAAAAATGTTTTTAATATCATCAAGTTTCATGCTAATAGTAAGAAATATTTTTAAATTAAAAAAAAATATTAAATAATGTTATTTAATTTATAAATAATCGTATGTATTTCAAATGACGTCATAATCCACAGAACGAATGGTAAAGAGGCAAGTACCCAAGTTTTCTTCTAATTTTAATTTAACTTATATTACCTATTTACTAAAGCTGTATAACCATCGGACTTCGTATGTGTGATACCCTCAGACTAATCACATAAGGACCTGCCTCAATAGATGTTACTTTTCTGTCGAAGCATGTGATCAACGATCTAATGCGATTATAAAAACTGCCTCTATACTCGTAGATTCGAAGTTACATAGTCGTAATCTTGTTCCTCGGTTAAAAGCTTCGAAAAATACCTTTTTGTGTGGTTGAATGGTGGAAAATACAGGAAAAAACTTAGTATAAGATATATACCAAATCTAAGGTCGTTCTCCTCAGAAAATGACAGACTATTTTGTTTGTGAATTTGGGTGTGATACTATGTCGGTATTTCGAGATCTAGACCAGATATTTTCCTTTTGTCCAAACAAACAAAGCGAATAGTACTTGTAGAGCTTACTCTGCCGTGGGAGACTAACATTCCGAAGGACCACAGTTTAAAAATAAATAAATATTATGACCAAACAAATAAACTAACTAAAAATGGCTATGTAGTTTGTCTGTACTCCGTAGAAGTAGGTGCGAGAGGATTACCAGCCAAATCTCTCTATAACTTGCTTAAAGATCTTGGCCTCTCTAGAAGTGCAGCTAGTTCTATATAAGAACGAGTATCCAAAGCTGCTCTAATAGGATCTTACCAAATTTGGCTAGGCAGGGAACAACACGAGCAAAGAAGGGGAGTGTTGATCGATCGTCAAGGAATACCTTAACCCTACATCCAGTAGTCACAAGTCCTGGACTTTGCTTGGTGTTTTTCTCTCTACCACGCGATGGACCCGGCACCTGTACCGTGAATCCATGGAATGCTAAGGTATCTCTTTATACAATTAGTCTAAGTTGACACCAGATCGTGTCAGAATGGGAGCTCTGGTATGGTTTCTCACTTTAACTTGTTTTACCTATTTACTAAATCTACATAACCATACCATCTTTGCTATGCACTTTTATATGCACCTTCAAAGCGGAGGCTTTCCTGAAGGCCTGGCCACAGCACGTGCATATATAGGGTCTCTCACCGGTGTGACATCGTATATGTGACACTAAATCGTTCCTCTGAGTGAAGGCCTTCTCACAGTGGGAGCACTGGTAAGGTTTCTCACCAGTGTGTGTACGTCTGTGGTTCTTCAGTGTGTTGAGTGCGGTGAACCTCATGGGGCACAGGTCACAGGCGTATGGACGCTCCCCTGTGTGTATTCTCCTGTCAAATCAATTTTATAATTATTAGAATCTAGACCACTGATTTCCAAAGTGGTCTATATCGATCCCTAGGGGTCTATGACAACCTGCAAGGGGTCAGCGAAAAAAAATTTGGAGGTCCATGAAATGAAAATGGGGGTCCATGATAATGGATCTTAACACATACACTGATATTACCTATTTACTTACACCATACTATTTTATATCTTTATTACTTCTCACTAAAAATATTGGCTTATGTTATTTTATTTATAGTTTATTTTATGTTACATATATTTTACATAACAGATACAAAATTTGATTTTGAGTAGTTTTAATTTAAATTAAATTAATAAATGTGTTATTATTTTAACACTAAACTTCACTACAGTTAGTAATTTACAGGAAATCAATATCAGGTAAGTAGGGGGTCTACCCAACACGAAAAAACCTGGCAAGGGGTCTACGACACAAAAAAGTTTGGGGAACTCTAACCTAGACAATGACTTTTATTTGGATAAATCCATTATGCTGCTCTAGTGTAAGTTTGCAGGCTTAAGGAATAATTGTCTCTATGAAGATTACCAGGATAATGACCAATATTGTTAGCTTTAAATGATCTCCGAGGCAAAAGACTGTATTGTTATCATTGACTTTTTAACTCTTTTTTGTTTTTACCAACAATTTGATGGGAGTAAAAAGTAAAAATTTCACAGATTGACCCAGGACCTCATGATCCGAAAACACAGGTTAACCAACGACGAATTATTAACTCAGGTTTTACACGTTTTTAACTGTTTGAAAAGTTAGTCAATCTAAATTTAATATTGTTCTTTGTACATTAGAATTCTGTATTAATTATAAATTAATTTATATTATTATACCTAGTTCGGACTTCTTTATTGTTTTAGTCGGGTGCCAATGATTTTTTGGTTTTACCGCCCAAAAATCGTTTGTACTCGGCTGGATTACTGGAGTAGTGCGAACTAGGCCTTATCCTTATCCTTAGTGCATGCTGTGACAACCAATAAGTGGGTCTGCAATAATTGCCGTAACTTATATATTTCTTTATATTTTATTGTAACTTGATGGTGCTTTGTTTAAATAAATAAGTAGGTCCAGAACTTCTTTCCACGCACCTGTGCTTGGTCAAGGAACTGGATGTGGTGAAGCTGCCCCCACAGTCGTCGCACACGAAGGGATGCGCGCCGCTGTGCTTGCGAGCGTGCGCCTCTAGCTCACCCTTAGACACGAACCTGGACAAATCGGAGCCAAATATAAGCATTCATTTCACTATTCGGGTGCCAGCCAGCCAAACAATGGCGTGAGCAGAGCCCGGGACTTGTTACCTGGGTGTAGGTTTAAGGAGCCCTTCATGACGCGTGTCTACAGTAACCTTTAAAAAGTTCATGTGATCTTACAAGAACACCTGTGGATACCCATTTTAATATAAACCTCGCACAGTTCTAATAAGGCCAAGTCACACAATTGTTATAGAAATATTTTGCTGGGCATGTTATTTAGATAATTTCTTATGATGTAATAATATTAAATCATTTTAGAATGAGTTTATTCCAGGGTATAAGTAGTCAAACTGGGGTAACTTCCTCATGCGGCAGGTTTAGCGGGGTGCCTAAATTACAAATATAGGGTTACAAAATCATACCTTGAGATTCAAGATATGTTTTCACAAAAACCACAGAGATAAATATGACTCAGTTTGGATCTGTAGCTTGGCAAATTCGTTGATGACACTCCCATGCTATGCAGGCGATCTGGGGAACCTGCGCGAGTGTGTAGTCGTGCGCGCGAGGCATCGCCTTCCTCTCCTAGCCCTTGGGGATCATCAGGAGTGTTACAAACAAACTTGCCAAGCTACAGTTCACTCACCCCCTCTCGCAAGTGTCACATTTGAAGGGTTTGAGCCCCTGGTGACGGCGCATGTGCTGGCTCAGGTTGTTCTTCTGGCTGAACCCGCGGCCGCACACCGAGCACAGGTACGGCTTCTCGCCGGTGTGGATCTTGGTGTGCTCCGTCAGGGTTGACAGCATTGTGAAGCTTTTACTGCAGACCTGTGCATAAATATTAAAAGAACATCAATATTTTGGGGAGTAACATGGTGAATGCGTTACGAAAAGTGAAATTGGGTGTGGCGAGCAGACTTTGAGAGCGAGAACACACTTGTTTTATTATCTCATGTCTCTCCCAAAATTCAATCAGCTTTGGATGTAAAGAATAAAAACAAAAAAATAGCTTATCAATGAATCAATATTGTGTGTAACGAGACTAAACAATGTGTTTGTTAATTTAACTTGGTACAGCCAAAATCAAATTTAAAGATGCACCGTACTGGCCCGCACAAAATGTGAATAAAAATATATAATAAATTACTGCAAAACATTAAGAAAAAGGAAAACATTAATGAGGTTTTATTAACATTAAAAAACTTTTTACTTGAAAAAGTATATTATAAAATTAATGATTTTTTGACCGAAAAACGATAAATCCGCCTCTCTACTTATCTTATCTTATGTTATGTTAAGTTAAGTTAAGTTTTACTTTGTAGTTACAACACCCTCACAGGGTTCCATTTGTAATAATTATGAAATTTTATTTATGACATGTGGAAATGTAACTTAAATGAATAAATAAATAAATAAATAAAGCTGTAAAATTGTGTGTAAAAATTACACGAACCGTGAATTTGGATGCTAACTTATAAAGTATAATAAAATAGATGAAAAAATAAAAAAAAAATGTTCTTTTTTTTAAATATTGAAGCAAACTATTACTATAAACCAACCTTGCATTCATGTTTCCTATCTGCTTTGTGTCGATCCTTATGGCTGTCCAGGCTCTCCTGTGTGGAGAAGCTCCTGTTGCAGATGTTGCAGGTGAAGCCCTTCTCTTTGGAGTGCACCAGCACCACATGGTTCTCCAGGTGAGCCTTGTGCTGGAACTCTCTCTTGCAAGTTTTACATGGAAATTTAATCTGCGCCCTGCGGAATAAAACACAAAATTACCCTCAATTTACATTTGTGTAAAAATAAGTACAATAAGTGTCAGAGATTCGGTGATCAACTATAAACTGATTTTTTTTTTCAATATCAGTTTAAGTTGATCACTGCTAGAGTTAACTGAAAAAAAATTTAAATATAATTCACTTTTTTTATTCATACAGGGTGCTCGGGTGTATTTCCCATAACTTTAAGGTGTTGCCAAGAAGTTGACCTTGAGTTATAAGGAGCCAAACTGCATAACTCATTTTTTTTAACTAAAAAATAAAACTTTGTTTTATTACACTGGTTCACTAAAACAGCAGACATGCATGAATATCTTGAAATGCAGACAGTCAAGGAAGAAATAACAAAATATGCATTAAAACACAAAAGCAGACTGCTAGAGCACACAAACAGTCTTGACAAATTGTCAATAACCCTGGTAACACCAAAAGGCTAATCAATCTACCATGTGAGAGTTGTGTGGTGGACTAACCAATGTATGACCACAACACAAATAGGTGCTTAATTAGCACTTCATGTAGGTTAATGTTTCCTATCAAATATCAGTTTATAGTTGACTGACTGATCACTATGGATTTAACTGAACAAAAAACATTTTCATACAAAGTAATTCAAATAACTGACTATCCATGTAACACACACCTTTATCTATTCTTGCATTTTAAAAATTTAAAGTTTGGCTATGTCGTAATTACAAGGATTGCATTTTAAGATTTATTTACAAAAGAAATATTATTTACTCCGAAAATATTCATTTTAGAACACATGTTCTTTAGACATTATAATTAATTTTCCTTAAAGAATATAACCCTAAAGTTATGGGAAATACTGCAGAGCACGCTGTATATTTACTTGAATAAATAAAGTTACCAATACAACATAAAACAGACTTTCTGAAATGGTCTATAGATCTATGCAGGTTTCTATTACTAAAATATATAATGATATATGATAGTTACCTATCGTCATGTCGTTTTAAATGAGTAACTAATGATGACCTGCGTGCAAACTTGCGCATGCACAGAGAACATTGGTACCTCTGTACTTCATTCTGTAACTTTATAATATTATTAACAACTTCATCAATTTTGTCCTCCTCTTTATGAGTTTTCAAATGTGACTGAAACAAATCCATTTTGGTAAACTTCTCCCCACATTTTGGACAAATTAACATTAAATTCAAACCATTTTTATTTTCAATGTTACTTTTTGTTTTCTTGTGTTTCATTCTTACTTTCTCTTTGTGAGTTTTTATGTGAATTTTGTATGATAGTTTGTTTGTGAAGTTGCTTTTGCAGACTGTACATTGATAGTCGACATTGTCAATGTTTTTTTCTTTATGTGACAGCATGTGAGCTTGTAGAAGCGAGAAATCGTGAAATTCTTCTTCACATAATGTACACGCTGATATGATATCGTAAGTGTTTGGACCAAATTCTGATTTTTCGATGCCTTTTAATTTTTTTTTATCGGTTTTTAGACCTGTGTTATTGATAACTATGCCTATGTTTTGGACAGACTCACTCTCAGGAATCATATCCTCGTGTAAATCATCAATACTGTCGTGTAAAAAATCATCTTGTTCCTCTTTAACAAATTGTATGTCGTTTTTAAGATTATCTGTTGTGTTATAGTAATTTTCCATAACAGTTATGTCTATCTCACCAGAGGCTGGGAGATTATTTGTTACGCAAACTTCGTAACTGTTGTTCATTTGGGTATTGCCGACAGTAGGGTGATCAGTATGAACCATTTCGCGTTTAATAAGTTCTTCGAAAGTGTGGGATAGGAAACCATTTTTTAATATGGTTTCCGACTGTAAACATCGCTTTTTGAACTCATCAGCCTTGAATATCATCGTATAGCACTCGAAACAAACCTGTTTGGGATACTTATCGCTTAACAAAATATCCATATTCGTGAAATTAGACAAAACTTCCCGCAAGGTTCGGTCTTCTCCGTCCATTTTTGTTAGTAAAGACTTGTAACCGGAAGCCTCGGTAAGACAGGTTCTGCATATGATCTTTCCCAGCATACTATCCATGTTTCTATAATTGTAAATCCAAAGTTCAATTAAATAAATTAAAAAAAGACAAATCGAAACAAGTCCAAGCAATACTTTATTTTGTTGTTGTTGACTTTGACAATTACAAATCACAGATCACTATAGACTACAAATCTATATAGACCATAGACTAACTACGTTTTCTTTTTACGTCTGGCATAATTGCTCTGCATTCTAACTTTTTCGAGTCTGCTTTATTTATATTGTGGTTCATTTCACTGCACGATGGTAAGTGCGGCAACAAGGGCAACTCGCTATCAACTGGCTCGTTGATACAAAACGTAGTGATTTCATACTCTTCGTTGAGACGGAATCACTGTCTTTCTTTCATCTCGTTTACAATTACGAGTCGGGCCTTATGGCCCGGGCTTAACGTGAAGCTGAAGGGCGTAACAATAAAAGAAAAAAGATGATTACGTTGTTAAATATTGAGTTGAAAAATGTTTTGATTTTATTAAACCATATTCATGCGAATTTTATATATTTTTTAGTTTTTATAAAAAGTTCATTCTGGCACGAACAATATAGTTTTCATTAAATGACATAAATTAACTCAATTTCGTTCATATTTCCTATGTGTATTTTACAACACCACGTGAGTGGATCAGCTATAGCGGGTGCGCAGCACGTCCCCTATCTGTTAAAGAGTCGGTTCATAACGAGCGTACTTGCTAGGTCCAGTAAAAAACATCGGAACAGAAAATAAATTCTTTATTTCAATATCAATAATATCCAATTTAATCAGATTAACTTAACATGAATCAAATAAAAATTAATACGAAATATTTCAATACTCTACAGCATTAGTCATATATATGTTTCCCATTATTGTATTTATTTAATTAATATCATCAGTGAATAAACATTTTAATAAAATGTATTGAGATCTTATAAATACATCACAATATCATAAAACTGTTTCAAACGCCAGTGTTGTTCACAAAAAAAGGTACCATATTGGTATATTTTTCTAAATACCTGGCAACTATTTCGCGATGGTTTAAAGCAAAAAGGGTGTAAGTCCCATATAAAAACGTTTCTAAAACTTTTACAAACTACAATCTATTTTTTTTATTTACAATACACTGTCAGAATGAGGTAATTATTTTTTTCTCTAACAACACTTTTGTACTGCATTATTATTTCACTTCCTACTATTTATTTTATTTATAAATTACTTACAATTTATCATACTGTGTCGAGTTTTAATTCTTTTTCGCTTTCCAGTATTTGTCTACGTTTACGTATCTTTTAAATTTTATTTTGTCTATGTTTTCTTATAAATGTAATAACTATATATAATAATTACATAACAATGTTACTCGGTATTGGCACATCGATGACTTGAAATTATTATTGTTATGAAACAGGTATTAATTTTATGTATTCTGTATATTAAAACTAATTCATTTTATGTTCAACGCAAATGTTTAACTGCTTTCATTTGTTAATTAACAATCATGCGTTACGAATATTTATATCTATGGATATATAAATCAAACGCATTAGACAAAAGATCAAGACAAAAAAAAAAGATATTCCTCCTTCCTCAGTATCTTTACCACACATAATACTTTTTCTACTAGTATATAACAATTGATGTTGACAATTAAGCAGTTGTCAAAATGCGTTTCACATTACAGTGTGCGTTTTAATTTAAATCATAATACCTACTTCATAAGAACAATTGAAATCTTACTAGACTAGTACATTTGACAATATGTATTACAGTTATGCCAAAGGACTCGACACTAATGTCAAAAGTTGCCCCAAAAATCGGGAATACTAACACTATAATGATAAAAAAAGAAGTCATTGAATGCCCTTTAAAGGGACACCTAAGTACCTAAAACATAAAAAATAACAGTTTACACAATTATGCGAAATTCTATTTATTTGGCAGTTTTATTTTGCACGACGTTCATTATCATAGATAGCTGCCAAGAAGATAAAAAAAATATAATACTATAAAAATAAATCCGCACATTATTATTAGCGCGGCTAAAAAGAACTTAAGCACATTATATGTACTAAAAACTAAAAAAAATATAGTACAAAATAACCTATGCAAAATAAAGGTTACAAAAATAAATTCCTATCTGTTTATCATCACAATGCAAAACCCATTTTTGGTACAATTAGTAAATTTGTTCAGGCAACATCGGAAAAATGCCGTCAAATACACGTATTTTTTTACTGTACCAAAATTTTTCCTACTCGATGCTAATCTACGATTCCATACAAACAGTTGCTTAGAAGCTATGAAAAAATATGCCCAACATGCATTTTTTAAAATTGACTCAATATTTTATTTAGTGTTTATTTGTTAAATAAAATATTTCCTTCTGTTAATCTGCTAAACTTTACATATTTTTTTGAGCAAAATGTAGGGCAGAAATGAGTATAAAATCTTAGCTACAGGTTCAATAATAAAAAAAAAACAACTGTAAACTAAACTTACGATGATGGCACAAAATGGACTATGGCGGTTTTAATTATTATCTATTACGTTACACCCGTCTCTTTCTAATGCCTACCGCGTGACAGAGACCACATCCCAATAGGGATTTATTTTTAAAAACTTCACGTTAAACTGACTTCACGGCTGGGAGTTCCAGCCATTCTGATCAGTTATAGATTAAAAATCAAACTCATGATGACATCTGTCACTTAGCGCTGGCCTTTTCAAGGAAATCCATTTTCAACCTTAACTCAATGAGGAAAAGTTGCTTTTGCAATGAAAAGATTTCCTCTTTCTGTCTCAGTTCCATGTTTAAAATTTTCATTTTCGCCTCATGCTCCCATACGGCGTGCTGTCTTTTCGCTATGAAGTATGAGCGTTCTTCTTCTGTAGCGGTCCCGCAATCGTGTTTTATTTGATCGTCCGCTTTTTCTTGCCTTTCGTGGCCATTTTTTCTTTTCTCATCATCTAAATGACTTAGATTTAATGGGGTATTTGACAGTTCGTTTAATTTTTGCAGAAAAGTCTGCTGTATTCTAGCTTGTTCGATTGCTTGGAGAGGGTTGGTTAGTATCGGTAGGTTTAGTGTTAGAGGGTTAATTTGGGTGGAAAGGTTTTTGAGAGGGGGTGGGCTAGGGGATGATTGGGGTATGATTTGCACTTGGGGCTCAAGTACGTTTGGCATCGTGTCGTCGCTGTCGTTCGTATTCGATAGGCGGCCGTTAGACATCTGTTGGACAAATACATAAATATAAAAAATTAGTAGTAATCTGCGGCACTGATTTTCCTGCAGTTTCGTTTGGTGCGGTACGATGTCCATCGACCTTGTAACTCTTGAAGCCGCTAGATGTACGAGGTCAATTGACCTCTTACCGCAGCGAACGTGTTAAATGCATATTCATTGACTTAAATTAGTATAATTCTAAAGAAATATAGTCTGGCTGTCCATCGCGGAAATGCAGCCCGTATTCTTCAAATATTAGGAAGTTATTAGCTTAATGACATATTGTATTCTCTGTCAATTCAAAAAATTCAAAATTTATTGAAATTAGGCTTAGTTTACAAGCACTTTTGAAAGGTCAAGATTATGGTCATAATTTAATTTTATCTATTGGTGATAATAATAGTCAAAAACTTAAAATTAAAGTTACGAGGGTTCCAAACGCGCCTTTGTCCGAGAAGAGCCCACAACAAATTCAGCCAAGGTTTATTTTTTTTGTTTAACACCATTTTAAATTAAATTTAAATATAATTAGGTGGTGAAGTTGAATTTTGCGATGTGTAATAAATTAACTGAAAAAATATGTTCAATACAATGTTAATAACATCTTCGCAAACAAAACATATTTATAGAAAAAAAATGTGATTCATAAAAAAAACTAACACAAAAATAACCAACATTATAAGTTATTAAAATATTGAGACAAGCCATCCAATATTGTAGGTATAATTTTTAATATTTGTTCTATTTCAGGAATAATTAATAGGAATCCCATCTATCCTATTTAGGTAATTTTAATTTATAATATTTATTTTATCTTTTATTATAGTATAGATTTAGAATAGGATAATCTATTAGAGAAGCCATATGCAGTTGCTTTCTGACATTTAAAAAAACACGGTTAAACTTACGTTGACGGGCAAGCAGTCTTCGTCTTTGACGCTGAGTGCACCCTCCAGGCTGGTGGTAGCTTCACCCTCCTCGTCTGAAAACAAATATACAAAATATGTTAACTCCAAAACGCTGTTTTCATAATGATATATTTTTTGTGAATATTTTACTTTATTATCGACTAGCGGACGCCCGCGACTTCGTCCGCCCTTAGACCTCTTTAATCCAGCCCTTACAGTAGTATCACTGTAAAAATGGAGTAATTTCTCCCGTTTTCCCAACATTTCCCTTTACTGCTCGTAGCGTGATGAAAAGTATACTATAACCTGCCCAGGAGTATGAAGAATAATTGTACCAAGTTTCGTTAAAATCCGTCCAGTAGTTTTTGTTTCTATAACGAACATACAGACAGACAAACAAAAATGATGCATTGCATTTTTGGCATCAGTATCGATCACTAATCACCCCCTGATAGTTATTTTGGAAATATATTTCATGTACAGAATTGACTTCCCTACAGATTTATTATAAGTATAGATAAATTATATATTTTGATAAGAGACAAGTGAAATATAGCAGGTGTCACTAGCTGATGATGTAGGTTTCCATTGGTGAAAGAATTTTAAAAATCGGTTCTGCATTTTCGGAGCGGTCTTATTTAAAAACATGCAATAGGATTTAAATCTCAAATTACTTCAAAGTAAAGTGAACTTTAAACTGTAGTGATTAGATCCAATTTACTTGAAAAATGAATATGGGGTTAGAGTATAATATATTTATAACGAAACTCAAACATTACCTTTGACATCTAGGGGGTGAATGCTCTGCCAGAGCATGCCGTCAAGCAGGCTGGGTGTGTCAGAGGTTGGTTGCTGTAACGTAAGAAAGAAATTTAAAAAAAAAAATTTTTTTTGGTCATATTTTCTTTAGCCGTAAGATTATTAGTGGGGGCAACACTACTCTAACTGTTGAGGCTTAACCAATCATTAACAGCCTGTATTTAGGATGTTAGTGGTGTTCTGTGGCGTAAAATCCACAGGTCCAATTTAGGAGTCCCATCTAAAGAAACAACGGCCCCAAAATTTAATTTTTTGAGCTTACGGTCTAGGATCGGGGAGTTTACTAGAGCCAGGAACCGTAGCATTTTGAAAGTCCACCAGACCAGCACGGCTATTCTCTAACGACGTTTTGTATAACTCGCAAGTGCGAGTTTCGAATTCACCGCTATCTTTCTCATTCTAGAGTATCGTGTTAAACAGAGAGAGATAGAGGTGAATTCGAAAGTAGCACTTGCGAGTTATACAAAACGTCGTTAGAGAATAGCCGTGCTGGTCTGGTGGACTTTCAAAATGCCACGGCTCTACTAAACTCTCCGATCCTAGACCGTAAGCTCAAAAAATGAAATTTCGGGGCCCGTGGTTTCTTTAGATGTGTCCCCAAAATTGGATCTGTGGATTTTACGCCACAGAACACAAACAACTTCCTAAACCCAGGCTGTTAATGATTGGTTAAGCCTCAATTTAGAAAATACAAAATCCTCAACTGACCTGAGCTCTGGGTTTACCCAGGAGAACTCTGTGAGAACCACAGCAATGAAAGTGCTATCGTGTGTCAATGTGTGCGTGCGCGCGTGCATTCGCGTGCGTGCGTGCGTGCGTACGTGCGTGCGTGTGTGCGTGTGCGTACCTGCGAGTCGTGCGCGCGCATCTTGCACTTCTTCTTGTAGTTCTCGTACCACATCTTGACCTGCGCGGGAGTGCGCGGCCGCTCGCCGCCGCACCGCTTGTTCACCTCCTCGCAGATCGTGGACCACACCAGCTGCGGAGTACACGAAGTTACACTTTATCCGCCATTTTTTATACATAGAATAGGCTCGCGCTTGACCATGATCTCCATGATAGTAAGTGTTAATGTGGCCTAAATTGGAACGCGCTTGCCTAGAAGTTGCTTATTCACTCTTGACCTAAAAATGCCCAGGTTGTAAGAATTAGGAAAGACGGACTTCAGGAGACAGTTGGCAGTTGCTTATGCAGACGCGATATGTCAGTTCCATGTTGTAAAGTTGAAGAAGCAACTAACTCCGTGGCGCAGTGGTATGCGCGTTAGATTTACAAGACGGAGGTCCTGGGTTCGATCCCCGGCTGGACAGATTGATTTCTTAATTTGTCCAGGTCTGGCTGGTGGGAGGCTTCAGCCGTGGCTAGTTACCACCCTACTGGCAAAGACGTACCGCTAAGCGATTTAGCGTTCCGGTACGATGCCGTGTAGAAACCGAAAGGGGTGTGGATTTTCATCCTCCTCCTAACAAGTTACCCCGCTTCCATCTTAGACTGCATCATCACTTACCATCAGGTGAGATTGTAGTCAAGGGCTAACTTGTGAAGAATAAAAAAATAACTACGCGTAGGAAAGACCCTTAATAGTTCAATGGTAACAGCGGTCTGTCTCATCACCGAGGGGTAATGGTTCGATCCCACTTGATGGCGGATGGAAGCGGGTTTTCTTGGAAGAAAATTCAAGACGGAAGCACAGAGTAACCAGAGAGTCTTTACAAACTGACAAGCTAGCCCTGACAGTCCCTACGCGGCATCTTATCGTAATCATTATTCATCATTATCAACCCACATTCGGTTACTGCCGAGCTCGAGTCTCCTCTCAGAATAAGAGGGGGTAGGTCAATAGACCACCATGCTGGCCCAATGCGGATTGGCAGACTTCACATACGCAGAGAATTAAGAAAATTCTCAAATATGAAATTTCCTCACGATGTTTCTCCATCACCATTTGAGACATGTGATATGTAATTTCTTAAAATGCACACAACTGAAAAGTTGGAGGTGCACGCCCGGACCGGATTCGAACCCACATCCTCCGGAATCGGAGGCAGAGGTCTTATCCACTATACTATCACGGCTCGGAACGCTTATTATATACCAATCACGCTTATCGAAATGCTACTCCTAAATCGATTGGCTTAGAATCTTAAACGAGATCAACTACTGGTTCTGTCAAACATTACTGTAAAACGTATAGACATACGAAAAAATCTAAAGCGGACAAAGTCACGGGCTTCCGCTACATAACAATAACAGGAAGAAGTTAGTTACCTATTAGGTATGTAAAACACATACTAAGCAAACTGAGTAGGTACTAACGGAGATACGATAATTATAAAAAAGTATGCGAAATCGATTTTCCTAACAGTGCGTAACTCTATAGGAACGTTTGCCAGTTAAAGGCGTGTGTACATTAGGATTCAAGTATATTATCTATTTTTTGGTACCAGTTAGATAATTAAATAAAAATTACGACATTACAAATAATTTATTTACACACACATGTACTTTGAAATAAGAATTTAAACAAAATCAAAGGTCTAACTCGTTAATAATTAATGAATTTTAGCTGAGTATTACAACAAATTTAAACAAATCTTGGAACGTGAACCACGCGGGTGAAACCGCGCGGCGTCAGCTAGTGGGTAATTAATACATACCTATTAAGAACCAGCCTTTATTTATAACCGACTGCAAAAAAGGAGGAGGTTATCAATTCGTCGGAATCTTTTTATTCTTTATTATATCCCCAATATACTTACTATACTTACTAGCTGACGCCCGCGGCTTCGTCCGCCTTTAGACCTCTTTAATCCGACACTATCGTAAAATACGTTCTTAGCGGATACCTACTAACTATAGACTACCTCCCTGCCAAATTTCATCTTTGTACGTCAAGCGGTTTTCGAGATTTCGTGATGACCTTTCGCATTTATATCCTAACATACCCAAATCACTTTTTTTTGAGTACCGTCCCCGTTTTCTGCATCTACAGCAGTGGGTTCGATTTCGAAAACAGAAAAATATTTGTTTGATGAGCGTGGACACTGACTTTAAAATAAATATGAAAAAGTTTGTACAATATATAGTGTAGCCGAAGCTTTACAATACCGAACGGTTCCACGAGGCAAATCACTTAGCCAGCGCACAGTATCGTGTTACCGCACTCGTACTGTCTATTCAGCTACTTGTATAACAATTATTATTGCAAAGTTTTATACTAGATCCAAGTAACTAGGCGCCTCAATAGCACATTGGTTCGAGAGACTAAAATCCGAAGTCTTAGGTAATCATTTATCAGCCGATGAACGCCCGCTGCTGGACATGGGCATTTTGTAAGGTTTCCAAACAACACGGTCCCAACGGTCCCAAGCCATCAGCGATCAGTCCCTGTAACCCGTTTGATGTTATCGGTCCATCTTCAACACTACACTGCAAGTAAACGAGGCCACTTGACGGCCTCCGTGGCGTTTGGTATGCGCGGTGGATTTACAAAACGGAGGTCCTGGGTTCGATCCCCGGCTGGGCCGATTGAGGTTTTCTTAATTGGTCTAGGTCTGGCTGGTGAGAGGCTTCGGCCGTGGTTAGTTACCACCCTATCGACAAAGATGTACCTACCGCCAAGGACTGTGGATATCATTCTACTCCTAACAAGTTAACCCGTTTCTATCTTAGTTTGCATCGTCACTTACCATCAGGAGAGATTGTAGTCTAACTTGTAGAGAAAAAAAAAAAAGGTTTGCAACTACACCCCCGATTCCAACGCCGATTGTAGACGGACCCTTAGAGAGTCATTCCGCCCTGTTTCAGCTTTCGGGCCCCTAGATGCTTCTGCGCTCGCCCAAACCCCCCGGTGACACCACTCAGGTCCCATTAAGGAGCCTACGGCACTTACACATTCAGAAAACAAAAACTGCACTTTCCGGTGCGAGGTTCTGTTTCCAGCACATGGGATCCAAACGTCCATCGGCTTTACGAACTATGTACCCCGCCCATTACCAAATATTGGTGACTTTGTATCTACAGATCTCCTTATTTCTGATTCGATTACGCAGGGCTACGAGCATAACTCGCTTCATCGTCCGCTGAGTGACTCTGAGCCTTCCTATAAAGCATATAGTTTGTACTACTCTTACTATTCATCAATGTTTAAGTGGCCTACTATAAGGCCAGACGTCCTTATAACAGAGGATTTGTAGCTTTGGGTCTAAGCTACAAATCCTCTGTTATCCTCTGTTATCCTCCACGCTGCGCCTGTGAGGGTTGGCAGACTTATGGTAATTTTTGATTCTGTAACAATCACTATTTGATACAGCTTAGCGCGCTTTTCAAAGCACAGAGATGTAACAGCTTCATCGGGACAGTAAAAATATTCGGATTTTTAGTATCATTCATGTACGATTGTAATTTATAATTCAATTTGTCTGTGGTACTCTACCTCAGTGGTAGTTTCGAAAAGTAGATTTGAAGAATCTTAACGTGTTTTTTTATATGTTACAATTTTAAAATTTTTGCCTCAAACGAACACAGAGTCGAATTCAATCCATGAATTTTTATATTTATAAGAAAAATCATAAATGTTACTTTAATTAACGGTTTTTGACATTATTTTCGTAGTGACAATTTTAAACCAGTACTTATATAATAAAAAAGAAGTATCAATAAGCATAGTAGCTACTGATAAGCCGATTATGTGAACGTAATGGTGATTGTAGTGCCTATCAGTGAAGCTGGAATTCGATGGTTATCGCCAATACTTAGTTTAAGGAAAATTATAGGTAACGGAAGCATCATCAATTAACGCAATTCATTGCAAATTTTCAGGGTAGATATAGAAGATTTAGAAACACAAGCAATAACTCAGCAGTTGCTTTTAAAAATCTGTCATTTTCTGAAGATAAAAGAAGAGCTTAGATTTAGTATATATTTTATAAACTAGAAGTTTTTGCTCGTTTTTTACACAATTCAATTACACAAAAAGGTATTTTTACGGAGCTCTTTAACCGACGAACACGATTACAACTATTTAACATTGATTCCATAGAGACAGTTTTTATAATCGCATTAGATCTTTGATCATATACTGTGACAGAAAAGTAACGTCTAGCGAGGCAGGTCCTATACAATAATTGGTCTGAGACTGAATATTTATGTTCTGCTGAAACGGACACGCGGCAGTAACCTGTTTGCTGCGATTGGTGGCGTTGTTGGAGCGCCCCTGCCGCAGCACGTCGCGGTGGCGTGCGATCAGCTCCAGCACCGTGCGCTTCTCCAGCTCGGTGAAGTTCTTGGAGCGCTCCTCGTGGCGCTCGTTCTGCTGAAACGGACACGCGGCAGTCACCTGCTTGCTGCGGCTGGTGGCGTTGTTGGAGCGCCCCTGCCGCAGCACGTCGCGGTGGCGCGCGATCAGCTCCAGCACCGTGCGCTTCTCCAGCTCGGTGAAGCTCTTGGAGCGCTCCTCGTGGCGCTCGTTCTGCTGAAACGGACACGCGGCAGTCACCTGCTTGCTGCGGTTGGTGGCGTTGTTGGAGCGCCCCTGCCGCAGCACGTCGCGGTGGCGCGCGATCAGCTCCAGCACCGTGCGCTTCTCCAGCTCGGTGAAGTTCTTGGAGCGCTCCTTGTGTCCGCGCCGCGCTCGGATCGCGCTCGCGCTACTGCGCGTCGACATATCACTCTGCAACCAAATGCATCACTGTACCGTAAATTAACACGTCTGTTCCTTTAGGGGTTGACCTACTATGAACAGTCATCCTTGTAGACGAAGACGAGTTCCTCGATTTTCTACATAGATTTCACTCTCGGCTCATAGGGACGTCAAGATTGATCCCACAAATTTTCGTTCAGAAGAAAAAGACTAAGAAAAGAGGTTCTGTTCCCGTACGTGTTTTTTTATAGCAAAGCTTCCACGTTCGCCCAAGCCCCCCGCTGAAGCTGCTGGTGTATCATTAAAGAGCTAGAAGAAGAAAGAAGAAGAAGTTTTTTCTTCTTCTTCTTCTTCTTTCTTCTAAAGAGCTCACAGGAATAATAAAAATTACGAAAAAAGGTTTCCTGCTTTTCAATTACAAAACAAATTCAATTCAAAGAGGGTGACATGACCAAGTAGGGTATGCTGTTAGAAGACAAAATGCTCAGGATGACATGCTTAAGAATAATAAAGATATAATAAAGAAAAAAAATAAACATAAGCTTAGGTATTGGAAGGGCGAGTGATGAGCAGAGATTACCTAATCATGCAAAAAAAAAGTTGTACGGTTAGGGTGTGTAATATATGCTTACCCTTCTACGAATATATCTGCGAAACGGATTTTCATGCGGTTTTTACGAGAAGGCGTTGTACGATAACGGAAGGAAAATTGATTTCCTACATCGAGTTCGTAAAAAATATTTACCCACGTGGATAAAGCTTATAAAATTACCTGTTGATTATCAAATTACACGTGCGATCGGCAAAAACTTATAGCGTTCTATTTGATAACGATTTATATAAAAAAAAAAACTATAACTTGAATGGTGTAAATTATAATGGAGCTCTTTGGTTTGGTTGTTAATTCATTATCTATTTTTTTGTTGTCTATTAGATCAATCACACTCACACAACGATATTCAAAGTTGTGAAGTTCATAGTAAAAATAGATCTGTGTTGTGACCATGATTTGATGTAGACGAGGACAGTCTTGACGATATGCACAGATGCTGAATTTTGCTCGGGCCATGTAACTTGAACGGTTAAGACTACTTTACGAACGTCATCTTGGAGTTCAACTTCAAGCGACAGTTTATTCTAAGGGTGTCTCGTTTCTTTCGTAGAAAAGAAACATATAGACAGAACATTCTAGAACATTTGTTCTCGCTAATAAACAAAATTATGTTAGTGGGACGTTGTTGGAATTATTGAAAGTAACGCTAAGTGATTTTTTTCAGTAGTCCGTATTTTATCGGTACAGTACTCTTTTTAGTAGTATGCAGTTGAGATTTTTGTGACAAAGCTCATTCGGGGAAGTACTACCACTAAAAAGCATTGCTGTCCGATTTGACGGTATGGTTACCGGTGATAATACAGGCACAGGTTTAACATCCTATACTATACATCCTATATGGTCCTAACCAAGCTAACATTTTACTCCGCTACTATTTAGTCACTGGGACCAGTTTTCCCCCCTTAATCGATTGGGAGAGAGCATACGTCCGGACGTCATCCCCGGGTCGTGGTTAAAGGAGATGTTTTCACAATTAACATCAGGGCCCCTGCATTCTGTAGTTACAGCGATGTGACATCGGTTATTTCCATGGCAACTACGTTTTTAGTGACATTTTATTTTTAACATCCTATAGAAATAATGTTAATATTTTAATAAAATTTGTATCAAAAAACGAACATAAAAAAAACGGAATCACATCCCTAATTATTCTGTTAACTAAAGCTATAAAATACTTCTGCAGAGTCAGGAACGAAAGAAAATTATGGAACGGTCTAGCGATGTTTCTTTAAGCAGAAAAAATGAGGTGCGACAATCTCGAACAAGTCGGTGTAGGCGAAAATAACTTCACATGCCTAATTGATACCGTCCTTTTACAAATCAGTTAAATAAGTTTTTATATTACATTATTAGTTAATAAAAAGCTGTAACAGCGTTGAGTTGTTTGGAATAATACAAGAGTTGTCAGTTGATCATTAAAATATTCATTAAATCTGCCCCGAAATACGGGTTCAGTTGCTTTTTTGTGTGCGTGTGATCAATCAAGACTCAGCGTCCTCATAGAAATGTATAGCTAGTGACACTGTGATCGCGGAATTATTCAGGACGTGTACTGTAAATATGATTTTTATTTCGCAAGTCCTGACGTTCCGAGAATATAGTTCGATGTTCAGAAATAGACAATTTAGCAATATAATATTAAATAGAAAAACATCACCTAAAACATTTTCACGTAAAGTAAGTAACAATTACAATATGCAAAATATATATTCGCTTTATTTCACATGCTTGCATTACAGTACAGCTTAAATTTTCATGAGATGTGATATTTTTTTTCACATCTCATGGAGCTCCAAACAATCTCTACACGCCTTTACCTAACTCTAACTCTATTTGCGTGATTACTAGTTTAAGTTATCTACAAGCCTAACACTTTAGTCTTTTGAGTGGCGTGTACTCCAAAAAATTAAACCGTAAAGTAACATCTAACTTATACGGTAACGAAACGAAATGCCGAAACTGCTTGTCAAATCGTATATGTGCACATACCTGATTTGTACATATACATAATTACATAGACAAATATATCAACAAATTGAGGCTTTATTAAAAAAAAAGTAGGCGTCATCGAATGACTTCAACTACTAAGGATGGTCTAGGAAGCAAACACTTCCTAGTCCGTCTTAAGAAAACGGGACTTATCCCAATGTTAACGCAAACGCGTGGCCAACCCACTCTATTATCATGTTTTGGTGATATCAATTCAATCCTAGATCTGAATCGTATAACCTGTTAACTGAGGCATTAAACCGCCGTGGACTGGTTCTATCAAGGTCCTTCTTAGACCCAGACTTGGATTTAAAAGTTTAAACACTAGTAATATGTAACGAGTATACATACCTACTCGTATTTTGTAGTGTAGTGTCTAGCTTATTATCTTTCTTCCATTAGTTCAAGTATGTAGTCGCCGAAACAAGTTGTTTTATGAATATATTAGCTGTAGTCTGCGGTTTTACTCGCCGTAAAATTTGTTCTAGCAACCATATTATAATAGGTTGTTTGCGAGATAAGCCAATTAAAACAAACAAACAAAGACATTATTACTCGTATCTATAATATAAAAATGAATCGCAAAATGCGTTGGTAAGTGCATAACTTAACAACGCCTGGACCAATTTGGCCAATTCTTTTTTAAAATATTCGTTGAAGTTCTAGGATGGTTTTTGCGGCGAGAAAAATTCGAATAATTGCCGGAAAAATCATAAAAACCCTTTTCTTTTTCCCATACAAATGTTTTTTGACTAAAACGTAGTCAATTTGAGCTTTATTGTTATTGTATAAAGTTCATATTAATAATATTAGAAAGGCTAGGGTAGGTGTAGGGTATGGTAGGGTAGGGTAGGGGGTAGCGTAGGTTTAAGGTAGGGTTTGGGTAGGGTAGGGGTAGTTAAAAGTTTACATCGAGTTTCACGCGGACGAAGTCGCGGGCGTCCGCTAGTTTGATATAAAAGCATTACATAACTGACGGATTGTCATTTCAACCACGGCAAACAACTAACCAAAAACTAAAGACGTCAGCATGCTGAAATCTAAAACAGTTTTGTAAAATAGAGATACCTACTGGAACCTACACCGATTTTTTTAAAGAATATTTGCCATATCTTTTAAATATGCCAATAATTCCCATTCCCCTCCAACTAGTCGGGAAATACTGTATTAGGAGTGAGTACGACAATAGACCAACGGCGCTGGGATCGAACCATCACCCCGCGGTGAAGAGTCCGACCGCTCTTACCTTTGAGCTATTGAAGCTTTAACATCCTCGAAATCATCTTCATCTTCAAAAAAAAATATTATCGGTTATTGAAAACGGCTGTAATTTCCCAAGACCTTGATCAAAGTTAGGAATCGGTTAAAATAACCGATTTTATTTGTTCGCTTTGTTCCTCTCGATATCTAGACAGCTGACATTTAGACGGCATTCCGACACTAAATGGTCAAAAACGACAAAAAAGCGTACGCCCACCGCGTTTGGCGTGATGACAAATTACGGACTCGGTTTAATTTTCGATTCCTAACACCTTAACTTGATCACGCTTGGCTTTAAACTTAAAACTATTTCACTATACTCAATATCTATTGTGAACTATTTACCATCTAACAAATGAGGGTATAAATTGCTAGTCACTTCACACCTAATTATAATTAAAAATCATCATTATCAACTTATATTCGGCTCACTGCTGAGCTCTCGAGCCTCCTCTCAGAATAAGAGAGGTTAGGCCAATAGTCCACCAGTGACCCCGCTGGCCCAATGTGGATTAACAGATACTTCGATATAATTTACTTGTTCTTAAATTAATGAATATAAATTTGATTAATATGCTTAGAACAATTAGGTATAGTTAATATATTTTTAAAAACATTTTATATAAATGATTACGTTACGTTTAAAACTTTTGTTTGTTGATAAACATTCCACATCGAGTTGGGCTTTAGTATAGATATTATCTTGACAATAACTCGTTGGTCCAGTGGTTATGTGGCTTAGTGTCACGACATCATGGGTCAAGTTCGGGGTCGAGCTTATGAAACTGATTTTTTCTTTCTTTTAAGAAATTTTTAGGAAAATAAATCTCAGTACGGAGTTTAAAAGTTGATAGTGTTACAACCCCGTAATTTTTCTTCTTCCTGGCTGTGTAAGTGCCGTAGGCTCCTTAATGGGACCTCAGCGGCGTCATCGGGAGTTTTGGGCGAGCGCAGAAGCATCGCCTAATGGGGCCCGAAGATAGAAGCAGAAGAGATGGGCAAAACTACTTTCTAAGGGCGTTTCCTCTAAGAGCCCCCGTTACGAGCATGAAAAGCCATCAGTTACATACTACTAGTCTATACTTCTATACACTAATATTTTATAGAGAAATCTTGTGAAAAAGCTAGATCATATGGGAATTAGAGATACTCCTCTAAAATTATTGCAGGACTATTTGACAAACCGTAAGCAAAGGATTAAAATAAGAGAATATGTTAGTGAAGTGTCAAACATATCTTTCGGTGTCCCACAGGGAAGTGTCTTGGGTCCAACCTTGTTTTTTGCTTATATAAATGGTTTATGCCACCTAAACCTTAAAAACGCTAAAGTTTTCTGCTACGCCGATGATACTGCTATTGTCTTTTCGGGGTCCTCTTGGAAAGAAGTCAAAAGATGTAGCGAGGAAGGTCTCGCTAGGATTTCCTTGTGGCTTAATTTGAACCTTCTTACTCTAAATACGAATAAAAGTAATTATATATGCTTTTCTATAAACAATAATACACAACCTGACAATGATTTTAGCTTAAAAATTCACAAATGTAACGATTTCAATAGTCAACATTGTTCTTGTCCTCTTATAGATCAAGTTTCTTCAACCAAGTATTTGGGAGTCATTATTGACCAGAATGTATCATGGTATCCCCAAATCGAATTAGTTGCCAACAGAGTACGAAAGTTGACTTGGATATTTAAAAAGCTCAGGCATATTGCTTCTACTGAATTGCTTACCAAAGTATATGTAGTTCTAGCCCAATCAGTCATATCTTACTGTATTTCTTTGTGGGGCGGTTCCGCTAAATCGCGATTTATTGAGGATGAAAGAGCTCAGCGTTATTTATTAAAAGTGATGCACTTTAAATGTTACCAATTTCCTACTGATCTATTATATTCATTAAGTAAAATGCTAACAGTAAGGCAATTATATATTTTAAATGCTACTCTAAAACTACATAAGTCTCTTCGCTTTGATCAGAGCAGGATAAATAAAAGAACAAATACTATTGCATTGCGTATGGTTACTTCTAAAACAGTATTTGCAGCGACACAATATAAAAAACAGTCATGTCTTTTATACAGTAAGATAAACAAACAAATAAATATTTATCCATTAAACTTGCATGACTGTAAAAATAAAGTAAGTTCGTATTTGCAAGAGCTTAACTATGATCAAAGCGAAGATCTCCTAAAAATTCGTAAATAAATTTACATACATATATTAAGTACAACATCTGATACAATTTCACACACACAAACACACACACACACACACACACACACACACACACACACACACACACACACACACGCACGCACGCACGCACATAAACCAGCGTTTATTGCATGTTGCATGTTAAGTTAAGTTTAAATTTGTTATTAAGGAAGAGCGAGACCTTCTGATACAGGTTTTAACTTAAAAGAAGGTCTCAGCCACATCAGAGACTGTAAAACTATAAAATAATAAAATTTCATTTCATTTCATTTCATTTCATTTCAGAGGTAATGTTTGTGAGGTTGTATGGGGGTTGACCCCTTGACTCTTAAATGTTTGTATGGGTAATAGAAAAGGTTTTTATAGTTTTTCCGGCAATTATTATAATTTTTCTCACTTTTTAAACCTTTCCTATACCTCCACGAACATTTAAAGAACGAGATAAGATAAACCCGTTCAGTCCTTCTCGAGTTTTAGCAAGACTAACGAACAGCAATTCATTTTTATATATAGATGATAACGGGAACGAGAACTACGCAGGTGAAACCGCGGTGCGTCTGCTAATTATAATAAAACACAGATGTCAGATAAAACCACTAAAAAGCGAACCACTAAATTGATGGGCCAAAGGCGGTGACAAGCCAATTATGTCAGAAATATATGCCGACTAGAAGCTTAGCTGGCATGCGCCTATAGTAATTACCAATAGATTTATCCTTATTACTTAAACCGACATTTTATATAAATATTTATTTTGCCAGAAAAAAGGCCGCCTTTGAACATTAATTTTTATTTTAAGTAGGCTTAGTTCACAAGCATTTTTGAAACATCAGTAGCGTTAATCTGTAAATATGTTTTTGTAATTCGATAGTGTAAGTTTCGAAATCGCCTGTTTCTCTCTCTTCAGTGTGGGGTTATACAGAATAGTCCTGGTAATGTTGTTATGGTGATAAGTAAAATCGAAAACTTAAAATTAATGTTAAAAAGGGTTCCAAACGTGCCATTTATTGCGTACATTGTAGTGTTAACTTATTAAGAATGCGCTTATACAGAGTGTTACTCAAACCTTGGTATAAAAAACTAGCAGAACCTCGTGGTTACCTTCGCGCCACTTACGTGGGACTACTGGGATAAAATATAGACTATGTTCATCATCCTTATCATTATCAACCCATATTCGGCTCACAGTAGAGCTCGAGTCTCCTTTCAGAATGGGAGGAGTGAGGCGAAGTAGTCCACCACGCTGGCCCATTGTGGATTGGCAGACTTCACACACGCTGAGAATGAAGAAAATTCTCAGGTATGCAGGTTTCCTCACGATATTTTTCTTTCATAGTTTGAGAGACGTGATATTTAGTTTCTCAAAAACGCACATTACTGAAACCTACACCCTCCGGAATCGGAGACAGAGGTCATATCACGGCACGGATCGGCCTAGTACTTTTGAGTTTATTTTAAGAACCGTGATAGTGGATATGACCTCTACCTTCGATTCCGGAGGGTGAGGGTTCGAATCCGGCCCGGGGCATGCACCTCCAGCTTTTCAGTTGTGTGCATTTTTAAGAAATTACCCGGAACTATTACGTATCTCAAACGGTGAAGGAAAAAATATCGTGAGGAAACCTGCATACCAGAGATTTCTCTCAATCTTCTGCGTGTGTGAAGTCATTCTGAGAGAGAAGAGATACTTGAGCTCAGGAGTGAGCCGAATATGGGTTGATAATGATGAATAATGATATAAAAATACAAATCTTTCCTCTTTTTAAAATATTAACGTAGATACGCGTAATATCCTTTAAAAGCATGGGAATACGCGAAGGAAATCAAACTCGAGACTTCCGCCTTGTGTGATAACAGTGACACTTTTAAACTGTCAATTGTTAATATATGCAAAGAGAAAGATATCAGTTAATAACCTCCTTTAATTTGATATCGGTTAAAAAGATCGTGGGATCTTGAAATTTCTCTCAATTATTATTTATTGACACTTTCAAACTCGATATTACGCCCTCAATCGCACGAGAATTTTTTTAACGGACGTTAAAAAACCGTTCAAATATATTACGAACTTAAATTAAGTCTTTGGCCTTTGGCCTAAACCCTCTCATACTAAGAGGAGACTCGAGCTCAGCAGTGAGCCGAATATGGGTTGATAATGATGATTGAAGTTTAAGTAACGAAG
Source organism: Bicyclus anynana (assembly GCF_947172395.1). Taxonomy (NCBI): domain Eukaryota; kingdom Metazoa; phylum Arthropoda; class Insecta; order Lepidoptera; family Nymphalidae; genus Bicyclus; species Bicyclus anynana. Next base: position 10,393,056 of record NC_069100.1, on the reverse strand, counting down.
ACACGAGGATCTCTAAAAAATCAGGTCGTGCGCTAAATTCGTCCAAGTTCATAGACACCGCTCTCCGGTAACGTATGTATATAGTATATACATGTAACGTGTATGTATTAACCTTTATATGTCATATGTTATATGCATATTCATCGCAGATCGAGTTAGTTTTATTGTCAGAGATAACCGGGCGACTTTTTTTAATAAGGCTCATCGCAAACATTAATTTATTTCAACAAATTTATTAGAAGATGTTCGAAATTGGGCCCACTTTTCAGAACGATACAGAAATTTAAAATGTACTAAAAATCTTGTATATTTTACTAGATCACTATATTGGAATCTTAGCCGAAATAATATTCGCCAACAGCGAAAATAAGCTGATTTCATTATTTTCACACCGACCGTGGTGATTTATTTAACCTATTTGATGCTTATTTCGCAGATGTTCAGTAGTTTGTTAATGTCAAAGTCAATAATTTGTCGTGTGTTGAGAGGCACTTGGAGCGAGCTATTGGGGTTTCTCTGCGTGATCGAATCAGAAATGAGGAGATTCCCAGAAGAACCAAAGTCGCGAAGCTGAAGTGGCAGTGGGCAGGCCACATAGTTCGAAGAGTCGATGGACGTTGGGGTCCCAAGGTGCTGGAATGGATGGCGCAGTGTTGGTCGACCCCCCACTAGGTGGACCGAAGACATCAAGCGGGTAGCAGGGAGCTGCTGTATGCTCGCGGCTCGAGACCGTTTTGTTTGTCAGTCCATGCAAGAGGCCTATGTCCAGCAGTGGACGTCCATCGGCTGTTAATGGTGATGTTGATTGATGATGAGAGAGGCACTTTACAGGCTCCTTGTAAGAGCTTAGAGCTGATTGTACTGATTTATTTTATTTATTCAATGACAAGTTAGCGTTTGAATGCAATCTTACCTTAAGGCCTAGCATACGAAAACGTCATATCTCGTGAAGAGAAAACCAACAGACGATCGACCAATAGTAGTGGTTCAATTTGGATCAAACTGCACACGGTATGCAAATTTGATTAAAAATGGATAAGTAGTTTAGGAGTCCATCGATCCAAACAACATGACACGTAATTTATACGTAAATTAAGATAACGAAAGTCCTACCCAAATAGGTAAGAAATCATTAATTTTAACCACCTTTTTCAAACTTGGCGACGACGATGACTTGTAATTTCACTTAATTAAGCGTCGATAACTGAGGATCTAGTGGCAGTTTGATACTGTGACAGTCGCGTTAACGTAAACGCGAATTTCAAAGGAATTGAAACAGCGCCATCTAGTGGCACTACTGCACAACTGTTTCAATTCCATATAAATTCTTGTTGCCCCACATAAAACTGCGCGATGAGCAGTTCGGTTTTCGCAGCAACCACTCCACGACGCTCCAGCTGGCACGAGGACTGCACCACATCGCCAGTGAGAGACATAAAGGAAACTTCACCATCGGAGTCTTTCTCGACATTGAGAAGGCCTTCGATCGTGTGTGGCACACCGGTCTCCTGGCAAAACTTCTGACCAATACCACCATACCACCGGCGATGGTACGACTAGTAGGGTCGTACCTAGAAGGTCGGACCTTCCACGTCTCCGTAGAGGGAGCGGAATCCCAGTCGCGCCCTATACGAGCAGGAGTACCGCAAGGCAGCTGCTTATCACCGTGTTTATACGCCGTCTACACCGATGACATCCCTACGCTCGCCGACCACCTGCGCGAGGGAGAGGAAGACGTACTATTGTCGCTGTTCGCTGACGACAGTGCGTACTTTGCATCATCCTTTCACCAAATCGTCGCCATCAACAAAATGCAGCGTCTGCTGGACTTATTACCCGAATGGTTGGACAAGTGGAGAATGGCAGTCAATGTGGGAAAGACGGCCGCCATAGCATTCAACATTCGGAGGCCGCTACGTAATCTCCAGCTCCGAGGGCAGGGCATAGCATGGCAGACCTCAGTCCGTTACCTGGGATGCTACATCGACGCCAGCCTGAATATGATCCGCATGGTGGACCACACTGTGTGTCAGGCTGCGGCGGCCAGGTCGATGTTGCACCAGGTACTAACATCCCGACTCCCACTGAGGACCAAGCTGAAGATCATCAGCACCTATGTCCGCTCCCGTCTCACGTACGCGGCGCCAGCCTGGTACGCCCTGTGCTCCGCGTACCAGAAGAACCGGCTTCAGGTCCAGCAGAACAAGTGCTTGCGCCTTGCCACCGGAGCTCCAAGGTACGTCAGGAATGACGTCATACACCGAGACACCAGGACGCCCGCCGTGGAAGAATTCGTCCGGAATCTAGCGCACCGTATGTTCGTGCGCGCAGATAACGGACCATACCAACACCTCCATGGCATCGCACCCCACCGCGAGAAACCGCCGAACGGGCGTCCCCTACCTCGCGAGCTCCTTCTAGTGGCCGAACCTGCAGGCGCAGACGCCTACGGCGACGAAGATGGCGACGAGATGGATGACGCACATACCGGACTTGACACCGCCCCAGCGCAGGATAGCGAGTAATTGCAGTCCGCGCGGGACACTTTGACTAACATCGTCTACTACCCTTAGGCCGAAAGGTCTCAGCCCCGAAAGGGGCTGGAAGAACATGACCGGGGGAACAAGATCCCCCGCGCCTTACCCGGGCAAGGAGGCGTAGCCTCGAGGCCCGTACCCCCACCTGGATTTTTGTCCGGGAGGAGATGACCTGCAGAGAAATTCTTGTTTACTTACCTCGTGTTTACTTTAACGCGATAGTAAAGGTATGAAAACATTGAAAACTCCCACTAGGCACACCGATCCTACTCGTAAGATCGAGTAGTCAGTAGGTGGCCTTATTTTTAAGCTTATATTAGTTTTAGTAGCTGATACAATAATCATTAAGTTTTTTATATAAGAATCATGATTAATCATTATTCTTTTATTATTAAATTAAATTATACACGTGTAATAAAAAGGCGGTATTATTAAGTGTGCTTTGTAATGGTTTTTTGGTTAAGTTAAGATATCTGTGAAGTTATGGGTGACGTTTTTATTATTGTGATTTAATTATTGTAAATATTTGCATTAATATATTTTAATAATAGGAACGTTAAGTTTGCATTGAAATATAATTTATTATTATTATTTAAATAAAATTCATCATATTATTAACTTAAAAATATATATTTTAATAACGAACGATAAGGAACGTTTAAGTTTGCATTGAAATATAATTTATTATTATTATTTAAATAAAATTCATCACATTAACTTAAAAATATATATTCCCTCGTATAATTTCTTACTATTTATATTAAATTAATAAATTACAATTTATATTGATAGAGAAAATATATAAATATATCTCTTACGAAAAAATATTTAAATAAAATAAAATTGAAACTTAGGATAAATGGTCAGGCTCAAATTCGAAGACTCTAGAATCGATTCTGGCCCATTGATGACTTGATTGATAAATTGCTTCGAACCCTGGACCTCATGATGCATAGTCGAATTACTAATCACAAAACTCACAACCACTGAGGAATAGACATAGATATATAACATATAATATTCAACAGGTCTCGACTGGTTATCAAATTAGCATTTAAACTTGTTTCTTATATGAGAAAAAATGTTACGCTCTATTTATTAAATCTTTGCAAAGCTAGACTAGACTTAGCCTGGCCGTGCGAAAGCTTGGTCTTGAAAATCTCTATCTATTACTATTATAGTGTAGACAGATACCTATAGCGATTTCCGCAAGTCATCATGATTTTTGGGAATTTCACGTGATCGAGGGGTTGATCCGATCCGTCCGTTACGTAAAAGTTACGCAAAAAATTACACGTAAGACGGAATTGTTGCCCTTTAAAAGTTCTTAATCAAATCATATTTGTTCTAAAATAATACATTTGCGGAAGTATTTTTATAAGAATGATTATTGGGAATTTCACACTCTCAAGGGGTTGATCAGATCCATCCGATCTTGATTGCTGTATTGATTAAAAGGACTGAAAATTTAAAGAGACAATAAAAAAGAGGGTAGAGAGAACATAACAAAGTTAGTTCTGTCGCGTGTCTAACTCGCTATTGCTAGTGTAGCCAGCTGCCAGCAGGCTAATTCACTATCTTTGACGTATTGCTAGTTGACATATACGAAATTGAGATTTCGTAACAAATCATATAGTAGGCAGATCGCATTTCTCAATTGATTTGATGTTAATTTTAATAGGTTGATAATAAAGACCAAAATACCAAAACAGTGAATGATGTACCGATTTTCGCGAGTGATGAAGATTTTCAGGGATTTGACACGATTAAGGGGTTAACTGGTAAACTTTTGAAAAAGAGTAGTACTCGTAGCATACCATTTAATAGCTAATAAAAATATGAACAAATAATTTTATAAATTAAATATAAGGAAATAAACTTACTTTTATACTTTTTTTGTGCTTAATGATTTAATTTTTGCATTTGTAAATCTTTTATATGGTAATACGAAAAAAATTGTATCTACCCTCTGAATTCCTAGCTATTATTTATAATAATTTAATATCAATAATAATAATAATTTCACACGAAATTTCATAAACTGAACCTCTAAAGATAATCTTGTATGATAAACTTAGGTAGGTACTTCTCACTAATATCATACCGTTTGAGCGAACTAATCTTTTGGACATTGATTTGAATTTTAAAATAAGGATTATCACTAGTGGGCGAACATTAGTTATAAAAAACCGGCCAAGTGCGTGTCGGGCCACGCGCAATGTAGGGTTCCGTAGATTAAGTCAGCACTTTAATATCCCTTACGTAATGCACAAAAATACCGATAACGAAGCCCACAGCCATCAATAGACGATATAAAAGTCATTCTCACTTTGCATGTATGGAAGAAACCCCAATTTTTTTTTTAATTTTCTTTTTATAACTTTGTAGACGTAATTAATATACATACCCATTCCTATACAACTTTCTAGTTTTAACAAACACTGACAAATTTATCTTTTTAATTAGCAACGAAATTAGTATGCAATTTTCGATTCCCAATTACGTAATTAAGTTGGTCATTTTTCACTTTAAATAGGTATTTAGCTGTTATAGTTTTCCTTGTAATTTCATTATATATCCTCTACTCTCTTGAATTTTTCACGTATTCATAAATAACCATTTAGCCCGTAGAGGGTGGGGACACTTGACACTCGACTCTAAAAAAAATTAAGCTTAATATTTTACAAACGGTCCCTAAATCGAAAAATGTGTGTGGAAGAGCCCTCATATCTTTCAAAGATCGATTCAACGATACCCCACACTATGAATTAAACGAGTAAAAAAAAAATCATCCCCACTTGACATGTAGGTACCCCTCATGCTAATTTACAGCTTTCCAGCAGTAGTATGCTCTGCGCTAAACCGCGAACGCACATGACGAAACTATAAGGGTTCCTTATAGACTTCGGAACCCTAAAAAGAATTCTAAAGCTATAATTAACTAAACAAATCCAAATGTGTTAAAAAATTTTAAAACCACTTCTATGTATCTACCTATGTGCCTATATGGAATCTATGTTAATTTTTGCAATATATTTGATCAAGTATTTTTTCAAACGGGTTCGTTGGATATTAGCGGATCGCTCGTGTAACCGTCTGTCAATCGGTTAGAAAGCGATCCAGATTGTACGTTCTCACGCTATTTTTTTTTAAATTAACATAAAAAATATGATAATTATTGAGTTAATTTAATATTTGATCTACCACCTTATAAATAAAGCTGATGTGTTGAATAGTCACTTCGAGGAGATTTATCGAAGAAGGCTGTGGCTATAGGCTTGTAACTTTGATAAATTATATGCATGATGCACTTTTCCCTAATCAAAGTCCCTAATCAAATGAAATCAAAGGATCAATCAAATCCAGTCTCCTTAAAACTCGGGCCCAAATTATACAAACGATACAGAGCTAGAAATTAGCCATAAATTAGGACAATGAAGGAGAACTCATGAGGCCAATTTTCAAAGAAATCTATCTATATTTGCCTTATCAGTTCAATTACTTGTTACATGTGGGCAATAATTCGTATTTTTTTGACATAAAATTCATTGCATAATCTGTGTCAAACTGACAGACGACAATTAGGAATTGACACTTCTAATCAAATTATGATAACAATGATATTTGACATTGACAGCCCGCTGTTGTAAAGGGAACTGACAAGCAGTGAAATGTGCATCAAAGTGGATTTAGTATAAATCACTACGATCGGTGTGAAAATGATGAAATATGCTTATTTTCCTTCGAAATTTCCGAATATTATTTCGACTAAGATTCTAATGGAGTACTTAATCTAGTAAAATATACAGGTTGATTTTTGGGACACTCTGTATAAGACTTTTAGTAGATTTATCATTTATGTATCGTTTTAAAAAGTGGGCTCAATTTCCGATATAACATTTGTTATTAAATAACACATTATTTGAGAAAGTATTTTTATAAGTATGATATAAACCAAGTAGGATTTGATATACTTAACCAAATAATTATTATTAAAACTATTTAATTTTGAATAACATTTCTCAAGCGAGCAACAGACTTTTAGTTTCAATTGAACACTCGAACTGTTTAGTTCGAACGACATAGGCACCCTTGCACACACACGGTACGGCTTTACACACGGTAAGTTTTCGCTTGAAGTAACATGATAAAGGTCATACCTAGCACATGTATAAGCTTGGAAACGGATCGGCAATGTATCGCCTGGCCTACGGCTAGATAGATAAATAAATAAATAAATATACTTAAACAATACACATCACTATCTAGCCCCAAAGTAAGCATACAGAGTAACTTGTGTTATGGGTGCTCAGATAGTTGATATTATAATATTAATAAACAATTATATACTACATATAAATACGTATATTATGTATAAATACACACAGACACTGGAAAACACCCATGCTCATCACACAAATATTTTCCAGTTGTGGGAATCGAACCCACGGCCGTGCAGAAGGGTCACTACCCACTGCGCCACGCGGCCGTCAAAGAGTAAAACAAACATCCAAACAAACTTTCGAGTTTATAATATTAGTAGATTGATCTATATTTGAGTATCATATTATGTATATTCTGTGGTATCGCAAAATAATTAATAGTAATGTATTATTATATAATCTTGCAAGTGGCAAATTCGTAGGATTCATCAGGCGTAGCGTAACTGCAGTCAAGTACCAGTCTCTATCATAAAAAAAATTCTGTTGTGATAACTATCTTATCAATACAGTTAATTGATAGACAATTATAATAATCGTTTACACGTGTGTACGTAAACATCTCACATTTTAATAAACAATAATTAAGTATAGCTCTTAAATGCGATCTCGCTGAGGCAAGTTAAAGATTTTAGTAACTGGTGGTTTATGGCAGGCGTCCACTGATCCTCATCGTACGTATCGGACGCATCGCATCAAACTTTTTAATTTTACGGCAGATAAAATCCGTACGATGCATATGGACGCACTTGTATGACTTTCTATACAAAGAATACTAAAATCCATTTAATGCGATGCTTCCGATCGTACGATGCGGATCTGTAGACGCCTACCATTACGCGGCGTCGTAGGTACTGTCATTTGGACTTGGGTGTCCAAACAGCCCCCCTAGCCAAGTGGCGCTCTTTCTACGATTGCTAACGCTTCGAAAACTAGAAAAATGTATGGGAATGAAAGATCTTGATCACGTGACCTGTCGATAGCAAATGTTACACCCATACATCTTTCTAGTTTTCGAAGCGTCAGTCAGCAAACGTAGAAAGAGAATCGACGTGCCACATTGCTAGTGGGGCAGGACCACGGGAGCGTCAAGAATGACGCTCCCGTGGTCCTTCAATAACCAAGAATACGTTCAGAACACCCTTCCCTTCCCTCTAAGCCCGAAGTCCGGGCACCACAGGAGACTAGACAGCTGTTACGCCTATCTTTTCTCCGGCCTTTGGGCCTCATGAGGCAATCTGCGCTCGCCAAAAAGCCCCCTGACACCGCTGAGGTTCCATCAATGAGCCTACGGCAATTACACGGTCAAAGAAAAACCTTTGCAAACTTTACAGATATACAGATATTAAAATGATCAAAGAAGGAGCGGATACCGACAGCAAAAAAACGTTTCAGTTTAACACCGCAACTGTGAAAGTCCTATCGCATTTTTATCTAACTGTCAGCGAAAAGGAACCGGTATTTGTTTGCTGTATCGACTAAAGTTGTAAAATAGACACTTAATCAATTAATCTATATAATTACCGGGCAGCCATTAAACTGAGTAGGTAGGTAGGTGCTTGTTTTTTTTTTTTATTATTTAATCAATAAACGTTGTTATTAATGATTTAGTTATCCTGTGTTTTATAGAACACGTTTTCTGTATTAGTTTCTCTTTAAAATGTAACGAATTAAAAAACGAAGCATTAAGGCCGGCTCATATCTTTACCTATTCTCCTGCACGTTTTTTGACAGCACGTATTATGGCAGGCGTCCACAAATCCGCATCGTACGTATCGGACGCATTGCAGTAAACATATTTTTAATTTAACGGTAGATAAAATCCGTTCGATGCGATCCGTACAATGCGGATCAGTGGACGCAATTGTATGATTTTCTATACAAAGAATACTAAAATCCGTTTGATGCGGTATATCTTCGGTCTAAGTAGACCAACGCTGCACTTACCGGTGCAGGACCGGTATTCCTTTGTGGACTTTGTGGTCCTAATCAATATGGAAATCTTGAATTTTTGCGGAACCCCTAAGGGCCTTTCACGGAACCACAGGATTTCGCGGAACACCTTTTGGGAACCGCTGGTCTAAAAGATGCGAGTAAAACCTCAGTAAATGTTAGAATTTAGAGTAATAATTAGAATCCAAAGGTGCTGGATTAGGACCACAAAGTCCATCAAACTACGTGCCCCGCTCATTGCAACTTGGTTTGTTATAGTGGTGACTTTGGTTCTTCTGCGGAACTTCTACTGATTTCTGATTCGATCACGCAGATATACTCCGAGCATAGCTCGCTCTAATGCCCGCTTAGTGAGTTAGTGACACTGAGCATTTGAAAGAAAGAAAAATATTTTAAAACTAAGCTTTAAGATTATATAAAAAAAAGAAAAGCGCACTGACCAAATAAAGGTTTCCCACTCAGCATAAATCTGCATTTTAAGACCCTTAGATAGCGATCGACCGATAGAATAAACCTTAACTGATTTTGTTGTGGGCTCTTCTCGGACCAAGGCGCTTTGGAACCATGTTAACTTTAATATCAAGTTTTTGACCAATTATTATCACCACGATCTAATAATAATAACCTGACGTTTCGAAAGCGCTTGTAAACTAAGCCTAATTGAAATAAATCTATGACTTTGATCAAGTATTGTTATCAACTTGGTAGCGCTCTATATGTATAAAAAAAAATCTGGCGAGGCGCATTTGAATTACTACTATGAGTGAACAACGAACATTCCTAGCCTTGAAATTAAGTTAAAAATCGACATCGAACTACTCGTAAGTAAGGTCGCCGAGACAAACGGGAGAATATGTGTTGAATAATAAGGTTCAATAGTAGAAATAACAACAACTAGCCGACGCCCTGCGGTTTCACTCGCGTAATTTCCATTCCCAATTGAAGTGGCAATGGGCGGGGCACATAGTTCGAAGAGCCGTTGGACGTTGGGGTCCCAAGATGCTAGAATGGCGAAGCGCAGTGTTGGTAGACCCCCCACCAGGTGGACTGATGACATCAAGCGAGTCGCTGGGATTCGCTAGTTGCAGGTGGCTCAGTATCGTGATGTTTGGAAGTCCCTACAAAAGGCCTATGTCCTGCAGTGGACGTCCATCGGCTGATATGATGAATTCCCATTCCCGTAAGAATACGGAGAAAACATACATATAAATGACGTGGCTTTCTAGTGGTAAGAGAATTTTCAAAATAAGTTTAATAAGATCTAGAGATTACCCCTAAAATACCATAAACTGTACCTCTCTTTATTATTACTATAGAAGTATAGATGACACTAACAAATAACGTAGCTTTCTAGTGATAAAAGAATATTCAAAATTAGTTCAGTAAGATCCAGATTAACCAGATTTATAATAATAGTATCAGAGTATAGATAATACACTTTGAAAGCTATACGCTGCGTTTAGGCAGATATACGCCGACCTTAACTACACTTTTTTTTTTATTTTATTTTTTTTATTCTTTACAAGTTAGCCCTTATATAAAGTACTAGCTGACGACACGCGGTTTCACCCGCGTGGTTCCCGTTCCATAGGAATGCGGAGATAAAATATTGCCTATAGCCTTCCTCGATAAATGGGATATCTAACACTGAAAGAATTTTTCAAATCGGACCTGTAGTTCCTGAGATTAGCGCGTTCAATCAAACAAACAAACAATCTCTTCAGCTTTATAATATTAGTATAGACTGCTCTCTTTAAAGTCTGTCTTCTTTAGAAGTATGTTTGCCTTTGAATGTGGTGTAATTTGATATTTATACCGTCATTGAATAGGTAAGCATTGGACACACATATGAGAGAGGGATTTAAACAACCCACCACACTGATGCAGTACGAGTTGGCGGGTTACATTAGCTTATCTAAATAAACAAAATTACACAACAATTTTAGTACATAGGTGACCCGTTATTATATAATACACTTATTATGTGATAGTTAAGATAAAAAATAGATAAATGTACACGTTATCTTTAATTTTAAAGATTAATGATATTGCAAGATTATAAATAATTTTGAAGTTATTTCTAATATTTACGGTTTCCATATTGCTTTTGACCGAGGTTTTACTCGCATCTTTTGAGATTCCGTGAAAGACCCTCAGGGGTTCCGCGAAAATTCAAGATTTCCATATTGTAAATCGTTTCACTTGATAAATATTAATTGACGTAATTTATTTTTCATTTTCAATTATCTTGTTTAAGGAAAACTATGGTGAGATGTGATTTATCACATTAAAATTTTTGTAATTACCTTTTCTTCTAACTAAATAAATATTATTATCCTAAAAAAAATCGAACTTTTCGGACAACGATCCAAAAAGCGTCCGATTTCACGAAAAAAAAACAATTCCGTCGAAAAATGTTGAAACAAAAAGGGTTCTGAAGTCAAAAGAACTCGGGAATCGCTGTTTTAGACAACTACAGGGTGAGGCTTTGCTCCCATAACAGGAGAGATGATATGCTCAAACCCACCATGCTGGTTTAGTGTGGGTTGGCGGACTAGGGTTATTGTATTAAATTTTATTAATGACTAATGATGAGATGCTAATGATAATGACACAGACTGACAGCTTAATGCACTCTCTGATATTTGGGGATACCCAACTTTCAGGAGTCGTTTTGAGTTTACAAATCAAGAGATACAATTGTCAATACTGAGCTAAGAAATTTTCAGTAAATTTCTCAGCCTGGAGTTATGAAGTTGGTGGTCCCTACATACATACAGAGTATGTATACATACTCAGCACATGCGGTTTTAGGGTAGGGCGCAGTTGAGCGACCGCCCAGGGGCACCAGGTAGAAATAAAGGGGCGCCCTCGCCTTTGGCTTACAGATCCGAGACTTGAAGGCTCAGTCTTAATAAGTCACTCAGGGAGCGGTTTGAGCTATGCTTGAAGTTTCTGAGCGTAACAAGGAATATCGCAGAAGAACCAAAGTCACCGATATAGCTCAGTGAATAGCGAAGTTGAAGTGGCAATGGCCAGGGCCATAGTTTGAGGAGCCACATTGAAAAATGAACGTTATGGTCCCAAGGTGCTGGAATAGCAACCCGCCACTAAATGGACCAAGGATATCGAGCGAGATGCGGGATTTGTGAATGTGAATGTGAATTTTACGGCCTCCGTGGCGCATTGGTATGCGGAGGTCCTGGGTTCGATCCCCGGGAAATTCGGGAATTAACATCTGATAGTGATTGTGACACGATTATCTTAGCATTCCATGGATTCACCATGCGGGTGCCGGATCCGTCGCGTGGTAGAGAGAAAAACTCCGAGCAGAGTCCTGAACTTGTGACTACAATATGTAGGGTTAAGGAATTCCTTGACGATCTATCAACACTCCCCGTTCTCTGCTTGTGTTGTTCTGACACGAGCAGAGAAAGATAGAAGAATTTCATGTTATCTCCCGAAGCCTGCCAACCCACATTGGAGTATCATGGTGGGTATCCCATCTCCTAGAAGGAAGCAGATGATTGTCATTGTCTCACAACAACAAGCAATAAGTACATAATAGAGTGACTGTTATAGTCTATTTGAGTATAGATTTATCCTAATAATATCTGGCCATTCAGAGACGAGACAAATATCTTATCTCATTATTCCATGGATTCACCGTGCGGGTGCCGGGTCCATCGCGTGGTAGAGTTGCTTTTCTGACAGATCAGCGAAAACCGAGGCAATTGTAATTAAATGTTTGTCCTAATTGCAGAACCTGTCAGAAGTGCAATTACTGAGCAGCCCGACTTCAGTTGTTCACCTGATTTTAAATGGCTACCATTGTCACAGTAAAGGGCCATCAGTAGGACTCACTCTAAAACTAAGTCTTGTAAGGTTTCTGGTAAAGATACCATAAAGAGTGTAGTCTTGAATAGAATCAATAAACCAATAACTATGAAAATTCTTCATTATGATCTGATATTAAAGTGTTTTTCAGATAGCATGGGTATTTGCTACAGCATAGCATGGGTATTTGCTTTACAACAGCTTGTATGACATTCATAATACATACTAATATCATGAATCATGGCAAACTTTCAAGAGTGAAGACTGTCACCCGCACCATCCTACATGAAACGAACTGTATGGCATAAATATGCTAAGAGTTCCACTATAAAAGCAAGCATAATAAATAAAATTCATATCTTAAAATTTGTTGAATGTTAAATATTTTTATTAGAATATACCTATCTTGTGTATAAAAATCTGTCATGCAAAAAGGCAAGTCAATAAATATATTTTAATTTAATCCATATTATTTTTCCTGCTGAACCAAGAATAGTGGTAACCTGTTTTGAAGTTGATATAATGGCAGTTTTAAAAGTTAAATTAAATCAAAAGGTTATCATTTATGGAGAAATAACACAAATTCAGAAATGCAAAATTGAAAATTTGGCACTGAAAATATTTTTCAAGAAAATTAATTTAATCTATAAATTGCTATAAAATTTAAAGGGCATGAACAGATAAAAATGGGCTTAAAAGATTATTTTTTAAAAATTATGTTTTATGTTTTTTATTTTTAAAAAATAATGTTTTATATAATTTCTGAACATGTAATTATTTTTAATTGATTAAAAAGTAATAAGAACACTGAACATAAAGTTAAATTTTAAAAATCAATATAACAAAAGAATTTTCTTATCTCATTTAAAAAAATAAATAATGTTTTGTTATGTAAAATAAGATTAAAATTGTTGAAGAGAAATTCTACTATCAGATAAACTGCCTTCTGATTAGAGTCCAATAGCATTTCTTTAGAGATAAAGAATAAACCATTGAAAAAAATAAAAACAATAATGCTATTGAAAACTAGGCTTTAGTATTTTTTAATAAATGAATAAGAAACTGACCTTAAAAAATTCAAATTCGTTCCATTTTCGTAAAAATAAATGCAGACGCGCTCCACTCAGCCAACTTTTCACGAATAAAAAAAAATCGCGGTTTTTTTTAAAGATAAATAAGAATATCGGTTAAGGCATTTTATCATACAGTTTAGAGCCAATGATAGGTTTAAATATGAATTTTGTACTAATTGAGATAACACCACAATTACGTACGATAAGTAAACGACTTTGAGTTTGTATCACTGCGAATGCCGAAAATATACAGCCGGTTAGTTAGACAAAAGTATGCGGCGAGGAGGCGAATCGTAATAAAATTATACACGGCATAGCGTCAAATTACGCGTCTCTCGCCTTTAGTTAAAAGGTTAACAGGCAATTGACTACAGTTTTTTTTAATCAGTTAAAAATAAGGACATTCAATGATCGTATAACAATTTTTATTAACTCACCGATGCTAGCGGGCCGCATTCCACCGTTCTCGAAGTGCGTGGGCCCGTATTTTCATCTTGTTCACGTAATACCACTTCACGAATTACTAATATTTTGTATCAAAATGCAAGAGATATAAAAAAATAAGATGACCACTGTTACATTGGAACTGTCAAAATTTAACTTCACTCAAGTGGTCGTGCCAAAAGCCATAGACAATTGTTTTGTTTTATTTATAGATTTTAGTTATTCTATCCAATCATAGGTGGCACACTAAGTAATTTTCCTTTTACTTTTGGAGAAATTAAACAGTAATAAATGAATAGGTTAAAATTTTGATTTTGTTCTAGAATTAAATTCTAGAAAAAACTTAAGTTTAAGAAAAAAATAAAGGAAAGGGACTAATTTAATAAATTTACTATAGAGAGTAAATATTTGTAAAATTATTTTGCCATATTATTTATTATCTTTTATTTGTCTTTCTACTCAACGCTAGATGGCGATGTAATTAATTTTTTATCAGTTTTTTTTTATTTTCTGTTAGTTAATTAATGTATGTCCATTTATCATTTTTAACAATTAATTTCAATACAAAACATAATACCAAACACTATTAAAAATGTATATAAATTTGAGCAACCGGTGCGGCGGTCAAGGCTCCAGAGTCCAGAGTAAGGAACCTCCTCACAATACGCGCAGTCTCAAGATTTCTCTGTTTTCTGTATCCGACGCCCTTGATCCAGCAGTTCAGCGAAAGCTTTTTGAATATTAATTCTCTGAAAAGTCACTGTGAATGTCGGTGAACAAAATGCCGAGTCGAATTAATTCTTCCTCCTTGTGGAAAGAAAGTCCGTTCAAAAATAAAAATCAAAATTCATTTACTTCAAGTAGGCTTCGTTCACAAGTAAGTACTTGTTCTGATCTCATTATTTTTTTTGACATACCTACCTATTTAAATTTTAAAATTGATGTAATGAAAATAGATCAACCTCCTCTGAAATCTAAAACTACTGAACCTAATATTTTGGAAAAAAATACAGAAAAATAATAGTTTTACTTATCTATAAATTATTACACTATATGAATATAGGGGTAACTTCTAAGGCGCAAGATGAAAAACTTAAAAGCAAAATTTTGCTAACTGTGACATATTAAAAATGATAAAAGAGCTCGCTAAGAGGATTTTTTTTTTATTCTTTACAAGTTAGCCCTTGACTACAATCTCACCTGATGGTAAGTGATGATGCAATCTAAGATGGAAGCGGGCGAACTTGTTAGGAGGAGGATGAAAATCCACACCCCTTTTCGGTTTCTACACGACATCGTACCGGAACGCTAAATCGCTTGGCGGTACGTCTTTGTCGGTAGGGTGGTAACTAGCCACGGCCGAAGCCTCCCATCAGCCAGACCTGGACCAATTAAGAAAATCTCAATCGGGCCAGCCGGGGATCGAACCCAGGACCTCCGTAATGTAAAATCCACCGAGCATACCACTGCGCCACGGAGGCCGTCAAAAAGGATTTTGAATATAACATTTAGTTTTGTTTGAATTTAAAAGTAGGCAAATTATTTGCAGTAAACTAATGCGACATAGGCGATAGGGCACGGTTTACTTCGTCAGAGTTATATTTACTGCTGTCTTGAAAATTCAAGATTTTTCATCAGTGAACAGTAGGTATAATTTCATCTCAGTATAATCAATCTCAGAAACCACTGGACATAGTGTGGTAAATCCTTTAAGTAGTAAGTATACCTACCTACTTAGAAAAGGAACCAGGATTGAACCCTGTGGGACACCCATTACGGTAGACGAACCACGTAATTTTGTATCATCAAAAACCTTTTTAAAAAAATCAGTAGGTAGGTATCCCACGTCATCAACAAGCAAAGTCGTACAACACAACACCGGATGTAAAACCAATTAGATATAGAGGAAACAAAATGAAAAAAATGATAAAAAAATCAACCTAAGCCTAATCTATGAATGACTTTTAAAAATAAAACAATAGCGGGACCACAGACAATCGCCAAATTTCCAAACAAACGCATTAGCTATGATATCTATCTCGTAAAAAACAAAGAGCGATCTATATTCATGACTAAGTCGTGTGGGGAACGATTTTTGTTCGTTAAGTATTGGTTTAGTATCAAAATGATAAAAATTGTAAAATCATATTTTGAAATTATAAAATCAGTAGAGAGGTTTATTCAACATACATACATACTTACCTATTAAGGGATTGACTTGGAAGTTGGAATTTTCGCCCTTCTGAGTTCTGTCATCTTTCTTTCAAGCGTCAGTCAACATTATAATGACCTCTTTGGCGCAGTTGGCAGTGCTGTGAATCTCAACAGAGAGGTCTTTGGTTCCTGTCCCAGTTCGGGTCAGTTTAGGAATTTATAATTTCTAAATTGGCTCAGGTTTGGTTTGGTATGCTTCGGCCGTGTCTATTAAAGGTAAATAAACTTGTACCTAAAAATGTTGTACCTACTATGGATATATCACTAGCGCGTCAAAACTGAGGCGAACAAAACCGTCTAATTGTCTAGTTTCATTAAATAACATAGTCAACAACGGTGTAGCTAAATACGGATCACTTTTTGCAGTGATTTTGTAGGCACTTAACATATTTATCTTAACATATCTTTACTCGTAACTATTCCAAGTAAGCCCGTAAAGTTTGTTAATTAAGATACGGTAAACTTTTAATTATATTATAAATATAATTTTTAATTGCTAAGTTTGTCCAACGGTCCAATTTCTTTCAAAAAGTTCTAGTAGCACTAGCAGCCAGTTGATGGGGTTACATCCCTTGCCATAAAAAGCTCGGTAAGTCTCCGATCCCGGTCATTATCATTAACAATGTAATCAATTATTCAGTGATCATTACAAAGCCAAACATTATTGGAACGAAGTTCCTTATCGCGCGTTGCGAAAGGGACGTACGGGATACGGGATAGACAGAAAAATTAAGACTAATAGTTGTAACGACACTTTTTGCACTGTAAGCCGTGCGGCGTGCGCGTGTTTCTCTCTCTCTCTCTCTCTCTCTCTCTCTCATAGAACTGGTCTTTCTATTTCACATTGAACGGTGTGGTGTCGCGACGATTATTTTTGTTAAGTGTACTATATAGTTTTTTGTACATAATAAATAGTAAAAATTAATAACAACTTCATTCCATCCGGGTGTCCCTTCAAGTCCCTTCCCTTCTCAAGTTTTTTATTATCCTAAACTCTCCAATCCTTATTGGAGCAGTGTCGTGGGTTCAAACTTCGAATAGCCCTATAAGTAGAGAGATCTGATAATGGTAAAATTTCGAACACTCCTTTTTGCTATCGGATTTATAAATATTACCTATAAGTATTTGTGTAGGACGCAAGCAAACCTGCGTGCCTCAACTATCTCTTACAAGAGGTGGAAAGTGACAAAACAATATGTAAATATCATTATTTAGCGAACACGCCGCGTCATCCAACCAATTTGTTCTGGGTTCGACATTTGCTTATTGGAACAGAGGTGGTGTGGAGTCAACAGTTTCATTTATAAACTCTAAATCTTTCTTTTTGTATTAAAAAACGTGTAATCATACCTATGTAATGTAGGTACTTACTCGTATAAGAATGCCGCATGTGAAAAGCCATAATCCAACCAATTTGGTTTTATCGGATATTATTCATTACTGTCGATCTCGATTTTCTGAGTTTGTTGTGGGCTCTTTTCGGACCAAGGCGCGTTTGGAACCCTCGTAACTTTAATTTTAAGTTTTCGACTATTATTACCACCATTAGATTAAATTAAAATAAGACATAATGTTGACCTTTTAAAAGTGCTTGTAAACTAAGCCTAATTGAAATAAATGAGTTTTGACTTTTGACTTTTGATCGATAATAACACTATTTACTTTGTCGGTCAGCGGACGTATCTCTTTAACTGTAATACATACAATTTATTTATAACAAAATACTATATTACTTGTTGTAACGAAACAGTCATAAGAATATAAAATACACCATCATCATCATCAGTCGATGGAACTGGGTTGGACATAGGGCTCTTGCAAGGACCTCCAAGCACAACGGTCTCGAGACGCCAGCATCCAGCGGCTCTCTGCAACTCGCTTGATATCCTCGGTCCACCTAGTGGGGGGTCGACCAACACTGCGCTTTCCGGTGCGGGGTCGTCATTCCAGCACCTTGCCATGCCATCGGCTCTTCGAACTACGAACGCATGGCAAGGTGCTGCTAGGTAGGCTACTAGTTTTAAAGAAATGCTCTAATATACTTAAAGTGTCCTAAATTGTAAATGGTAAATGAAAAAATTAGAAGAAGGAATACTTGAATGAAATGTTATTAGGTGTTCTTATAGTATACTTACTTGACTGTTACGCTTCGACCCACTCATCTCGGGATCTTAAAAATAAATTGAATAACTCGACTCTACGGACTTTCTTGTGATCGATCTGCATTTTGAAATTGGAACAGCGAAGTCATAGACAATAATGATGGTATCACTGGCCGTTTAGCATAGAACACGGTTTGGCAACCTGGCATTCGGGCTGAATTAAAAAGTTAAGATAGACAACGTGTTACATGTTCTATTGTAACTTGTGCACAATTATTTTATGAAACTCGTAGCCGTATTCGAGTCGAAATCGACACGTACCTTATTTTTTCCGCCAAACTGCATATTCTCCGTGTTTCCCTCAACAACAAGGAGACAATTATAGACATTTGGACCGTAGGTATAAATTAATAAGTCGTTAAATACCTATGCTTCCTATGATTTATTATTACCTACGTCTTCTTCTTCTTCTTCTTCTATTTCTTGATGTAGCGGTGCTGCAGGTCTTCAAGAGGTTCCCGTACCACTTTGACCGCTACCGATCTATTGAACGTGATCGCCATTGACTAGATTTCTCCTCCAATACTAGTTGCCGTCAGGTAAGGTACCATAGACCACATCCATACGCTGAGGTACGTTATACAAAATACTGAAGAGTATTTGCTTGGCGTTTGTGGACTATGAGAAAGCCTTCGATTAAGTAGAATCTTGAGTTGTGCTGAGGTCTTTGCAGTTTGCAGGAGAGTCTTCGAATAGTTGCCAGTGATGACCTTCAGATCCGAGACTTTGTTGCTAACACTATGGTCCATAGTAGATGGCTCAAAGTGACTTGAGAATTAGTAACAATAGCTAGTTGATGAATTTCATATCATATCAATTAAAGGTACCTACTAATTAGTGAATATACTGTGTTAAAGAATAAAAAAAAATATGATCTATTTCAAATACTATTATATGCACGTGAATCTACTTCGGTATATATATCTATTAGCTTGAATCGGATGACGTAACGCATGGATTAAAGGTCGTAAAATCGATCATAGCTTCCGATCCACACATGCGTTGAATACTAAACTGTTACCAGGGATTTTAAATCGATTTTTTTGTTTATAATACTGGGACCTGCTCGTAATATCCATAATAAGTTACTGTTTTTGTCCAGAAGGGCTGGCTCATTTTTCGCACAAAGGATCTGCTTGGCTGTCCAGCGCGGATTTGCAGTCAGTATTCTTGCCAAAATTCCACGTGGGCATGATTTGTATAATTATCAGGATAAGTTAGCTTAAGTTCCATAATTTCGCCATTGTTTCATCAGCATTGCATCTTAGTGGCAGGATATTGAACTTAGAACCACTGCGCTTTAATGCGGGCTGGCGGGCTTATAGGGTTGATTCTTTGACTCTAAACGATCATAATCATAATATGTTAATGATACTGACGCCTTTACGTGCTCCAAACTTTCGGCTTTATAATATTAGTAATATTTAGTGTGATGGTGGTAGGCATCGGCTGTGGTTAGCTAGCACCGTACCAGCAAAGACGTAGGTACCTACCACCAAGGAATTTAGCGTTCCGTTACGATGCCGCGTAGAAACCATCAGAGGTATGGTTAGCATAAAGTTGTACGTAGAAGTACATATATGTATTCTGTGGTTGTACCTACCTCTTCCAAGTAAGCATCGTTACAACATCAGGTTACATCGACAGGCGCTAATTTATCATTGAATTAAAAAAAACCATAACACCTGACTCATCAAAACTCTCCCCACAACTAAGTTATGGTTTGTAATAAACATAATATGAAGCCGATATCCGTAAGTACGAGTATATTGCTTCGACGAAATTGATTGATTCATAATGAGTGCGTTACGTATGCCAGCAGCGCATGGCGGCACTGCCACTGCCTCCATTGCGTGGGCTTTTAGACGCGACGATACGATCACGATAATTTCGTTAATAGTGGTAATTTAGAGCTTTTTGTGACAGAGCTCGTTCGGGAAAGTAATAACGCCATGCTTATTTCTATCTTAATATGCACTGGATTAACAAAAAGTTTAAATTTGTCATAGGTAATCATGATTATGGAATTATAGGCAGAAAACATGGAATCGTGTTCCATGGTGTCGTAGCCGTTCCAAATAAAAAAAATCAAATACTAATACATTCTCAAGTCAGTACGACACGAAGTGTCGCATCGGTAGTTTCTAATATTATTAAAAAAAATGGCGTCCTAAGTTTTTAAGTATTTTAACATTTTACCGATCTTCAATTTTGACCTACTTGATTACATACACACAAAAGAGACTATTTTTCATACATTGATGGGCTCAGATTTTATGAATGAACCGTTACAATGTTCAAATAAGTGTCATTTATGAAATAATAATAATAGTTTTAGACTGGTACTATAGACTGGTATCATTTCAGTTTGATTTATGACAATTGCATATTCAAGATATGGGTAAGAACCTACAAGTAAATTATAAAATGCACGATTTCAAATAAAAACACAGTTTTTTTTTTCAATAATGTTAGCAATTGTGATTTTCAATTATTTTTGGTTATTTTGATTTTATAAAATTAAGGATTTTCATATTTTTTTTCTGTGACGTGGTCCGTTGCGATTCCGATATTTTATACTCGTTGATGTAATATTCAATGTATTCAAATTTGAACTTAATTTATATTTGATGCCAAATTAAAATGCTACTAACAACGAAGTTTCCATGGAAACCGTCGATGTCACAGCGCTGTAACTTTATAGAATGTAGAGGCTGTACACTTGTCGTATCGTATAAAAAGAACACCGAACAGTTTTGATGTTTGCATACAATCATCGCAAAAATAACAATATGAGTACTTACACATAAATAAAGAATCGAGTTATGACCCTTGTTTCAAAGAAAATACGTGTTCTTTTCTACTGATTATATTTTTGTTCATCTCAAGAATAGAATGATTGTATTTGTATGTAGTACAAATTTATTCCGAACGACTGTAATTGTCGGCCATTTTGAATCCATTCGCGCCATAAATGGCAAACAGTGTTTTGTTTCGATCTAGTTTGTCATAACAATACTAATTGTTTTGTTAATTGTTATTCATTTGATGTTGTGATGATTTGTTTAATAGTTTTTTTTATTAATGATGGGTGAAATAACTGTAAAAACTACATGTTTTATTTTTATTTTTAACAGGGGTATTTGATTTTTAATTTTTATGAAAGAGATAAAGATCGAATACCTTTTACTTGTAATGACTATCATATATATAAAAAAATATAAAAGATATTATATCTGTACTATAACTAATATTATAAAGAGGTAAAGTTTGTGAGGTTTTAGGGGATATTCTCTGGCTCTACTAAACCGATTTTGAAAATTCTTTTACTTGTACAAAGTCACGTTATTTGTGAGTTTTATTTGAGTGATATTTTATCCCCGTTTTCTCATGGGAACGGGAGATATGCGGGTGAAACTGCTAGTAGGTACTTAATAAATTCCAATTAGATTTTTCTATTTATTTAATAATAATTACTTCCAGCAGAACAATTTACTAACTTTGACGTATGTAATTGGACTTATACGAAATTTGTCAGCTATTAGCTATTTGTGAGTAATTCTCAAGTCACAAGACTTCGTATTCGCTATGTATTTATTGCCTACGCAGTGGCGTAGCGTGCATTATATCAAAATTAATTGATGGGCCCAATGACAAGTCTGGAAAAAATCTCTGTAGTTTTAGATTTACCCCTTAACTCGTTCACCATAAAGTAATATTGGTAATAAAATCTTTATTGTAACATACACAAGATGGGTATAATATTTGTTTTTATTTAATTCGAGTGTGGGAATATTAAAAAAACAATGAAAATGCCTAAATTTGTAATTTTCATATTTATTAAAATTTATATAGGCAATTTTCTATATGTTTTTATTTATAAAGCACCATATTGTGAGAGTGTGGATAAAATTTTACTAATTTTGATCGTTATAATATCGTTGATATTATAAAGTAGGTAGATGACATTGTACAGTTGATATTGTGACCTTTTCGGAATACGAAAAACCTTGTTGTTATTTTTTGATTTTAACTATAATATTAGGTGTAACATCGTGAAGTTAGTGAATTAGCCGGCAAACTGTTTTCTGAAAGTGTTCCTAACGGTCAAATGAACCTGCAGCACGATTTCGTAAACAGTCACACAGTCTAGCCTCGTCGTTATTAACCCATATACGGCTCACTGCTGAGCTCGAGTCTCCTCTCAGAATGAGAGGGGTTAGGCCAATAGTCCACCACGCTGGCCCAATGCGGATTGGCAGACTTCACACACGCAGAGAATTAAGAAATTCCCTGTTATATGCAGGTTTTCTCACGATGTTTTCCTTCACTTATTGAGACACGTGATATTTAATTTCTTAAAATGCACACAACTGAAAAGTTGGAGGTGCATGCCCCGGATTCGAACCCACGCCCTCCGAAATCGGAGGCAGAGGTCATATCCACTGGGCTATCACAGTCTAGCATCATATACTACTTATTCTTACTCGTTTACAGCACACTTATTTAATAAGAAGACCTACGTACCTACTACATAATATATTAGTAGATAACTACATATTTCTATTGTCCCGGGACAGGCAAAGATCAGTCACCATACAACCAATTCAGTCGTCTTGAATAATTGAATAGCTCTCATAATCTATTAAAATTAAATGATGCCATAACGTTACCAATTATGGTATAGGATTGATTTTTAAATATCCGAAATTAATAGTTAATAGAATAATATCCGTTGCGTGGTAGACAATGATAATTATCATAATAAAGAGATTTGTTCACGCGCAGGGGAAGGGACCGGATGATGGCGCTCGATTGTAGCGACAGAAAAACAAAATCAATAAACTTACATAAATTCCTGCACAAAGTCAGATAAGAACAAACGTTGTTTTAAAATATATTTTTTTAATTTCTATCTATTGTAGACTTGATATCCCTTAGAACATATTAAAACATTACGTTTACTACTTGGACAATGAGGTTCTAGACAGTTGATACCTGCTACCATCCACAGTCCAAACACCACCACACCACAGTCCAAACACCGTAAAAGGCTACCGTAGTTACCTGTGGCAGGAGCATAGATTGACATGACAAACATTCAGCAATCATGCCGTTCTATAGTATTCCTTCTTGCTTCTTCTTCCTTTTGCTTGTTTTCTTTTATTTATTGTGGTGTACAAATAAAGAGTATTAAATAAATTAAATAAATAAATATTAATAATTAATGCAAATCAACGTTCGGACAGACCGTTTGACAAGTATTATTAAAATGTTGTTGCTAACGGTACACAGCGTGCAGGCACGCGGATGTATCACCAAATAATCGAACAGCACTCCGTGTATTGGTATTTGGTGAGCTTATTTATGACCTATTATTATATTATTATTATTATATATAAAAATCCACCTCATTGGCTCAGTGATTAGACTACGTAGCTTTGAATCACAATGTCCTGGATTTAAATCCTAGGCTGGGCTATGAAATATTGAGTTTCTCTATAATACGAAAAATTCTCTATAACAGCTTAGACTTGAGAATGCGTGGAAACCTTTGCTTCGAATTTTCATACAAAGTTTTCCCAAAGATTCCTGCCCCTACTCTTTAAAGCAAGCAAGCAAGTAATAAATAGCTGATATCTAGTAATACTTAGTATTAAAATATGTCTAATACTTACTAGCTGATACCTGAGTATTCTATTTTAACCGACTTCCAAAAAGGAGGAGGTTCTACGTTCGGCTGTATGTATGTTTTTTTTTTTTTTTTTTTTTTTTTTTATGTATGTCCAGCGATAATTCCGTCATTTGTGGACCGATTTTGAAAATTCTTTTTTTGTTTTGAAGGGTTTGATTCCAGGGTGGTCCCATTTTTTTCATGTCAGGATCTGATGATGGCATCCTGGAGAAATCGAGAGGAACTTTCGAAAATCGTAGAGACGGCTAGTGCGTTTGTTAGTGTTTCCATAAAGTATTTTAAACCACTACAATTTTATGAAGGTCTGGAGATGGTCTGATGATGGAGCCAAAACACAGACGATGGAACTCATCAACGATTTACAGCAAGTACCTTTTGTTTGGGCTTGATTTATTTCTATTGATGAGAACTTTCCACCTCGACGGTTGTGAATGTATTAAGGGTCTGATGATGAAGACGAAGGACAGTGAAGAGAACTCCTCGACGGTTCACAGTAGCTACCTTGTGTTTGGACTTGATAAATTTGTATTGATGAGAACTTTCCACCTAAATGGGTTGTGACTGTATTAGGGGTCTGGTGATGAAGACGAAGGATAGTTAAGGGAACTCCTCGACGGTTCACAGTAGCTACCTTGTCTTTTGACTTGATAATTTTGTATTGATGAGAACTTTCCACCTGGATAGGTTGTGACTGTATTAGAGGTCTGGTGATGAAGATGAAGGAGAGTTAAGGGAACTCCTCGACGGTTCACAGTAGGTACCTTGTGTTTGGACTTAATAAATTTTATATTGATGAGAACTTTCCACCCATATGGATTGTGACTGCATAAGGGGTTTGGTGATGAAGACGGAGGACAGTCACCTTTCACGTTTTTCTGAATATTGAAATTACGTATGGATAAAGGAGGAGTGAAATTTTGTATGTGAATTAAGGTAGTATTTTTAAAATTGGGATTGTAGGACTTAGATACTTATCATAAGAAAATGAAGTTTCAACTAATTGCTCATTAATTTTTGTTCACACTCAGTTAGGTGTGCTAACACTAAAAATTAAAAAATAAAAATTTTAATAAAAAAAATTCAACCGACTTCCAACTCAAAAATTAACCTAAACTAAAAAGCAAAAAATAACATCTTACCTATGTGCTACCTTCTGATCAGTTTGAAGGCGGTGCCAATCCAGTGTCATGTTTTAATTAAAGCCGTTTCTGAACCACAGAAATTATGTAATTTAAACGGCTTGAATTAAAACATCACTGGCTTGGCACCGCCTTCAAACTGATCAGAAGGTAGCACATAGGTAAGATGTTATTTTTTGCTTTTTAGTTTAGGTTAATTTTTGAGTTGGAAGTCGGTTGAATTTTTTTTTACTATCAGGGATAATTCCGAGTATTTAAACGATATTTAGCAAAAAAAAAGCTCCGTCGACGTATGCACTTCGCACTACTACTGAGAAAATGGACATAATTATTCTCTTGAAGTCTTACTCGTACTAAACTCACAAGGATTGCTGAGTGGCTTATTTGCTATAGCAGTAGTATTTATTTTTAAATGTATATACGAGTATTTAGGTGAATAGTTATAGTGTGTTAGGTTAAGTTTTATAATTATAGTGCTAAGCTAGCGAATTAGGTTGTTCCTGAAAGTCTAAGTTGTAAAGTTATGATAATAAATAAATAAATATTTAATACATTTTATTTATTTGAAGGAAAGAGACTTCGTTGACGTAGCCCGATGTGCTGGTCAGACCAAATCCGTGACACTCTTGACACCAAAATAGACGTGAAAACCCGAGTCACATGGCGGGACATCATCAAGAAACACTAGCTTGTCTGTGTTTGTGTTAGGGGTCACGACCCTTATTAATGAGGAATACGACGCAAGGAGGCGGTTTCAACGGCCTCCGTGGCACAGTGGTATTCGCAGTGGTCTTCCAAGACGGAGGTCCTGGGTTCGATCCTCGGCTGATTGAGGTTTTCTTAATTGGTCCAGGTCTGGCTGGTGGGAGACTTTGGCCGTGGCTAGTTACCACCCTACCGACAAAGACGTACCGCCAAGCGATTTAGCGTTCCGGTACCTGTCGTGTAGAAACGGAAAGGAGTGTGGATTTCATCCTACTCCTAACAAATTAGCCCGCTTCCATATAAGATTGCATCATCACTTACCATCAGGTAAGATTGTAGTCAAGGGCTAACTTGTAGAGAATAAAAAAAGGATAATTTTTGTTGAAGGAAAGAGACCTCGATGACGTAGCCCGATGCACCAAGGTACATGAGGCTCTTCAGATCGTAAAACGCCGAGCCAAATGACGGACAAAACACTTGTCTGTGTTTACACAGACAAGTGTTTCTTGTCTTTTAGGAATACGACGCAAGGAGGAGGAGGATTTTGAGAGTGTAAAATTATTTTAAAAAGTCACACAGTACCTTAGAGGTACTCGGTTATCGCAAATGTGTCATCGGTCTAAGCAGCGATTTCGTATGAACAAATGCACGATGACGACAGACAACAATTAAGCACGCATTCATCATATATTACGAATGCAGTCCGCATATAAAGCCTCCTTTATACCGCCGACGGAACGCGCATCGCATGCAGCTCATGCTATTGATGCAGCCGCAATTAAAAATTAAAATAATATTTCCACTAGCTAGGCTGTACGGGTTTCGATCTTTGCCTGCACATAGACAATAGGAAAATATATGGTGCCTAGAACAGGCGCGCATTTTAACATTGACGTTAATTTAAAAGTGATCTAAAATTTTTTATAGTCCGATCAAAGTCCTATTCACGAAAAACGCAACACCAAGAAAATTATTATAAATTAATAATAATTTATGTATGGCATTACATTAATTACAAATAAATTTTTAGACATTGGGAATGAACACAAATTGAACAACTTCTTCATTAAAAATATCTAATACTAAATTCATAGGTTGTAGGAACACCGATCTTTGCTAATGCCGGTCGAAGTCGAACAAATAAAAAAAAAGAAATTTCTGACCAGTTTTTTTTTTATATAATATGGATCTCTCGCGGTTGACCACGATCTCACCTAATGCTAATGGTAAGTGTAGATGTGGCCTGAGATGGAACGCGCTTGCCTAGAAGATGCCTTTTCACTCTCTAAAGATGCCCAGGTTATTAGGACTATAAAAAGCTGATTTCGGGAGAGAGTATGAGAGCCATGCTTATAAAAAATGAAGAAGCAAAATATCGTTTCGTGCGAGATCTATGATTGGTTGTATGATCAAAGATCTTTGTCTCTCCCTTGAGGACAAATAAAATAAATATCGAATAGAAATGATATCATATTATGTCTTCTATTAGTTCTTCGAACAAATAAATAGTAGATACCTAGGCAGTTGATTGTCCGTCAAACCAACGCATCACGTAGTGCACTTTGATGGACGGAGCGCCGACAGACGGACCGATTCCAATTACAGCATTAGCATAACATATCGTGTGTGACGTATTGGACATTTTAAATTAACTGTCTTCTTGGATGTTAAACAGGTACATAATATTTCCATGATCTCACAACAATGCAAGGTTTGAGATGTTCATGAAGTACCTACAACTTATAGTTTTGACAGCCTCCGTGGCGCAGTGGTATGCGCGGTGGATCTACAAAACGGAGGTCCTGGGTTCGATCCCCGACTGGGCAGATTGAGATTTTCTTAACTAGTCCAGGTCTGGCTGGTGGGAGGCTTCGACCGTGGCTAGTTATCACCCTACCGGCAAAGACGTACCGCCAAGCGATTTAGCGTTCCGGTACGATGCCGTGTAGACACCGAAAGGGGTGTGAATTTTCATCCTCCTCCTAACAAGTTAGCCCTCTTCCATCTTAGACTGCATCATCACTTACCATCAGGTGAGATTGTAGTCAAGGGCTAACTTGTAAAGAATAAAAAAAAATACTAATCATGGCCATAACGGTAGCAGATTAGTTACTGGTTGCATTTCCGCCTTTCACCAGTAGTAGCTCGGAGTTGTGAGAGTTGGTGGTGCTTACACCCCAACTATGGGTTGGCAGGGTAGACAAAATGGACCCACCGCTCGGTGGAACCGAGCTCCCGATGTAGAACAATACGCGACGATATTTCTGTGGCTTTATCCAATGAGTTGGCCACAAGCAGTGCCGAATCTGTACAAAGCCGTGGCTAATTCACTGGATGTCCATGGCAAATATTTGATTAGTTCTATGCTCGCAAGCTAGAGCCGTGATAGCCTAGTGGATATAACCTCTGCCTCTGATTCTGGAGGGCGTGGGTTCGAATCCGGTCCGGGGCATGCACCACCAACTTTTCAGTTGTGTTCATTTTAAGAAATTAAATATCACATGTCTCAAAAAACGGTGAAGGAAAACATCGTGAGGAAACCGGCATACCAGAGAATTTTCTTAATTCTCTGCGTGTGTGACGTCTGCCAATCCGTATTGGGCCAGCGTGGTGGACTATTGGCCTAACCCCTCTCATTCTGAGAGGAGACTCGAGCTCAGCAGTGAGCCGAATATGGGTTGAGAATGAATGAGGCTGGAGACCCCTTTGATCAGGTCCTGCCAACTCTACAGTTACGCCACTGACCACAAGCCACAGCTAATATAGTTACGCCACTACCTCCAAGTCTCTGAGGGTATGCTTACGCTAATTCAGCCCCATTCTTTATTATTAACATCTAATACTGAATATTGTGTAGTAAATCCTTATCATCCAACACTCGCTTACCTCTTTGGAGTAGCATGGTAGCTAAGTCTAAGCTGAAAATGCTCTCTCCTGTAAGGAGAGCGCCTGGCCACGTAATGTAATGTAAAAAAGCATCATCGTCATCATCATCATCATCATCATCATCATTATCATTATCATCATCATCTTCATCAATATTAGCCGCTGTACGTCCACTGTTGGACATAAGCCTCTTGCATGGACTTCCAAACACAGTGGTCTCAAGCCGACAGGATCCAGCGGCTCCCTGCAACCCCATTTGATGTCCTCGGTCCACGTACTGGGGGGACCAACACTGCGCTTTCTGCTGCGGGGTCGCCATTCCAGGACCTTGGGACCCCAACGTCCATCGGCTCTTCGAACTATGTGCGTATTGCCACTTCAGCCTACGAAACTCGCTGAGCTATGTCAGTGACTTTGGTTTGACTACGAATCTCCTCAATTTTGACATTTATTTTGAACTTCGATTTAATTTTATTTAATGATTTGAAGAGCAATTTCTAGGTACGGCGGTATCCTCTATTAGACGCCATTATAACTGAAAAGAAAAATACCATTGAAACGCGTGATGCTATTCCATATTGTATACCAATAAACAGATTGCATTCAATCAATTCAGCTCGTAAATTCACGACATGATGCGATCGTTCCACGAAAGCGTGATCGTCGGCTTTAGTAAAGAAAATTAAAAAGAAATAGGACCATAGACAACGACGGCGATAGACGAGCGGTGCAACAAAGAAGGTTGTATACTGAATATGGAATTAGAAATTGATTGCTTTATTGGTTCATGTCAGTGTTATTTAAATTAGTTATTTTTATACGACATACAAATTAGAATCTATGTATATTTTACTGAGTAGTCTGTGATTTCTGGACGAATTTGTCAAATTTTAAAATTTCATTCCAATGCAATAGTTTTAATTACCTAGGCTATGCCCAATGGTGTAGCTATCTAGGGAGTGCAATTCGCCGGGGTTATCAAGTTTCGAAAACGTGAAAGAGGTGATAAAGTAGCTTAGCATTTTTATGTATTTGTATTTAATACATTTACTTAAAGGTGACCACACCAGTTTAGATAGTAGTGGGGCCCATTTTTTTTATTTGCACCAGGGCATTAGCTTACCTAGATAAGCCACTGGCTATGCCTAGGGTATGATATTAATTAGGCTTTTCAAGTTCATTGAAAACAAATGTGCCTATATACATTTGTAGGTATGTATCAGAAAAATACAGAGGTCTATGAATAGCTTAGAGGATTTAAGCAATACATTAAATGAATTTTTTGTCGTATGGCGCCCGGGGGTTAGAAATTAACACAAAATGGTTTATTGTTTTGTTTTTTAATAAATCCGGTGGATTCACACTTTTTTTGTATCCGATGACATTTTTGTAAACAGTGGCGCCAGGTTTGTACGTAAAATGAATACAAATCAAACTAGTTCTTACTCTACAATACAAGTCCGTTTGAGTCAGACTGTTAGAGTAGTTCATCATATTCGGCTCATTGTCGAGTACGAGTCTCCTCTCAGAATGAGAGGGGTTAGGCTATTTATAGTCCAACACGCTAGCCCAATGCGGATTGGCAGAGTTCACACACGTAGACAAATAACAAAATTCTCAGATATGCGGATTCCCTCACGATGGTTTTCCTTTACCGTTTGAGATAAGTGATACCTATTAATTTCTTATATTGCACACAACTGACAAGTTGGAGGTGCATGTCTCGGACCGGATTTGAAACTACGCCATCCAAATTGAAAGTATAAAATGGAAGGAAAATAAATTTAGTTTTTCCGAATTATTTTTTTCATTAGATATCTGAATTATGAAGAAACAAACAAAAACTATAAGCGTCAGACTTAAATTATTCTACCTACCTACATGAATTTTCATGTGGTTTTCACACGTAATCTTTTCCGTTTCACAGTTTATGAAATTTTGGATATCAAAAGTTTTAAAATGTTTTAAAAAAGTTAAAAAAGAAAAAGTTTTAAAATGTTTTATCTTCGTAACTCGATTTCTCCATTTCTATATAGGTAAGATAGATATACCCGTATATAAGAAATTATAGATAGATAAATATGAGGTCGATAGTGTGATTGTGAAGGTTACAGAACGCAGTCCTGCATTCCCCAGAGGGGTAGCTGTTAGCTAGCAGGGAGCCGACAGCGATGACTTTTATGCTTCGACTACCCTCCTTCCGAATAGTGCAGTGATATCACCAGTGCCACTTGTTATCGACATCGGTCCAGTCATATTCAAAATATCGATAAAATTTTCATAACAATATTTAATGATCGTTTCAGTTAATGGTCTAATGGCGAGAAGCTTCGAGGATCGCTCAACTGTCAGATCGCGGGTCGGATACAGAAGAGGTGAGGTTGATAATTCGGCGTCTATTGTGGCGAGATTCCTTACTCTGGAGACCTGACCGCCAGTTGTTTGAGCAGTCGAAATCACCGGAAGTGAAGAAGTTATTTTTTATAATTATTTTTATATCAACAATGTTGAAAAAAATATGATAAAATAAATAAGATTTTCTCTACACGTTACGTTTTATAGCTTAGTTCAGAAATGCGTATGCCGGTGTTATTTTTAAACACTTAAAACACGCCAAAACAACAATAAAAGGTATAATCTTTTTATTTTTTTAAATAACAGTAGGTTATTCGTATTAGTACTTAAATTTATATTTACAGCTAGAGTTACCAGGTCGCCGAAATTAAAAACCGGACAATTAGGCTTAGTTTAGGTACAAGCACTTTTGAAAAGTCAAGTTAAGTCATGATTAAATGATGGTAATAAAGTCGAAAACCTAAAATTAAAGTTCCAAACTCGCCTCGGTCCGAGAAGAGTCCACAACAAACTCAGCACAAACTCAATATTATTATTATATATCAAAGAAATAAAGATTGCTACGCATGGAGTAAACTTAAGAGATAAGATTAGTCTTTCAGTACTTATAACTAATAATTTTATCGATACTATGTTTATCGGTGGACCGGTATAGAACATCACTAAAGCTATACGGCGTGGCAGTATTAGCATTTAGCATGACAAATATGACATGGAAACAGAATTAGCGGCGCGTGAACACCATCACTTGATGGGATTACAGCTATACAAACGAACGCCCGCGACATCGTCTGCCTGGAATTCGGTCTCATTTACCGGAATAAACTAAATTAAATTTTAATAGTTACAAAAATATTCCTATACTTACACTAAAATATTAATAACAACTCAATTAATTTAAATAACAATAATTTTAGTATTACATCATCATCATCACAACCATCATTATCAAACCATATTTGGTTCTCTGCTGAGCTCAAGATTCTTCTCAGAACGAAAGACCAAAAATAATGCGCATTGGCGCCCAATGGCGCATTGGCAGACTTTACGCATGCAGAGAATTAGGAAAATTCTCAGGTATACAGGTTTCCTCACGATGTTTTTTCTTCACCTTTAAATGCACTTAACTGAAAAGTTAGAGGTGCATGCCCAGGACCGTATTCGAACCTACACCCTCCTTAATCGGAGGCATAGGTCATATCCACTGGGCTATCACGGCTCTGGTTTTTAATATTTAGTAAGTATTTAAGTGAAATAAAAATAAAGTAAATAAAGTTCTAAAAAGAGCCGTGATAGCCCATATAAGTGATGATGCAATTTTAGACGCAAACAAGCTAACTTGTTAGGAGTAGGATACAATCCACACCCCTTTCGGTTACTACACGACATCGTAACGCTAATCGCTTGGCGGTCCGTCTTTGTCGGCAGGGAGGTAACTAGCCACGGCCGACTTGTGAGCGTCAACGATTTTAACGACACATACTCACAACACAGGGCAAGTTACGAGTAAAAATGTAAAACACAACCCCATTTATGCGTAGTCGGGTAAAACTACCCCACACGCTACAATTAACAGTTAGTCGATACAAAAGCACAATGCTTCAGCTTCAGGGGCGTGGTTGCGCAGTTAGCTATGTGACTTTAGGGGCGCGAGAGATTGTAATTGTGAATCTGTGATCCCGGTAATTCTGACAATCCCTCTATTGTTGCTCGCTTACGCGCAGATGGTGCTAAATTAAAAAAAAAAAAACATTTGGCTATTACTTGAACTAAAAAGCTAAAGCTTAAAACTAAAGCGAACGACTTATTACCGTTAATTCACTAATCAAGCCGCCGCAGTTTTAAAACTATACGAGTACCATTTGAGGCTTGTGACCATTTCATAGGATAGGGCCTTAGAAAAATTTACATGTAAGTTTTGTTTTTAATGTTAGACTTACTTCAGGTCTTTCGAGTCGTGGGCCCGTGGCATTACGCCAGTCCTGGCACCCTGTAACTTCAACACTGCAAGACGACTTACAATTTTAACTATAGTTTTCTTGAAACTTATATTTCCCTCGGTCTCTCTACTCGACTATATCAACCACCACCCCAGCAAGTAGCAACACTAACAGCAACTTCAAACCCTCCTTATTCTATGGAATCCTTAGGAATTTGAAAATTTGCAAGTTGTTCAGGTACACATTACCCATAAAAAAAAAAACTTGACGGTCTTGACGGTCAAAGGCACGGAAATAAAAGTGGTTATTCATATTTAGCAGACGCCCGCGACTCCGTTCCCATGAAATTTCGTTTTATTAAATATCCCGATGTTCTGTTCCAAGGATCAATTTATCTCTATACCGCATCCAAATCGACTTAGCGATTAAGTTCTGAAAAGTTTCAAGACCAAGTAGAGTAGTACTAAGAGGAAGAAGTTAGTGAAAATAACTAAGTATTTTTTTAATAGCCAGGCCTTGGGTACTGGTAAACACAGCAGATGCGTTTAATAGCCGCTAATCTGAGGGCGTGACACAGGGGCGTGATGTGCTGCGACAAATAGATGTTTTGTTTGCCTTTTATGTTCGGCCTACGTCATCTGATCGCGGCATCTGATCATGAGGTCCTAGGTTTGAGTCCTTGATTGGGCTATTAGATACTGAATTATTGTCTTTGTTCCAATAAATTCTTGCAAGCAAGCAACAGTTTGGAATTTGGATTGTAATATACTTACCATGTGAATGGTAGGTATATGAAAACTAACAAGTTTGTATGATAGTCCTTAGATTTCTATGCTACTAACTTGTATTTGTGCTAGTTGAGACGTGTGTTATAGTTACTAGATGTCTGTCACAAATGAATTTTGCGACAGAGACGGATTACGGAGGTCTAAAGGCTCTCGCATGTTTAGTACGCAGTTTTAACACCACCCACACATGGGAGAGCACATTAAGCAGGTTCCTGTTCTTGCAGAGAGTCCAACATTATGATCCTAATCCCACCAACCCACGTGAGAACCCCGTGGTGGGTCTATACTGCAAACTCGCGTCCATTTTACGGATCTCCCTTTGAAAACTCTCGAAAATAAGTATACTAACACACCAATAAGTCGAAAAGTCAGTACCACCAATAGCTCAATATATAAGAGACACGCACAGATAGACCATAGTTCCGTGCGCCCAATCAATCCTGTGTAAAAAAAACATTTAGTGACGGCTGTTCAACAAGAGAGCGGGATTGTGAGACAAAAATAGTGAGCAGCGGTGCGTTTGAAGGAAAGTCTTTTACTGTTTTATGTGTATTTTGGATACATAATTATGATAAAAGGTATTATATTAATTATGAATTTGGTTACATTTTTTACAGTTAACTGTTAAAATAAGGTGGACGCAAATAACTACACCGAATTCATAAAAAATGCACTTTGCGTCCGCAATGGACGCAAACTACACCACAGGGAATAATAACAAAAGCAAATCGCGTCGATTTTCCATTTCCATCTATTCACCAATTGTAGATACATTTTTGATTATGTATACAACTTTAATACGTTTTCTACTTTGAACAAAATGTAATTTCTTTAATTTCAATTTTATTTCGTTAAACATGAGTTCTTCGGATAAGATAAAGTAGAAGGAAAAAAAAACAGTCACAGAAGGATATTTAAGGAAAGTGTTGAATGAAATTCGTGAGAAGAACAAATATGCAAAGAATTCCTCTTCTTCTCTCTTCTATTCCCAAGACCACAATATTGGACTAAATCAGCGGGCGCAGACCAGATTGTGTAAAAACAACCAGGGCCCAGAACCTGCACTACAGTAGATGGTGAAAAAAGTAGTTGAATGGCTTCTAAATGTTTCCCATTGTGGATTCCCAGTGAATTATTAGATACTGTTCAGAAAAAAATACAAGACGGGGGGCTTTAAAATAGATAAAGCTTATAGTCCAGGTTCAAAATGGATTACAAAAATTTTGCCCAGTAATAAAGAAATCTCGCTTAAAAATGCCGAGGGCATTTATAAAGCTAGTGGCCAAGTCAAGAAGAGTCTATTAGATCGTGTTTTATGTTAATTAGTTATTCGATGAATATACAGCAAAAATGTATTTTTAGTGATCGAAAAAGAATTTTCAATGGGGGCGAAAGTGATTTTGCTCTTTGTCCAAGACAAGAAATGTTTTAGGTGATTTATTAATGTTAATATGTTGATTTTTAAATAACTATAATTGTATAATCAAGAAATTATTAAAATACAATTTCTTTTTACATTATCATGAAAATATCATCCCTTTATTCCTTGTCTAAACTTGTGGACGCCAAGTGGTCCAGCGGGTGGACGCAAATTGGATTTTATGTACGCAAACTGGGTAAATGGCCCATTTCTGATGTTTGTCTTTTTAAACAAAAAACTACAAGATGTTTCGAACAAAACTAAACGTTACCTTAAAATAGACTATTATAATGAATACATTAAATAAAGTTTTCATTAAAATTAGCGCTAGAACATTTTTATTTTCTCCTTCAAACTTGCCAACTGCACTAAGTGGACGCGAACAGGCGAAATGACCCTACACTGCCACTTACCTACTCTAGGTATAGGTGTGGTAAGGTTCGGCATAGTTAATCTTTCAAGCGATTAAGCGTTTTAGTACGTTGTCCCAAACAAGTCTAGGAACACGTCCAGAAGGCACCACCCTCCGGAATCGGAGGCAGAGGTCAATTTATTTCTATTTCAAATTTCAGCCAAATCGCTTC
Organism: Bicyclus anynana; assembly: GCF_947172395.1. Lineage (NCBI taxonomy): Eukaryota > Metazoa > Arthropoda > Insecta > Lepidoptera > Nymphalidae > Bicyclus > Bicyclus anynana. The sequence continues at coordinate 10,357,104 of NC_069100.1, read as the reverse complement.
AATAGCCGCAGCACAAACTTTCGCCTTTATAATTTTAGTGTGATTATGATGTAGGTACCTATTGTAGTAGTAGGTTTAGGTAAGTACATATTATGTATCAAACTAATTAAAAACATCTTCCGTTAGGTACTTTAAACTTCCTGCAGGCTAATTCACTAACTTTGACGTATGCCAGTTGACATATAGGTATGAATTAGAGATTCTATGTAACAAATGTCATCCGCTACTGACAACCTTTCGTGGATATCATGACATTTCTCAGTTGATTTGATGTATAGTAAGGGTGTTTGACCAAATTAGCGAATAGTCTAGTGGTTGTGCAATGACTATTATTATATTTTGGTATCCAGAGTTTATCCAATTAACAAGGTGTGCTTTCAAGTGCTATACAATATTCAACTGCATCTTACTTCACGAAGATTGGAATTAAGATCTAACTTGTCAGTTTGTGGGTGCAATTCATTCACTGCAGAAGACTAGAAGCAGTGGCGTGCACAATATTTTTAAGTAGGGTAGGCACTATAGGTAGGTAGTACAGATTATACCTAATAGAAAATTCCTTCTTCAATTTCGCTTCGTACTCAGAGTAGGCAGTGCATTTATGCAATAGTAAAGAGTGCCTATCTATCAGCGGCGAAGAGTTCACGCAAGCTGACTCCTGCTGGGCTACCTTCAATATTCATGCATATTCATTGTTGTACTGTATTTAGATGTATGAGAAACCATGGTTTGTATCACGCTATATGAATTTCCTTTTCTCTGGGACGGCTTACCTTCATCTAAATTCCATTCTTCGCCACTGCTATCAACTCCACTGGGTCAAATCAATTTCTGTCGCCAGTTCAATCCTAAGGTCATTGTAGTCAGGGGCGTAGCTATCGCCGTTTCAGCCGTATCAATGATACGGGGCCCCCGGACAATAGGGGCCCCTTAAGTATGAAGCAAAAATGAGTAAAATATCGTCGTTATCACCCCATATTCGGCTCACTGCTGTGGTCGAGTCTCCTTTTAGAATGAGAGGGGTTAGGCCAATAGTCCACCACGCTGGCCCAATGCGGTTTGGCAGACTTCACACACGCAGAAAATTAAGAAAATTCTCTGGTATGCAGGTTTCTTCACGATGTTTTCATTCACCGTTTGAGACACGTGATATTTAATTTCTTAAAATGCACACAACTGAAAAGTTCGAGGTGCATTCCCCAGTCCGGATTAGAACCCACCACCCTCCGGAATCGGAGGCAGAGGTTATATCCACTGGGCTAACACGTATCCTATTATGATATTAGTAAAATGTAATCCACCATGTTTCAATGTTCCCACACTCGAAACCACACAAGAAACATTACATCTTGATGTATGTATGTTAAACATACATTTTAGTACCAATTTTAATTTGTGCTAAAATAGTTTACCGCTCATCTAGTGGGACCCTCAAATAATTTTGATACAGGGCCCCTCCATATCATTCTAAGGTGGGCCGGGTGGGCCGGACCCACCCTAGAATGGTCCAGTGTCCAATCTAGAATTCTGGGCTACCGATTTAAAATTCTATGATGGACGCCAAAATACAAAATATATAAAGAAAAAAATTTTAATAAAAAAAATTCAACCGACTTCCAACTCAAAAAATAACTTTAACTAAAAAGCAAAAAATAACATCCTACCTATGTGCTACCTTCTGATCAGTTTGAAGGCGGTGCCAAGCCAGTGATGTTTTAATTAAATACGTTTAAACTACAAAATTTCTGTGGTTATTCCAGAAACAGCTTTAATTAAAACACGACACTGGTTTGGCACCGCCTTCAAACTGATCAGAAGGTAGCACATAGGTAGGATGTTATTTTTTGCTTTTTAGTTAAAGTTATTTTTTGAGTTGGAAGTCGGTTGAATTTTTTTTATTAAAATTTTTATTTTTTTATTTTTAGTGTTAGCATACCCACTGCGTGTGTACAGTCACAACCTATCTAAGTGGAAAGTTCTCATCAATACAAATTTATCAAGTCCAAACACAAGGTAGCTACTGTGAACCGTCAAGGAGTTCTCTTCACTGTCCCTCGTCTTCATCATCAGACCCTTAATACAGTCACAATCCATCTAGGTGGAAAGTTCTCATCAATACAAATTTATCAAGTCCAAACACAGGGTAGCTACTGTGAACCGTCGAGGAGTTCTCTTCACTGTCCCTCGTCTTCATCACCAGACCCTTAATACAGTCACAATCCATCTAGGTGGTAAGTTCTCATCAATACAAATTTATCAAGTCCAAACACAAGGTAGCTACTGTGAACCGTCGAGGAGTTCTCTTCACTGTCCCTCGTCTTCATCATCAGACCCTTAATACAGTCACAATCCATCTAGGTGGTAAGTTCTCATCAATACAAATTTATCAAGTCCAAACACAAGGTAGCTACTGTGAACCGTCGAGGAGTTCTCTTCACTGTCCCTCGTCTTCATCATCAGACCCTTAATACAGTCACAATCCATCTAGGTGGTAAGTTCTCATCAATACAAATTTATCAAGTCCAAACACAAGGTAGCTACTGTGAACCGTCGAGGAGTTCTCTTCACTGTCCCTCGTCTTCATCACCAGACCCTTAATACAGTCACAACCCATATAGGTGGAAAGTACTCATCAATACAAATTAATCAAGCCCAAACAAAAGGTGACTGCTGTAAATCCTTGATGAGTTCCATCGTCTGTGTTTCGGCTCCATCATCAGACCAACTCCAAACCTTCATAAAGTTGTAGTGGTTTAAAATACCTTATGGAAACACTAACAAACGTACTAGCCGTCTCTACAACTTTCGAAAGTTCCCCTCAATTTCTCCAGGATGCCATCATCAGATCCTGACATGAAAAAAATGGGACCACCCTGGAAGTAAACCCTACAAAACAAAAAAAGAATTTTCAAAATCGGTCCATAATTGACGGAATTATCGCTGGACATACATAAAAAAAAAAAAAAAAAAAAAAAAACATACATACAGCCGAACGTAGAACCTCCTCCTTTTTGGAAGTCGGTTAAAAATCAATAAAATCAGTCAGAGGCTAGCATCCACAAACATTGTAAACGACATTTCTATAATAAGCGTCGACTCAGCGGTATGTCAGTGGCTGGCTGACCCCTTAGGAAATAATCCTAGATACGCCAATGGGCCCCTCCAAGGCACGCTACGTCACTGATTGTAGTGACGCATTTTCGTTACCTTGAGTATTTATAATAAAACGATTCTAAAGAAGTTTCAATAGTTTCTAAGAAAAAGTGCAGTTGCTAGAAAATCTACTTGCAAAAACTTACTTTTTTCGTAAAAATACATATCCACCCTACTTACCAAACTGCGAACAAGAATCGGCCATCTTTCATGATCATTGAACCAAATGTCAAAGGGCAATCGCATAATCGTTTTGTGCTTTTGAAAAAATCTTGCCATTCTAAAATCAACCATACCTATTTACAATAAAGTAGAGAACGTCATGAACAAATTAACTATTAACATAGAATTCAACTCATTGGAAATTTATCTTTAGTTACTTCGATTAAAGTTACAATTCGATTGTCACGTTATCCGTATAATCTGTGGTCAGTAGAGAAATCTATTTGGAATTTAGGTTTGCAGAATTTATATTGCGTACGATTTTCAACCATACAAGTAATAATTTAAGGTTGAATTTATTTAATTAGAATTATCGTTGATCAGGACAGTCCATTTCAAATTTGTATTAGTGGCGAATTTTTCGCACGCGATTTCATTGAACTTTTAGCCCTTGAAATAGAGTGTAAAATCGCTTGCGAGGCGTAGAGACGATAATGCTTCTAATAAAGCTTTTAATAGAATTTGTGTTCGGTTACGCCTACTCGACGTTCATTGTAGGGTGGCAATGACTGATGGATATATTTTTGGTTAAGCTTTTTAAACAGACTTCGATTTTTATTTAGTAGGTACCTATAGTAATAGATTAGATAAGACCCGACGCCCAGAAGTTTCACCTACGTAGTTCGCTTTTCCGTGAGAACACGGGGATAAAATAAGCCTATGACACTCGCAAATAATGTAGATTTCTAGTGGTAAAAGAATTTTCAACATCGGTTCAGTAGATCCAGAGATTACACCCTTTAGTATCACAAACTTTACGTCTTTATAATATTAGTAGATACGCGGTAGAATACGAGATCGGTCGGATCTTACGTAGAAATAGATATAATTATGTTGATGATACGATTTCGGTTAAAATATACTATGATAATATCATAATTTACGATATTAGTTTCTGCGATAATCATCATCATTATCAACCCATATTCGGCTCACTGCTGAGCACGAGTCTCCTCTCAGAATGAGAGGGCTTAGGCCAATAGTCCACCACGCTAGTCTAATTTAGAACGCGGATTGGCAGACTTATACGTAGAGAATTAAGAAAATTTTCAGGTATATGCAGGTTTCCTTATGATGTTTTTCCTTCACCGTTAGAGACAAGTGATATATAATTTCTTAAAACTTAAAATACACATAACTGAAAAGTTAGATGTGTATGTCCCGGACAGGATTTGAACCCATGCCCTCCGAATCGTAGGCAGAGGACAATTAGTCGACTGGGCTATCACGGCTCTTAATATCTGCGATAATAATTATGTTTTACTCTGGATTATTACATAGGCTACTTTTTATCGGAGAAATTCATGGTTCCCGTGGGATTTATGAAAAACTAAATTTCACGCGGACGAAGTCGCGGGCATCCGCTAGTTTCAAATAAAATAAATAGGCAAGTATGTTTTTATCACACATTTTTTAATGATAATTTTTATAATACAAATATACTTTAGGTAATGATACTAGTTTGCTTGTACACAAATCTCAAAAACAAATCCACTCATCGAAAGAGAAAGAAAAAAATAAGATAGGTTCTTGTTTACTTCTTTTGCTTCCGATTCTTATACATGTCTTTTAATATTTGTGGTGTCTTTTTGATTAATTAAAAGCTGATTTCGAAAATGTTGAATAAAAAGTTTCGGTATCAACCAAGTATCAACGGTAATTATAGTCGAACCCAATAAAATGTTGAGTGCTAGAATGAACATGGAAAGCGTCCTATTTTGTAAGCCCTTGGATGTGTTGGATTTGTATACAATTAAATTAGCACTAAATGTTACTTACACTAGAACTATAGCTAACTTAAAATTAACTGTGTCGGCCATTTTGGATATTCTGGTTCGCGTAATGTCTCAAATTAACGGCCGGTGTCATTAACCTGGACGCGTCATAAATAGTGTTGCGACTTAGAGTGCTCCGGTTTACCGGTTCTTGGCGATTGTCGGTTTTTGTTGCAGAGAGGAACGCTGAAGTCTGTGATTGCAGTAAACTGCCGGGTAAAGGCTGGGTTCTGTCGAGTCGGTATTGCATTTGCTTCTCCATTTGATGGTGTTGTGTTCTGACGGCAAATCTGTTTACGTGGACGGGAATGGGTACCACTATTTTGGTGCCAGTACTTTTGCCGCCAGAGTGACTACCTGATGCAAGGCCCGCTTTCACTCGTTTCCATTTCGCTCGGCGATTTTGGAACCATATTTTCACCTGCAACAAAACAAATTGATTCAAATTTATTTAGGTATCATATTGATTCAAATTTATTTAGGTATCATCATTTATTTAGGTATAGGTCAAATGCTAAGTTTTGACAATGTAATACATTAAACAATCGCATACGAGTATATGTTTTTAAGTTTGTCGTGTATTTTCATGTGTTCGCTACTGTAAGTGACATATTTTCTATAGTATCCTCTTTCCCATCCGCCGGCGCTACAAACAGATAGGCTTGACTTTTCAAAAGTACTTGTGAAGAAAGCCTACTTTCCTACTACATTGCTTGTTATTTCCACAACAAGAGTTCCTTGTAGGATTTATTTCCACAACCAGATCCTTATGCTGGTTAGGTCAACTTTTAGTGCATCAAAGTAAAGTATGTACATACAAATCGTACACTCATCGCAAAATGTCCTTAATCAAAATTAAACAAGGCAGGGAGGTAATTTATAGTTATTAGACGTCCGCTAAGAACGGATTTTATGACAGTGCCGGATTAAAGAGGTCTAAGGGTGGATGAAGTCGCGGGCGTCCACTTGTTTGGTATATTTTAAGGAACGTTACCTGCACTTCGCTCAATTTAAGCGCGGAAGCTATCTGCGATCGTTCTGTGAGACTGAGGTACTTCTTTGCGTGGAACTCTCGCTCCAGCTCGAGTAACTGCTCCGACGTGAAGGCTGTGCGTCTTCTTCTAGACTTATTTTCCCTGGGGGTGTCTGTTCCATCTTCTTCTCCAGCCTCTGAGTCGTTACCTGATGGAAGAGACAATTGTTCTTGAAATGTTTTTCAAAGCAAACAGAAAGGTATTAAATATGATTGGCTAGGGTATAGAATTCTTTCCCGAATTCTGTGTTTTCTACGACCTTTATAGTTTGCGGGTGGCAGTTCGTTTCACTCTTGAAAGTTTGCCACGATTCACGATACGTACAGTACGTATTATGAACGTCATATAGGCGACTGTCACTGTACCCATGCTATATGAAAACACTTTAATCCTAGTCATCTTTAATAGAAGAGTGAATAAGTAAATATAGTAAGGAAGTATAGTACAGGCACGGTGCGTTCTGGGTTTGGCCACAAATCTATATTTATTGACAGATGAGATCGTAGTCAAGCGTGAGCCTATTCTGTATAAGCAAAAGTGTATAGAATTGTAGGTATTTGTAAAACAGTATTTAGTAATTCAACAGCAGAGGCGTATTGTTAAAATATAGTGAGCACGTGCCGAGAGATGATGGGAAACCAGTTACTTAGCAACCACTCACAGATGTTTCTGTTTTCCTATCGATATATTCCTTAACTTCATAAACACGCCTGTCTGTACATCTAACAACTACAACTAAAGCGAAAAGTACTTCTAAAAGTAGAATATTGAATAATACCTCAACCTCATTTCGTGCTACATACTACCAAGTACTAATTAACTAAGTACTCATTACTCGTACTACCAAGCTTAGCTCAACATTTTCCAGATTGATGGGTGCAGGGAACTCACTGAACCTATCAATGTTGATGTTGACGGGATGAATGTAACTGCATTGTAGTTTTACGTAACACATGTTCTTAGTGTCTTGCATTGTGACATTATAAGGCTTGGTGATGCTTATCACTTTACATCGAGTGGGCTATATGTTTATATTTACATGCATACAAAACAATGGCTGAGATTCGTATGCTCCGGTGGTCTAGTAAAATCATGCTTCATAATAGGGTACCTACTCGTAAAGAGTACTAATGGCGGAACATGTTCATTCAAAATCATTTTCATAGATAAATATTTTAAATATGGATTTGTTATTATATTATTTAAACCTGCAACTTCGTCCACGTGAAATCCAGCAGAAACCATCGATTTTGGAATAAAAATAAATTATTTTGAAATCTCAGACAAAATCTTCAATATTAGGTACGTCTTTGTATGAGATGATGAAATGATAAACAGATTTATTTTATTAACATGTAAAACTTTCTCAAGAACAAGTGGTCAATTTACTTGTGATATATTTTTTTCTCAATTAATTTTTTAAGGAAAATTTGCTTAGACGCTCGCTTTTTTAGCTGTCTAGATATGACTTTAAAAGAAAAAACTGATGCTAACTAAGGTATTTGAGGTAGGTGCATGGGCTGACAACTGACAGACTAACTGCATTCAGCTTGTATAAAATGACGATGATTTGGCTATCACAGTCTCTCGGTGTAGTAAATATAGTTGATTCCAACTAGTAATCGAATCCAGGACCATTATATACTCATACAAAATTGTGTCAGAAATGGCACCGTAAAAAACTCTTGCGAGTGCAAAACATTCTCAGAATAGTGCGTAGTTGACAATTCTGTATTGGAACCGCTCAGTAATGATCCGAGATGTCGATAAAAAGAGAATAAAAAGACGACCGTCGCGTCAGCAGCCCGCCCCTGAGCTGTAGCGCGCTTTGATTGGACCCGGACACAACTGACCGGCGGGGAAATAACAAAAAATAAAAAAGTAATATCATGAATGCGAGATTTAAATAACTTATCCCGTAACTACTAACGATTAAATAATATAATAATACTACTAAGAAAATCTTGATTTCACCCCGTTTTTAAAAAATCGAGTTTTCATCGAATCTCGACGTTGTAGGCCTTAGGAAGCTATCTGGTTATTTTTATGGCTGTGTGACTAATGAGTGTGTGTCTCTTTTTAATTATGGCAAAATATTTTGCCAGTTATTTCCGAGTCTTGAATTGCTATGTAGACCATAAATGACTGCGTCGATGGTGGGTTGATTTGTTACAGAGGTCAAATTTGAATCATGTCAAAAAATTACATTTTTCAATATGAAAAAATTAAGTTATATCTAGACTAGCGGACGCCCGTGACTTCGTCCGCGTGGAATTTAGTTTTTCACAAATCCCTCGGAAACCATGGATTTTTCCGGGATAAAAAGTAGCCTATGTGTTAATCCAGGCTATAATATATGTTAATACCAAACAGCTAATTCGGTTGAGTAGTTGAGTTGAGTTGAAACAGTATTTATATAGTGCAATCAAGATTATTAAATTATTGGATACTTTCTAATTCCAATTGAATTAATTCCAGTTTGTCTGTTCATGCTTCCACAACTATTAAGCTAGGTTTGTTAGGTTCAACATCTTCATAATATTTAATGGTCTTCTATCTCTTTAGAACGTAAAACTTATTTACTGGTTCGACTGAAATTGCACTGAAACATCGTACACCAGTTTGGCAGGGTAGTGTAATTCTGTTTTCATTCTTAGCTTTTATATAGAATTTCAAAATATTAAACTAATCAATGCGTCAGGTGTGGAAATTATTTGGCCCAAAGGATTACAGCCTTTTCCTCCTGAGTGGTTGTTGGGTACCCTGCCATAGGGAACAGCCTTTTCCTCTAGAGTGCTTGCGTCATCACATCACCGTTTTGTGTACCCTGCCATAGGGAACAATTAGATGTAAAAATAGTAATGAAAGAAAATATTTACAAAACAATACACGTTTTGTAATTATTTTCTTTAATTACTATTTTTCAGCGGATATACATAACTATTGACAGACTTTCGTAAAAAATTTCAACCTCTATTTTACCTATACTTGACTTTTGTGTACTATTTCCTTTAAGTAACTTAATTTAAGGAATGGGTATCCTAAATTTAATGAAGATGTATGAAGTCCTAAATTTAGAGAATTTAGAGGTTCTTTGCCAGCTTGCCATATTAGTTTGTCCTATTACGTACTAACAGGGTAAAAAACAAAGTGTGTAATGAATTAAAATAAAACTAAATAAATTAATACAATGCGAAGTTTAGTTACAGATGGACCTCCAACCTTGTGAAACCTCTGTATCAGGTTTCACATTGGATGGTCAATGTCAAAACACTGTGATTTTTATGGTTGTCCGTGGAATTTACCTTTTTTAACCCCCGACGCAAAAAGAGGGGTCTTATTAAGTTTGACGTTTCTGTCTGCCTGTCAGCCTGTTTGTGGCACCATAGCTCCCGAACGGATGAAGCGATTTCAATTTATTTCTTTTTATAAGAAAGGTGAAATACGGTTGAGTGTTTTAGACATGTTTGATGAAAATCGGATGAGCCGCTTAAAAGTTCTGGGGGTTGAATTAGGGAAAAATAACCGATCGTCTGCAAATATACTCGAGTAGGGTCTCAAATGAAAGCGCACTGAAAGAGTTTAGATAATTAATAATTTCATGACCTTCGGGAGTTTTTCAAAATTTTCAATATTATGTTATTTGTAAATTATTTATTTTCTGGTTAGTAAATAGATCAATAAGTTCAGATAAATCGTTTGGAATAGTATTTTAATCGCTTAAATCAGTTACATTCGGGTCGACTTGCCCCTCAACATAGGTTATGCTATAAGTTTGTGGTGTTTGCATTTATTCTCTTTATTTTTATTTTATTTATTCGGAAGAGAAAACAGTTGTTTAAAAATATAAATTACAGGTAAAGTAGATTAAATAATGGTTTATACACAACACAACCCACATCTCTATTCACAAGTTAATTTTACAATAATCGATGGGGCTGAGTAAAATTATTATAAAAGTAAAGTATTTATCAAACGTACGTAAGATGAGAATATAATAAAAGAAAAAAAAATATTACTATGGTCTTTTGGATTTTTTTTTAAATTTTTTAGCATTTTTTACGTTCTGTTATCGCTTTCTAATTTTCAAAATGAATCAAGCTTAGTCATAACAGTAACTTTTTAAATTAAGTATAATTTTATTTAGTTTGTCTTCATTATTTAAATTGAATTGGTTAGTAAAATACCTACACCATGAAATCGATTTCTAAAGAACTACTGTGGTCTTTAAAACGCATAATAAAGTAATGAGACGATTTTCTTAGAATTTCTAAGTAGTTAAGGTGTAGACTGTAGTGTCAACACGAAGTGTCAATCGATAACGAATTTAAGCATTCGTCTGCGCGTATTTCCATGAAAAAACGCCGATAAAAATATCCCTTTAGCAAATAAACACATTTATTTAGTTTATTTCTTACGGCCGCGACAACGTCTATTGACAGTTATCGAACGCGCCAAATGAATTGTAAACACATTACATATTTATTTACCGCCAATTTAAGCAGTAATCCCCACTAATATAGAAGAAATAAGAGTGTTAACTCTGAATATAACAGCACGAGATAAGTTTGTAAACGAATAAAGCCGAGTTCCCGCCACCGCGGCGCGATCAGAATTTAAAATTCGAATTCGTAAATAGTGCGTTCGAAAGTCATGTCGGCGAAGTTAAATCGCCCGTGAACTTTTAATATGCAGTTTCGCTCGAATCCGATATTTTATCGGTAAATTTCGATAACCGGACGGCACTAGCTATTGCGGTCACGTTCGATGCTGTTTAAATTTTTCACGCGGGAAAATTTCGTTCGAATTTCAAAATCTTTATTTTAAATGTACTTGATGATAAAATGTTACATGGATTTGTGTAGGCATTCTTTTTGTGATGCTTAAAACGGGGTATGGCTTTCGAATACATTGGTGTCTACCAATGTACCTACTTACCTATTGTATTTTTATGTAAGATCTAGTTAAAAAATAAACATTTTAAAGTTAATTTTTGGTTAGACCTTAAATAAAACATATACCTGCCTAAATAAAATTTAAGTGTGTATCTGTGATTTCAGAATACCTGTTTTCTTAAATGCACACAGAAAACGTAATATGTACATTGTACAAGCTTATACATAATATTATGGTTTCTGTGCTTAAACATAGTTATATATACGCAACTAAAACTCAAACAAACTTTCCTAAATTTTCTCTCTGTTAGTTTGTCCGAGCTCTCTGGAACGGCTGATCCGATTTTAGTGGGACTCTCACTAGAAGATAAAGGTATTGGGAAAACCACGTTTTAACTGTTAGATAAGTACCGTCCATATATATACTCAGAGGCACCATTATCCGCCCATTTTTGCATACACGTGCATATTAAAGTGAAAGGATAATTATGCCTCTAAGTATATAAGAAATTACCAAACATTTTTCTATAAAGTACATCAAAATCACTCGGACAAAGTCGCGGATCAGCTAGATTTATGTACCTAATTATATTATTTGACTTATTTTATTAACCAAAGTCCTGTGCCATGTCTGTCTCTCTATGCATAAACATATAAACTAGTGAGCGGATTTTCATGTATGTTTTCACCAATAAATAAAGTTATTCATGAGTTCCATTATGAGAAGGTTTAAGTGTAAGTATAGTTTGTCAAGTCAGTTGAAATATGACGATAATCGATGGTGTCGGAAAAACACAAGCTTTCATGGAAAACACTGCCTTTGATATAATATTATATCAATATGGTTTATTTGGTCTGGTGGTCCATATATCTAGTCTATGATTTTGATAGTAGCAAAATTTCTATTGAGAATTCTAATATATCTAGTTCTTGTCTAAAACGTTTGTGTTCGTTTAAAATACACTTCTAATTCTCGTCCACTTCACGATTGTGGATAGACTAAAAAGAAACATCTACAAAATCCATAAACCTACTAATAGGTATAAACGTAAAATTACGTCTTGTAATTTTAAAGATTAGCGGCATAAATAGTTGTCGACAAGACCTCTGTATCATTAATTGACAGCTGTCAACTTATTTCTCCATTTCGCGCCGAAATCGAGTGCTCGGTTCAGAAATCACAAATGTCAAATGTCAATTTCACGCTACAGATGCAGTTCTAGTGGCGTGACATTTTTTTTTCTTTTTTTTTTGTAACATAAAGCAGGCGTTACCAATTGCACAGCCACGGATGTTAATGTTTGTGTGCGATCTCAAAAAGATAATAGCCGTGAAATAGGTTATTTATTATTGTGCAGTTGAGATTCTTTTCTTGTCTATAGTCAATGGTCATAGTGAAGACGTGTGTAAAATAGGAATAGATGTCGATGCATTTGTGGCATTCGGCAGTTGCTTCAAAAAGCAAATAAAATGTGTTACATTTTTTATGCAAGTAATTTAACTGCCTCATTGGTCCAATGACTAGCCTATGTGGCATCGGATCACGTGGTTCTTGATTCGAGTCCTGGGTCGAATTAAGAAATACGTACTGAGCTTTTCTTTCTGCTATGAAATTTTCAGTAATCGTTCTCAGAGTGGAGATGGAATGTTAGTGGTGTGCCCGTGCCTCATAGAGCACGTTAAGCCGTCGGTCCTAGTCGTTATCAATAACAACTGAAAAATCGTTGAAAAACTCAAACATTATCAATTTAAGCCCGGTTCTTATATATGTTTTATGAAATCGGTTTATCCGTTTACATCATTATGGTGGGTGAAACTGGGGATGAAAAATCGGATATTTACAAATATACTCCAGCGGGGCACTATTGGTCCATTTGCTTTTTTTAGAGATTGCTTGCTGTTAGAGAGACTGCTTAATACTTAAAGCAATAAGGCCTTTGTATACTAATTTTTAATTTTAATTTTTTAATATTTTAATTTTTTATTTTTTATTATTTTTATATTTAATTTTTTATTTTAATTTGTTTTATATTTTGTGTGTTTATTCCTATTCGTATATCTTCTTCTTTCTACACATTATGCCTGCTTGCAATTTCACTTAACCGCAATACACTAGGTAGGTACTGCAAACCGAACGTAGCAATTCTGCTAGGCAACAGGAATACAGTATGGCGGTTTTAGTTCTCTAGATGAGCTCTATTAACCGGATCACGATTTCCTGCTCTACTATCTTTTAATGTTGCTGCAGATTTCTAACTAACCTAGGTTTTTATTCTTTTAATTAAGCAAAGGTTATGAAGAATGGGGATGATGACTAGGTTTGAATATATTGATTTTATAATACATTCGGGTAAATAAGGTTAATGTTAACTAATTTATACTTATAAAGCAAAGATTGTCTGGATATTTGCAAAATAAATGAGATTATAAAATTTCAAAAGCTATAAAATATCTTTTATAGTAATTAGATGAAAATTCATACAGTTTTAGCTTCCTTACATTAAATGTGATATTTTTTATTATATGAACTATAAACATAAACGAACAAATAACAAAGATATTAGTAATTTTGTTTGAACGCACATACAAATCTTACGATCATTACATTACCTACGACATCATTAGTTCGTGCCATTTGTATGGGGCGTTTTTCAGGGATTTAAATCCTGATCCTTTAAATCCCTGTAGCTCCAAAAGTTATGATCGCCGATACCCTGTTCCTTTTACAAAATTGCTTTACTATTAGCATACTCTTAATTTATATAGAATTTAAAAAACTGTCATCATCCCTATTCGGAGAGTTGGGTGTAAATATCTTTCCAAAATATGATCCCCAAGAGAGTAATGTATTTACTATGTCAATGCGCAAGTATAATGGGCAATGTGATATTGCACATTTCTATATGCTTTCATCTTCACCTAAGAAGCAGTTAATTATTTTATGTACGTGGTGTAAATAGCATTGAGCCAGAGCTACTGTAGCACACAAGACGTACCTAGTTAATTGTTTCATGTACGTGGTATACCTAAATAGCACTGAGCCAGAGTAACTGTGGAATTCATTTCTGGCTCTACTCAGAAGACTCTTGTCTTTCTAACCGGTGGTAGAGTCTCTACAAAAAGTCAAAAAGACGTTTCAAATGCATGTAAACTAAGCCTAGTAACATGATATAAACGATTTTTAATTTGATCTAATACATTGTTGATTGATACCAGTTGCAGCGTTGAAAGCCCTCGTAACCAACTATCAAAACTCATAGCCCTTTTCTACACTAGCGATTAATGATGAAGGAATTAGGTAATTTGGGTAAAAAGCTTAATCAAATGAAGATTCGGAGTGTGGGGTCATGAAGTTGCTTCATTTGATGTCAAATGAATTATTTATAATAACAATAATTGTTATGAATGCGAAAGCGAGTCCGTCTGACCTTTTCGTGACGCTACCGCAATGTCGTTATTGGTATTGATTAATTTTAGTAGGTATACAGATAAATTGGACCTTTGAGCAAATTATAATCGTAGGCTAGACATCTTTATGATTAAGAATTGATGTAATTCTAGAGTATTTGAAGTTCCATCCCGAAAAGTGTTGAAAATTTGCCTAATAATATACCTAAATCTGCCATTTTCAAGTTATTTCAGTTACTTATTTTGATTTTAAAACTAAACTGTTAGACTATTATTTATGAAAATTCTTTAAAGATAGTCTGGAAATATATGCAAGTACATACTTAGGTACTCTTTACCTAAGTAAGTAAAACCTTTTATTTTTTTTATTATTTATTAGTCTACAAAATACATATTATTGAAATTAAGCCTAACTATAGTGCAACATACGAGTAAACCATAGTTGAGTATTAACAAATTAACAGTGTAGTAATGTTGTGAATTACCGGGGCCGACGGTCAGGCAAAATACTCGTAGTTCTTACCAAAAATTCCTATTAACAACCCCTTTAAAGAATACTGGTTTTCCAAAACACACTTATGATAGGTATACCTGTAAAAAATCGGTAAAGAAATAAAATCGATAGTAATCGTTACCCTGTGCATTATCTTCGGCCCCATCACTTTCCAACTCACTCCCAACACTGACAGGACTGTCCCTCTTCTCTTCATCTCTATTCTCCTGCGTTATCTGTGGTGGAACAGCGCCGAACACCCTTGACAACCACGGTTCAGGATAGCCCAACAAAAATGGAAAATTAACATTTTGTTGCAAAAACGGCGCGTTAAAATAACATCGCATCCTGTTAAATCTCTCTGATCGTTCACTGTCATCTTCCTCCGAAAGTCTGGAACTCTCCGAAATGTTATTTTCTATGTCTATTTCAGGAGATTTTCTATCACCGATAATAGATTCTATCGAAAACGGTTTTGGCGCTTTTTTTTTAGTCTGCGTACCTAACTCTGACTCCATTGCACAAATATTTAAAAAAAGTTTGTCTAACACTGTCCACAAACACACACGAGTTTACAAATTTAAATTTTAAAATTCGAATTCGGATCGCGCGGTACGTGCGTTCGCCTCGGCATCGTAGTGATGTACTCGAATCTCATTTAGCCGACCGTCGTTGCCCCGCCTACATACGGGGTGTAGACGAAGTGTAATTTTATTTTATTAATGCCCTTTAGACGGTTAAGCGAACATAAGCTTTATTACTATTGCGAAAATACTACTATTACCATCATAATCTCTTATTCTACAACATAATACGCTCGCTGTTGGTTTAAATATTTTCAGCTATATTTCAGTTGTCTTTAACGGTTATTTTACTTCAGCAACGCTTTTGAGTACTATGATAGATGAACCTGTACGGTTTAAAACCTTATTGTAATGAAAAATAACGTACAATTTAGATTTCAGAATCTGAACGTCTTATAACATTTCTGTACTGAGTAAAGAATGATTAAGAACAGTTTACTGTTCGGTTAGAAAGGGATGACAGTACATTTTATTTGTGTCAAAAAGGGATAGAGATGTGGATATTTGTGACCGCTTAGTACACTGGTAATTGGTGGTGATCAAAATGTTTTGCCAGCGTCAGCTCTTTGAATAAGTTTATCGTCTCGTGCTGCGTTTAGGGTTTTCTTTTTTTTCTACTGGCATGGCACTTTTAGATCGTTCTAGATATTTACAAATTTTATTTTATTTTTTACATTTATTACTTTTTTATCATAATATTATAAAAAGAAGACTATTTCTACCTTGTACCTTGTAAGTAATACTTAATGCTTCTAATTCATAGTAAAATTGTAACAGATGAACTTTATTACCTATTGATCATTGCTATATCTACTTGTAGGTACCTACATATGTTTTCTGTGCCCTAACATTAGCGTCTATCAAGGTGTACTTGACCAATCTGGATGGTTTGCATAAAGCAAAGGTTCCTTGTTGGTAGAGTACTATTCAGTTTTCCATAAAGTGTTTCTATTAATGCAATTTGAATATTAATTTGTGGAAGTTGAAAGGTTGATTAGGACTTACGATCGCTTACGAAGAGTTAAAATTATATTAATTTTAGGTGCTAGGTACAAAGTTTCTCAACTCATCATATTTGAAATAAACGTCTGTCTTTCGTATCAAACTAAAAGCTTCTCGTGTTCAATTAATCTTTCTGAGCTAAAGCTAGCTCGGCACTCATTAGAGAGCAATTTGTCCCTCTTCCCCCGTCACTTAGTCCCCCTCCCACCCTCGTTAGCTCGTTCAAATTGATTGTGGCCATTCGTCGGACTGCCGATGTTTTGTTGTGGTAAAATTATGTCCCATCACTAGAGAGATGAATTAATGGTCCCCGCTTCATCTTTTCAATGTTCTGTATTTATAGTATCTATTTAGTTATGTATTCCTATGTAGCGATACCGTCTTTCAGACCTTTGGTGCAGTTTATTTAAAAAAAAAAGGCTAACAAATAAATTCATATTCAAAACAGGACCAAACTAGCGCCACTATTAGAATAAAAGGTATAAATATTAAAATAGTACCTTTGATGCCAGCTATTTATCTTCATGTGACAATATTCAGACATTTTCTGTTCTGAATATGTCTGGTTAGGCGCCAACTGCCAACCAAGTGACTGAAAGGGACACGAAAGGAAATGTAGATGTCTCGTGTTCCAAGAATATTTTATTGCGTTGCACTTTTGTGTTTGATTTATCTCAATGCGATTTACTACTAAATTTTATATCTTAAAGAAAAAATACCTGTGGTTAAATTACCTATGAGTACCTACATATGGATTTATATATTCATCATTCATTATCAACCCATATTACCTGCTTGTTGACTGAGTGACACAGTGAAGTCTCCTCTCAGAATGAGAGGGGTTAGGCCAATAGCCCACCACGCTGACCCAACGCAGATTGGTAGACTTAACACACGCAGAGAAGTAAGAAAATTCTCAGGTAGGTGTGCAGGTTTCCTCACGATGTTTTTCCTTCACCGTTTGAGACACGTGATATTTGATTTTATAAAATGCACACAACTGAAAAGTTGGAGCTGCATGCCCCGGACCGGATTCGAACTCACACCACTGGGCTATCACGGCTTCTTTGGACCTTAGTGGCTTTAGGAAAATTTAAGGATCCAGTGTTCAGCAGCTTCTATTTGGATTTTTAAACGGCAATTACACTAGACACTATCCTAGTCGAGTCTCGTGTTCAAACGGGATTAGCTCCTTGAATGCGCGGCGCACTGCATTGTTATTTGGCCATAAAGAACGAACAATAGATCATTATACGTTTAATGCTGCCGTCGTGTGCTCTATCGGCGGGATTTGCACGAATTAATGCATTATTAATTTGGTTTCCTACCATTTTTGTTGTTTTGAATTGCTTTGTTGGCGTAAATTTACCAGATTTTGGTAACGAAATTGTATTTAGCTACCTACTGTATTTCTGAGTTTTTTTTTCTTCTAAATTTTCAATAATAAATCTCAGTCCTGAATCGGGAAATTGGTGGTGTTACTCCCCCGTGACTCGAAGAGAACTTAAAATCGTCGGTTCTGGACAATATCATTAATATCTGATAGTGGTTATTAATGAATGTAATATAACATTTCTACCCTAACCTCGCCAAACCTCATTGGAGCAGCTTGGTGGGTCTAAGTTCCATATCACCTACCCTATAAGAGTGGTACCTGGCCCTTTAGTGGGCCGTTACGATGGGCAAATAATTATAATGGCCGACAGTAAAAGATAGAAGATAGAAGATACCTATCTACTAATCAAATATTATTATTGTAGAACCATAAAAATAACACTACGTAATAAAGGGAAAAAAGAAACACTCATGACAAATAAACCGTAAACTTTTAACAAACACAAAACAAATTTAATAATAACAAGCGATTTAGTGTATAAATCACGTTTCCCGCCATTAATCCCAATTCCGAGCCATTACGGCGCCCCCACATAAATCCGCGATAATAGAATCAACTTATTCATAACAACGTTAATATCACCATGAAATTAAATATTAAAACAGCCTGTATATTCGACAAAACCGACTACAGAGTACCGATCTTGTACCGACTTTAATAATGAGCCATCACTCTATTCCTTTCTAACACTAAAAATATTTATACGTGTAAAAGAGACAGACACGTTTCGGTAGTGACGTTTAAAACTCGTAGTTCTGTAAGTAATGAGTGCAGTCACGCCCCGCAATCACTGTTCCGTGGTTTTTATTGGTCGACTTTAATAGGGCTTGAAGGTTTTTTATCGAGTAATTTTCTTTCATTACCGCTTTGTAGTGCTGAGAACGAATTATTCTGATATTCCCCTGTGACTACGTATATTTTCACTTCGTTATGGGTGATCTAGTTAATGTGACACTTAACTTAACAGGCTGTCACTAATGTTATTTATTTGATATAATCATATTTAGGTACAGCTTTAAAAAAATTAAAAGGTACCTGTTTGATGGTAGTTATTGTTATGGGATAACGGCAAAAAGCGCTACAATATTTGCTTAAGAATTATAAAGTCAAGCGTGTTTTACACATACTTAGACTACATAGAATTAACAGTAGGTACCTACCGAAAAATAATAGATCGTTGGTATTATATCAGACATACCGATTTCGGTATCTATGTATTTTAGGTAATACTATATATAGTAGATATAATAATAGATAATCGTATAAGTCGAGAAACAACATTATTAGAATATAAAACAAATTCTATAGAATAACACACATTTTAAATGTATCTTTTCTTATTGAAATCTTTTAGTGATTTTCCCCCGCCATTAAAAATTACCATAAACAACACCGAAATCGCATCGTAAGATATTAATAACTCACACCACTGAATTCCAAATTCAAAATGCACCCTCATCGTAGCGAATCGGGACGTCATGTCACATCACTACTTCAACGCACTTAACGCGCGTCACTGATATTCATACAAAACAAAATGCATTCATAAATTATTATATATACCTTATTCCACAGCAACAAGATTTATTTCTCAATAACATTTAATAACCAATGCTTAGGTTTTAATTGG